>NC_053029.1:8341142-8651219 GCF_016746235.2 Drosophila teissieri | reverse complement strand
CTTGGCTTAATTAAAACCCACACACACCGCACGCATTAGTGGCTTTGGAAGTTGCTAAAATAATAATAGGTTGCGAGGTCATCTATCAAGCTAACGAGGTTAGTAATGCTAACTAGTGGGAGTAGCCAAATTGAGGGTGACAGCGGTTCTCAGTTGTGCAGCTTAAGGAGGGAAAACGTAGCCCCCTTTCTACTGAAGATCAAAACCAGAAAGAAGAATTCTTCCAGGGTGGCGCCCTTTGCATTCGCTCAGTTTCGATTTGTTTCAATTGAACGAAAATCGGCGAAGAAATCTCCATTCGCAACACGCAACAGCAGCTGTAACTTCAAAGCGGAAAAGCCCCGATTCCGATGGCTTTATGAAGGTTGCGTGACTTCTGCCCATCTGGCCAGAGATCCTCCATCCATCCATCCATCCATTTGTCCATCCCTCCAGATATCTTGCCCTTCAAATCCATCGAGACTGCTCGGTGGTGCCCATGGATGTGAGGGTGACGGTTTCGACTTCGACTTGGACGGCGATGACTGGCCTGATGTTGACCAATTAATTGTCATTAAGCGTATTTGAAGATTTTTAATTAAAACCAAATCTTCGGCTTAATTTAAATTGATCGCGCAGAGTGGCTGACGAAAATGCTTTCTCAATGACATTGCGACCGTCGATTTGGGGCTACATTTTCAGGGGGTGGACAAGGGGGCGGCTGATCCATTAGCTCCCATCTCCAAAATGTGTAGTACCTTTGGTTCATTAAGTCCAATACCAAAATATATTGATTTTAATAGATTTTGTATGTGTTTGGATCGTTAAAAGATACTAACTTCTTATCCATTTTGATTTTGGGGTTATACTTGTTTGAGTTGGCATACATACTATTTTACTGATAGAGGAACATTTTGAGTATTTTACACGTTGTAGATTGAAAAGACTTTGAGAGGATTACCCAAAAAATATGCAATATTTTGTAATCAAGCCATATTTGTACAATTATTCTACCCAAACTGCTCATTTGCTTGGAATTCCGAGACGAATTGAATTGTTTCGGATCTCGATTCGGAGCCCGCTGAAAATCAGCAGCCGCAGTTTTGACACAAGAGGCGGTGCCAGCAGATGCGGCAGACACCACAGTTGAGTTTTGAATTTGAAGAGTACGTAGATGGAGGAGCCAGTTATGGGGATTGGGACGAGGGATTGCGGGGGGGGTATGAGTTGGGAGTTAATTTCTTTTCGGCAATTCAGTGGGTAATTTTATGTGCGCCTTTTTGATTGGCGGTGCATTTCATGTTCAATGTGCGCTGACGGCTTTACGATCCGATTCGAGTCCAGTTCGCCTTCCATTCATTATTATTTATTCTTTCAGCTGTTTTTTCGTTTTGGTTGTGCTGTTGTTTTGCTGTTGATTTCAGTTAATTTAGTGCGCAATTAGGAAGCACTAAGTTCTTTTGTGCTCCATGCCGCGCTCTGACCTTTGCCCCCCCCAGTCCACTGCCGCCATTCATATTGCCCCGGGTTTTCACTCTGCTGTCCAGATATGGTGATAAAATAAACGGTTGACCAGCTTACTTACGAACTTACGAAAGGTGCTAAGCTATAGTGATAACGCCCTGCGATTACAGGCACATACAGCCATATACCATATACCATACCATTCCATATTCCAGAGCAGAGTCCATGCAATCGCATATGTACGAGTATACTAGGCAATCACAATCACAATAGCAATCACCATTACTATTTACCATCATCATCATCACCTGACTCCGAATGCCAAACTTCTGCGGCTTTTGGTTTTTGGTTTATCGGGGCGCAAGTCTTTTATCATCGATTGGTGGCTAGCTGGTGGTTGTTGAGGTGGCATGTGTACATAAATTCATAAATAAAAATCGTTTCATAAATCGTTTTGTGGCCATCGAGAACTCTGCTAATTGCCCAATGAATTGCTTGAAATGTACTCAAGGCGCTTTCGGTTACGATAAATAATCTTGATTTTGTGTAAAGTTATGGCACTTGTAAAATGCAGATAATAAATGCTAAATATTTATTCACAAACTCCAAGGTGTCTAGGATAATGCAATAGTCAAATTTGATTGATAGTGTTTAGCTTCAAAAGTGTGATTTAAAAGCTACAAGCGATTTTATCCTATTATGAATGACAAACGACGGGAAACGGGTAGAATATACAAATATACAAATATAGACCCGAATCCTGTTTGCATAAGTGTAACGCTCGAGTGGTCAACACTTACGGATGTTTGACCATGTGCCGACGCCACGAAGCCATTACTTAATTATCATAACCAACTAGGCACGGGGCATTGGGCCAACTGCGAAAGGGGTTTATCCGTAAAAATTGCGCCACACCCACGATGGACGAACCGCCGCCGACGCAACACACGTCGCTAATAAAATAATAAATATCCTGGACAGACGTTGAACCCCCCTCCCCATCCCACGAGTTATCCTGCCCACTCAGCCACACGAAAATTGTCGAAACGAAAACAATTTCATCAACGTAATATGCCGTGGAGGCATAAAGCACGAAAGAGTTGAGCTCGATGGTGGTAAATTGCCATATTTTATGCTCCACTCGCCCGTGTTTGTCAATTGAAATGCAATTTTCATAAAGCACACACGTGTGTATCTGCATCTGTCTCTGTAGCTGTAGCTGTATCTGTAGCTGTATCTGTATCTCTAGCTATATGTGTAGCTGTATCTGTAGCTGTGTGTTTGCCGTGTTACGTGTATCCGAGAGATACAAAAGTGTCCCCTCACAGCCTTCCCTGCCCTCTACGCGACCCAGAAGTCATCTAGTCCTGCGACTGTTTCCACCGATATTGGTTTTCCACTCTGGCTCCAGCTACAGAGTGCCAGCTCCTGCTCCAGCTCCAAAGTCCATCCCCCGTTCCAAGCGCTGGTCGCTGGCTTTGCCATGTCGAACATAGTCGTCCCCAGCGGAGCACTTGCAAATGCGACCAAAGCACGTTCCGCAAAAACTCTAATGACAGGCAAATAAATTTCGAAGGAAATATATTTCGAAAAATTGATCTGACGTGTCACGCGAGTGCCGAGAGCCAGCATCCAGCCAACAGCTACCAAGTGGCAAGTAGCAAGTGGTTTGAAGTGCAAACCTCTTTAAGTGGCATGGAAACCATAGGTGGGCACAACACGAAGTTGTATCGATTTCATTATTAATCTTAATGAATATACTTTATTGACAATGCAAGACAAGTTATTTAAAAATTGAATAAAAACTTTGTTAGAGGGAAATAGGCATGATTTGCCAAGCTGAAGAACCTGAAGAAGAACTATCTTAACTCTTTGAGGAGTTATAAACTATATTCATCTGAAACCTAAGAAATGGTTGTAGCCATTCTTGGTTGTATGGCATTTCTTTAGGTGCTGTCCGTCGTCATCCGGAAAAACCACATCATACGGCTGCCAATAAAAGCGCCATTTGAGTTCTTGCAACGGCGACCTCAGCGCGTTTGGCTGCGGGCAAACGTTGAGCAATAAGCGTTTTTATTGCCTATACAGGGGAATATTTTACCGCGGAGTGAGTGCGACTGTCAAAGGCCTCCAAAGGAGGCTGGATACCAGGATGCCCAGGATACCGGGATACCAGGATGCCCTGGATACGTGAGCTGCCGTATGTGAAGCCGCAGAGTTGCTCCCCCGGGTATTCGAGTGCGACATAATGAATTACCTTTATTGACAACTTAATGTTTATCGCCGTGCTGGGCCGCAGTCGCATAAGGAGGCTGTCAGGTTAAGCGTGCTTAATGGCAGGTGGATAGGCTGTTGATGATGATCACGATGGTGTCCCCGAGCGGAGGCCATCGATGCTCCTTTATTTATTTTTTGTGGAATAATTTAGTGGGCACAGGACACGAAGGAGGAGCTGGTAACAAGACGCTCGGTACTTCGCCATCAATTGAAATCAACGGCAACGGCGATGTCCTGATGAATTATTCAAGGACCAATGTCGCAGTGAGCAATCAATTGGCGTTGACATCGCGGCTGCCCCGCCTCCTTCTGCCTGCTCCCGCCCTAAAATAGCACGAATTTTGTATAAAGGAGCAAGTATTGACGGCTTGATTAATTGGAAACAAGTTTATAATTAGCAGGCAAACGACGTCATTTTATTCTTTCCTGCTGAAGCTAATAAAGATTCGCCACAGACTCCATTGTCTAATGGAGAAAGTAAAGTCATTTCCGATGCGGAAAATTGAAAAGGTATAGCTTGGGGCCAGGACCGTCCCCTCCCCTCCTGCTTTTCATCAAAGTTTACATCAAAGACGTTGAACTTGCTGGGAAAAGCGAGGGTGTGGCCTTCCACGTCTTCGGAGGCGGAGTTTTCGATGAGTTCCGGACGAGATGGTGGGCTCTTCCTTGAGTGCTTTCAAATACCTTTTGAGTTACCTGCTCGCACATTTATATTTAGAACGACTTCATGCCCTCACTTGATGGCACTTCAATTGTCTAGTTAGATGGGTCCTGTTTCCGCGGATCGGGTTAGCGCATTAAATTAATTAACCCTTTGGGTTTGCGTGCTCAGCGGATACGCTTCGTGATTCCAAATGGGAATTCGGTGGCTCCGGAAGGGTTCTGGTGAAGCGCCTGTTTGCTCAGCTTGGACAAGGCGTATTGCATATTTCTGGAAAACGCACCGCGGGAGGTGCCACCGATTACACTTAAAATAATTTGTAACTTTCAGTTTTACTTCTGTAAACATTAATGCAATATGTCCTAGTTTTATCATGGCGAGTACTAGCTTTAAAGTACTTGTGGCAGTAATGCACTATCATTTTCAATGAATAGGATAGTGCCATTGCTACGGAAAATTATACAGTATCCTGTATCCTTAGTGCCTAATTTTCCTTGGTGTACCTGTAAGTGAATGAGTGGGAGGTGGGTGGTGGTGGGTGTGGCTCTGCCCCTTTGGATGTGCTCATGATGGGTGCGGTCGCATGTTGTTGGTGGCTCCATTTCACGGCGGCGACTGAAAATGCGCCAAATCACGTTCCGTCAACAAATATTGAGGTATTCTGCTTTACCCGTTTTTTTTCTGTTTCGCCCAGAGTCCTTTGGCCACGCACAAATTAGCATGTCCGCCGATAATTGTCCTTTCGTGGAGATGACCCGCTGAGATAACTGGCCATAGTTGTAACTGATTTCAGCCGCCGCCGCTGGTCAGCCAACTCTTTTTTCCTTCGCCCGGAATTTGATTTTCCCATTGGAATTTTATTGGAAAATCGCGTGCAGCTAATGGAAAAGTGTCATTTTCCATATGCCAATCGCTACGGGTATTCCTTCAATCCTTGGTTTCCTTCAGTTCCTTAAACTTTAAGGCAATTATGTGGGCAAAACGAATTAAGAGTGAAATGAAATGAAATGGCTCGCTGAAATGCAAATATAAATGCGAAAATATGATATTTAATTATGGCCGTAGCCCTTCCACTCGCCGTTCGCAGACACGGCTAACTTTTCCATTTTCGCCCATTTTGAATAAATTTGCATTTCACTCGAGTCCGCGCAACAAGGAAAAGCGCGCGGCAGCAGCAATAACAACTGTAATAAGAGGCAATTGAAAAGTTTTGCATAAGTCGCAAGCGACCTAAGTGAGTTAAAAGCGAGCCCCAAGTTTCTTAACGTCTTTTTTAAGGCCCAAATGCCGTGCAGTGCTGCGAAGAGCAGAGGAAAAAATGGCTAAAACCTTTAAAGTCGCTTAAATATTCTAAAATATTCTACTAAGCTAAACTAGTGAAGAAAACTACTTAAGTAGTTAAGCATACATTAGTTAAAATGAAAAAGTCTATAAAGTTTACTCCATTTGAAACATCTTTTCCTATATTCTAATATGTATACGTTCTTCGACTTGAGAGCACAGCTACTTTTGGCTTGAAAAAACCTTAGCTCACAGCATTACTTCAAGTTGCCAAAAAGATGAAGTCTCTCTTGCCTTTGGTAAAGTCATTTTAAGTCGCCAAATCAGCCAGCAGACAACCAAGTTTATGGAAGAGCCAAAACGGAGTACAATACTGAAGTTTAATTTGTTTTTACAGGCGTAATTATGAGCTATGATCACTTTCACAACTGCATTTTTGCCCAAAATGAACGGAAAAATCATGCTGGAGAAAAGTGGCAAAAGAACAATTGCATGTATTTTAACATGTGCAGAGCAGTGAATCCGAAAGATACTTATGCGTACAACGAAGACTAAACGCTTTTTAAACGCTAAATAATCAAACAGGACGCAGAGAGATTATCCAACTCCTTCCCCATCTGACTGTATTTTGAATTACTTTGAGCACTCTGCTTTTGTTGAACCCTTGCTGACGACTTGTTTGTTTATTTGTTTGCCTTTCGACAACCGCGCAGCTTCAACCGGATGAAAATGGGTGTGGGAAAGTGGGCTGCCGCTGATGAGGTTGCAAACACCTTGCGGCTAACAAGTGCACATCTCCCAGAATCCCATTCCAGCTGAATCCAAGCCAGCGTTGGCCAATCCAACCCACCCGCAATCCATTGTCAAGCGGCTTTTTCAGCCATATCACAATCACATTGCACTGGCATACCCTGTCAAGGGTTAGTTCACTTGGTATGCACAGAATATGAATTTAACGAAACTTCAGTTTCTAGTAGCAGGCAATTCCATTTAAATATTTAAATATGTGGTTTAATATCTCCATTAATATGCTATAAATGATACATGATTCAGCAACTGTTGTCGCATGAGTTATAATGGGATAATTAATAGAACCAGTCTGATTGTATGTATCTCTATACCATCTTTAGAATATATAAACTTCGTTCTGATCGTCGTTTATCTGGCGACACCTTTGCTTTTCGGCTGCATTTCATTTCGTTGTGTATTTTCGATTTTAAATGAACGCGGCGAATGCAAGTCACGGCTGACAGTGGCACCACCCAGACCCACCAAACCCACCCAGAGCCACCAGAACAGCACCACCATTGTGCGGCGATGGCACCACCCAGTTCGCGACTCCCAGGGAATGCGCAGGTGTGCGCTGAAAAACATGCTAAACCGCCCGGCTGACGTTAAGCGATTTTCGAATGAATTCAAACTCGCCATTGTTGCGGCCCCGAATCGTTTACCTTTTTGTGGCAGAAAGGATGCTCGACGGTGTGGGTGTGCCACATGTGAGTGTGTGCAAACAATTTGGCGGATTAAATGAGTCCCAAATGAGACGTTTTTATGCCCCACACACACACACACACTTTATGCAACATCATAAAGTCCACTGCGGTCTTAGCCGCATTACGCTGCTCTCTGCGAAAGCCGCTGCTTAATGTTACTGATGGCCCCATCTTCAGCTCCACTAAGCTCCACATTCCTTCTGCAAAAAGAGGAGGAGGATAATGCCAAAATTAAGTTATTTCTTTTCGATATTGAATTTATCAGGGCGGCATACGTGTCCTGAATACTCCAGCCACTATATGCCACAAGTACGAATGGCAGCGGTCCAATGGACCGACACCCGATGCCAGCCATTAAAAGTGTCGCTTGTATTTAAATATCCAATTGTCTCACGGACAAGGATGTGAAACATTTCAAAATGCGCTGTCTGCCGGCGAAGGGATCCTTTTTGGGTGGCAAGGAAATGAGGGACCCCCGTCGAAGATGAGCATCCGAGCCAAATTCGGTTATTCAATTGGTTTGTTGCCTAGTAAATGACACCCGATGGTCTTTGAATTTTAAAATGCGGAATCCAAGGTGTATTCTTCCAGAACGTGTTCTCAGCTTGGAAATTCTTTTTTTTTTGCTCGAGGGTGGATTTGGTTTGGTTTTCAGTTCGTGCCCATTTCACTACGATATCCGCCTGCCACTGAATTTCGCCCACAAATGGGTGCGATTGTTATTTACATTCTTTTGGGCTGCATTTGCTTTTATGTGGTGGCAATTTATTCAAATTGAGACATTAGACAAATTAAATTTACACGTATCACCCTTGATTGTTACCGCCTGTATATTCGCTTAATTATGACATTATTCAAAACAGAACATTTGCATTTTGTAATACAAATAAACATTTACGGCTATTCCGCTTGGATATGAAAAATTCAATTTAATGCCATCGTATACGGAAAACCATATGTTAAACAGTTTTACAAGCAATTCGAGTTTTGAATGCCATCCAAGAAGTATGCAAACCTCAATTCTAATTTTCTAGCCAAGAATATTCGAATTTAATAGGGAAAGTATTGCTCAACTTCTATGCTAAACATCCCAGATGCCTTTCATAAATTTAAATGTTCATAATCTAAAAAAGTTAGTGATCGTTGGTTGAGAAACATAAGCGTCCTTCTTTCAATTGACCCAAAAAGTATGCTCTGATTTTCTTTTCTATTTTTTTGTATCTTAGTTTTAGTTTGACACCTACAACTTTCCCCTTTTGAAAACGTATAAAAATAAATATAATATATACAAATCTTTAGTGGTCTTAAAAATTCTTAGTGACTTAACTGCAATGGAAGATGTGCGCACTTTGCGTTTTGATATCCAATGGGAAGTTTTCGAGGGCATGCAAATAGTTGACATCAATTCGAAGCATGTATGGTCACAGTGACTATAAGTTGAGAGATTTAACTTGTGAAATATATTCAGGTACTACGACATGGTGATCGAGTTCATGTGGTCCCAATCGTTTCTGAAAAGTCTTGTCTACGAGAGTCTGGGACTATTCGATGTGCCGAACATGAAAGAGACTTACTCTTGGTAATGAATCTTTCCTTATTCTATTTTGAAAGAGTTATTAATATGAATATTGTTATGTAGGTATGTGCGCCACATCCTGCGAAACGAGTGCTCCGTGATGATGATCAGCGAGGACGAAACGCAGATAAAGGCAGTGGGATTGCTTGAATGGATGACCGAGGAGTGGCACTCCTGGTATGACCAACTAATCCATTTCCACCAGCCTCATAATATATCTCCTTAAATCGCAGGGTCTTCTTTCCCTCTTCGTTGCCCCGGAATCTGTTCCAGCAGATCATCATGATGAAGAAGGAGCTGATCGATGCGACCAAGGCGTCCATGGGTGTCACCACCTACGACGCCCTCTTCGTCCATGAGATCGCCTTTCCGGATGAGCTCTACTTCAACAAGGACTTCCTGACCACCATCTTCGATGTGTTCGGCTTCGTCGCCCAGCACATGCACATGCCGCGGGTGAACTTCATCGCCCTGAGCTCCGTGGACCAGGAGGCCGCCGGTCTGATCGAGTACGACGAGATCGGGCGGACCATCTACTCGATCTACAAGGTGGGCAACACCCGGCCCTTTGACATCCTGCGCGAGCTGGACGAGATGTACGCCCTGCTCTACGAGCTGGTCGTCTCGCCCGTACTGAAGTACATCGAAATGCCCGGATTCGAGGAGTTCCACGAGGCCCTGGAAGCCAGGTTGGCCAAGGAGGCAGCCGAGAAGCGTCACGATGACGAGATTTGAACTGTTCTTCGCTGTCATGTGCACATAAATGTCTGCCTACTCTTGGGCTTCAAACTCGTTATTTCCCCAGCTTCACTTCCACAAGTACTCAGTTGCAGGCACCGCGGTGGAGTGCCAATTTTGGGGGAAGGAGGACTAGGGGTACGTTTCCAACTAGGCGGTGATAAGCCTATCAATACGATCACCATGCCATGGCGATAGTGCTGCCTACACAGACAGAAATCTCTTTGCATTCACCTAATCAGATCCCATTTTTAACAGTTTAAATAGAAAAATATTTAAAGGTAGATTGAATATATATAAATGCTTTTTTATTATGTAGACAAATAGATGTTTTTTACTACAAATTTGGTAATAGAACTATAACATTGGAGTTCGAACTATACACTCCAGGTGAAGTAAGTCTAGACTCATAGTTTGGAGCCGTTCCTGGCGGCCAACAGGATATCGAGGACATCGTCGGCGCAGCCCCAGCACAAAGTGACTCCACTGCCGCCATGGCCATAGTTGTGGATGAGCAGTTTGCGACCACGGCGCTCGGCTTCCAGCCGGAGTTGGGTGCGACCCGGCCGGAGACCCACCCAGTCGACGAGGCACTCCGTGTGCTCCAGACCCGGAATGTACCGCCGGCAGCCATCCACAATCATCCGCCTGTCCTTCTGGCAGACCTGAGTGTTGTAGTCCCGCTCCTGATGCGTTCCGCCTAGGACAACGCTCTCCGTGCTGGAATGTATAAGATATAGAAATACCAACGAGAAAAGGTAACTGCTGTATACTCACTTGGGTATAATGTAGTTGCCATCATCACTCTCGTCCAGCACGGCCGAGAAAATCCAGTTTGCCTTCACCCGAGACACTTGTCCACGTACTGCGTACATTTGAGCGTCGTTCAGCAGGGTCCTGGAGCCCAATCCGGAGCAATTGACTATCACATCGTACTCGGAATCGGCGATGAATGCCTCCAGGTCCGTTATCCTGTTCCGGACAACTACTCCTCCGTTGCGGGCAAAACGCTTCATCAAATACGGCAGCAGCTTAATGGGCTCCGAGGTGTAGGTGACGAAGGATAAGCCTGACCTAGAAATATTCATATTTCAGGGAAAACTATACAAATGTACTAATAGAATAAAATAATTTAATTGAAAAGGTTTTAATATTTTTACCAACTAGTTGGTTTATATCTTCATATATCCTTACGTGAACTTAACGCTGCGACCTTTGTTGTAGGCAGCCAGCTGTTCCTTGGAGAGATCCACGGCTCCATAGACAATGTCGCGCCAGAAATCCTCCACCGTGTCCACCGCTGAGGTGCTCAGCCGAGTGCAGGGCAGTAGACAGACCCCAGCCTCTCCAGCATCCCCGCTCAGCCAGATCTGCTCCAGAAACTGGTGCATGCTCTTCGACCATTTGCTAATTAAAGATAAGTAGTTGGGAATATAATGTAGAGCAGTGCTACTGGGTAATACGAGTACTTACTAGACTTTCGATTGCGAAGTGCCGCCTAGAAGGTAGGGACCCCAGAGCCCCGCCGAACCATCGCCTGTGGTGTTGGGCGTGAAGTCCTCCGATATAATCGTCACCCTTATCGGTGCCTTTCCCTCGTTGACGTAGTGCTCCAGTATCTTAATGGCACTGGCAACGCCATTTACCCCGGCACCGATAACTGCAATGTTCGGCATTGCTCCAACCCGATCAGCTTGGGAACTCGGACTAAACTGAAGAGATGGTGGCTTATCAGACTGCAAAGCAGATCTCATAATGCTATTAGCTGATTAGAGAGCTTTGGGAAAGAGCGAAAAAGCTTTTTGCCTATTTTAATCTAAACTAACTCTTGCTAAAATCTGAATTCGAAAAATAAAAGTGTACCCATTTCAAGTAGGCCATAATTCTATCAAGTTGGCGCTGCATTTTCTCTCAAACGGAACCGAATATGGCCAGGATTGTGGGACATTTTCCTCATTCGATACCAAACTCTCGGACCTTTCGTTTCGGCCAGCTTCTAAATTTACCAAAATTCTAAATTTTTCTTCAAAATTAGTTTGGCCAAATAAAGTAAGTTAACCTTGACGATGCCCTACTACGAGTATATGTTTAATCCGTTGTCCTGCAGCGCTCGACGGTCTCAAGATGTGTGACGGATGTGGATCGTTGGAGGTGAGTAACTATGCCCCTCACCACTTGCCCACTTGACCTGTGTACGGCATCCTTTCCAGCCGCGCGGATGCCGCAGCCGGGAGTTGCGATGCGGCATCATGTACACCACCTGCGACTGCGTGAAGCGGAACGGCCTGCAGGACAAGTGCCCGCGCTCCGCCTGCCAGGGCAGACCGGCCTGCCTGTGCTTCCCGTTCCCCACCTGCGGTCCGGCGGCCTTCCCGCTGCGCTACGCCAACATGATGATGGGCGTGAACAACAAGCGGATGCGCTGCGCCGCCACTGGAGCGCCAAACGGCGGTGCTGGATGCGGCGGACGCGTTGCCGGCGGCTGCTGTGGTGGATGCGGTCCCTGCTGCTGTAATCTATCGCCCTGCTGCTGTGGCCCGCACAGTCCTCCATGTGGAGCCCCGTCGCCCATTCCCTGCTCCTCTGCTCCGGGCATGTGCTGCCCGCCGCTGCCCGAGGGCGGCATTCCCGATCCGCGTGTCTGGAATTACTGTAACGCACCTGTGACGTACCCATGTAAGTCCGGTCCAGGTCTCTGTCCGTCAACCTGTCCGTCCGTCTGTCTGTCAATCCATCTGTCCATCCGTCCCTGCAATGGGAGGTCCGTAGAACGTGAAAGCCATGGAGCGGAGGAGCACGAGTCATGAACGAGGACTTTGCAGGCCACAGCATCTGGAACATCCGCTTGTGGTGACGCTTCATGTCCTTCTGCAGGAGCTTCATGCCCCCAACGCTGATCCGTCAACAAGGACAGCATGTCCTGGGTTTGGTGAGCGCAGGTGTAGGACCAATGGACCAAATGCTGTTGCCAGGCCCCAAATCCTTCAGTATGACCTCCTTCCGCATCCCGTCGCGTGTAAGTAGCTGCGATTCCTTCCGCATTCACTGGTGTTACCCATCTCATCCCACAGGTGGTTTCTAAGTAGTTCCTGGCAAGTGTTTCGATCGGATCCTGATGGGCCACTTCCTTGGCGGGACATGTTGTCGTTTTGTGGCGCACTTTTGGTTGATCATAAATTGAAGATGTCTTAAATCAAGATGGAGCAGCTGCGGAATAGCCGATACTAGAAGGGCTCAAAGCTTTTGGGCTCCAATGTGAAACCCGTCCGACTGTCTTGATTTAAACGCAATCTTATGTTGGTATCTGGAATCTATTTGGCATTTAATTACAAAATAAACAAATTAAAAGTATTTTCTGTGTATGCATTGGGGGGTCTTCACGGTGCTGCATTTATTTCACGGCCAGTTCTATTGTGGTTAAGAAAAATAAAATATATTGGAATATTTATGTTTATAATGGAAAATCGTAGTGGAGTGCATTTGCTAATAAACATCAATAAACAATTTTGGTAATAAGACCATGCTGGTATCTGGAATCTATTTGGCATATAAATTCAAAATAAACAAATTCGCATTTATGTACTTTATGGCTGCATTTGGTTCAAGAAATCAGTTTCAAACTACAGTTGAAGCCTGCTTTTCGGTTAAAAGGTATATGCGTTAGAATGACAAATTGTTAATAAGTCCATGAAATATGCAATATAGTACATCTTAGCCAAAATTCGGATAAAATATATATATTTTACTTAAATACTTTAATAAGCAACAGTACCTGTACCCATTTTCTTTTGAGCTAGAAGAGTCTTGTTTCAGTCTCAAAGAGTCAGTTGACCTGAACAATTCGCGGCTCAAATTTTGCTTATTTTTTGCATATTAAATGCGGTAAATATAATAGCAATAGAATCCTAAAATGCGTTTTCTTACTTTGGGGATTCAATGAACTGTTCAAAAAGTTCAAGTAGGCCATGGAATTGCAAAGAGTTGGCCATGACTCTCAAGCCAGCCCGAACCGAAATTTGAACTGAACGTGCTGGGGCAAGGGAACAGCTATCCTCATTCGATATCTGACTCTCGGACCAGTCGCTTCGACTTCTAAATTCTTCTAAATTCCAAATTTATTTTTTTCGAGTAAAACTCAACCAAAAAAGTTAGTAATAAGTATATGTCTAAGGATCAAAATCTTAATTTCTCACCTGCAGCGCCAAACAAACCCAACATGTGCAACGGATGTGGATGCTGTGGACCCTGTAATGAAACCCCCTGCTGTGGCCCCCACAGTCCGCCATGTGGTGCTCCCTCTCCCATTCCGTGCTCCCCTGCTCCGGGCATGTGTTGCCCCCCTCTGCCCGAAGGCGGCATTCCCGATCCGCGTGTCTGGAACTACTACAACACGCCCCCAACTTATCCATGTAAGTCCGGTCCCAAGTAAAAACGCTACCAATCCACAATCTGAACCCAAAAATTCTGTCCGTCCGTCCGTTGGCGAATCTTGAGATGCACGGAGAGGCGCTGGACTGTGTGGGCCACAGCAGCGGAGAAGTTGGTCCAAGCGATCAGTGTGACTATTCGTCCTTCTCCTAAAGCTCCTTGCCCTAGGCGTTACCTTGTGAACAAGGATAACGCGCCCTGCGTGTGGTGTGCTCCGTGCAAAGCCCACTGCTACAACACTCCGCCAAAATGCTGTTGCTAGTTTCCGGATTTGGGAGCTACCTACTCCGATTCTAATCCTTTCCACTTACATCGCGTGTGAGTAAATGTTTTAGTATCCCTATTCATCGACTCTTATCCTGTTATCCTCCCTCAGGTGGCTTCTAAGCGGCTCTGTGACTCCGGACGACCCACATAAACGGCGGAACTGAGATCCGTGGGCCATGTTGTGTAACGCGTATTGGTTGGAAACTCGATCGGCTGCAGCTGTCATCACGATGCAGATTTTTAGGCCTTAAATTTTAATAAATATAAGAAATCTAATACTGGTTTTTCACTAGCAAGGGTTCATAAAAAAATAAATTTTAGCTAAATAAGAAAAAGGTTGAAACTTTACCCCAGATGGGACTCGAACCCACAATCCCCGGCTTAGGAGGCCGATGCCTTATCCATTAGGCCACTGGGGCATGTCGCGCATGCCATCAATATGCTGATATCAACGAGAACAAAAAGATACTTCAGTTTGATCCAAAAATATATTGTAAAATTTTGTTTCATGTTGCTGTTTCTATCGTTCTCTATCGGCTTGAATAAAGAAATATTCCAATTGAGTTTTAATAACAATTTAACCAAATTTTATTAGTTATGCCAAGTATTGTACAAATGCAAACAATAGACTTTCTCTGCCTCCATTAAGTGGATTTCCAGGTTTCTTCAGTCGTCGTCGCATTTGTACGATTTGGATCGTGAATATATAATCCAACGATTAAAACCATAGATATAATCACAATAACGAGGACCAGAATGCCAATCAAGCCATAGAGTACAATTGTTTGAGGGCCCGTCATCTTTAAATGATAATGATGATTAATCCGCCAGCGACTGCAGAATGGAAAAGGGTATAGTGAGCATTGTATATTTAACACCATATGGGGTTTTACTTACGATATATTCTTCCGTCACTTTAATAAATTTAAAATTTTCAAATTTACTGTTTGGCTGTGTATAACACATTGAAATGTAAGTTGTAGGTATACTGATATATGACCTTTCTAAAATAGTTGATAAATATAAATCAATGAAAAAGAGGTATGCATACCATGAAAATTGAATAGCTGGTTGAGATGGGTGTGTAGTATTTCCATTCGTTTTTGGTTTCCTAATTAAAGGGCTCTCTTGGTAGACGTATTTATAGGGCAAAATTAACACATTTCGAAAAAAAGCCTTGCAGAAATGGAATGTTGACATCAATGAAACTGAGAAGTGGTTTCTTGCCTTATCTGTCAAGTCTAGTCAAATTTTAATGAAACATTGATACAAACACACTTTAACTTTTCCGAAAATTATAAATATTGTCCAAGATGGAGCAAAAGTATATAGTTATTTTCTTCGCCATTGTTATTTCCTTGCTTATAGTCATCAACATTATGTTGATTGTTTATATTGTGCTGGATGTGAGCTATTACTATGAAGTATATTTCCGCGCAAGGCGCCCGGTAAGAAGAAATCTAATTGGTTTCTAACACTTAGTTCTTTTATAAACCTCAGAGTGCAATGACTTTGAAATCATATAATTTAAACACATCACTCTTACTTATTATTCGAACCATATCAACACAAGATATAATAAAATCATAATTATACAAATTTTTCCAGGATCCAATAGAGCGAGCTAAGCTTGGACCGAGCGGCAGTTTGGGTCACATACATAAATATTAAAAAATGAATCAGAAATTAGTATTGCTTCTGATTGGACTGTCGGTTATTCTCTGTCTTGTCGCACTGAATTTATTGTTTATTTACTTCATAATCGACAATCCGTACCAAACCACGCGTGCGAAGAGAACATTGCCCACGGAAGCTCCCACTTGGGCACCGATTCCAGAATTTGATGTGACGCTCCCTCCGTTGGATGTCGCAGAAGTCGCATCGGAAGTACCACCGCCAGCGATCTAAACAGAGTAAGTTGCCTTTCCAAACGATTTAGCATTCGAGTTAGTTGTCAGTAAGTTTGGATGTCCGATTTCAATCACAATCGCAGTAGTCCTTGCTCCGAACTTCATTGAAGTCTAGTATCTTACACTACGCTATACATAAGTTATGGAAACAAAGTCTTTAATTACAATCTTGATTGTCGTCGTACTAATTCTATTTTTTCTACTCATGATTGTATTCTACGTGTTTCTAAATTTTGATCGCCCTCGTAAATCAACCTTTGCAGCTCCAACAAAATTTATTAATTAAACATTCAATCGAATTCTGCGCAATGGTGGAGTCCACGACGCTAGTTACGATTTTTCTGGTTATCACTGTGTTCCTGCTGACTTTAATGCTATTGTTAATTCCAATGGCCCTTTTCAGGGGTCACAGGGGCGGTCCCAATTCGTATTTTGGTTAATAGTATTAGTAAGTATATATAAGATATAGTAATTTAACTAATGATTTTTCCGCTACTGGCATTAAATAAATTAGAAATTTGGTTAAGCGACACCTAGCGGCAAAATCGAGCTAAACAAAAATAAAGCGGAGACACACACCCAACTATGTGGTAGCACGGCTGCCCGCCAGGTAGCGCTAGTGAGCTAGGCAACCGATTAGTGAAGTAAAAATGTATCGATTTTATTAAAGTATCGAATTTGAATTCAAATGTAAGCCTATTTCGCGGAAAACGAATAGTTTGCCATCCAACTACAAATTTAACATGCAGCGACCTTTATAGGTATTGATATGGTTATCAGTGATCATTAACAGATGCTCCTCTACATCGAACTAGATTAAGAGGCGACTTTTCAATGCGTTTGCAAGCCAATTCCACGTCGATGTTTTGCATTCAGCAATTCATTTGTCCAATTGAAATGGCAACAAGCGTACAAGTCCAACTTGAAATGTAACATGCGCTCAGTGCCAAAGGAAGCCATATTTCATGCGACAATTAGTGGCATCATCCTCATCATCATCAGCAACATCATCAGCAGCATAGTTAATTTTCGCCTACTGGGATTTAGATTTGTCAGGCAGCCAGCTCATGATAGTCACCGCCATCTTAGGCTTCAATTAAATGAAAATTGTGTCACGCGCCGCGACTCGCGTCTTCCACGACGTGGAACTGGAGCTCTGGCTGCCATCCCATTTCATCCCCATACCCATACCTATACCCATACCTACACCTATACCCAGCCGTAGCCAAATTCAAATACAAATCTCTATCCCTGTCCATGTCCGCATCCCAATGCCCATACCAATTCACTTCGTTTCGGTGCCGCAGCGCGTATTTCCGCACACACATGCATAAAGTATTTGATTAAGCCTGACTCTTGCGTATTTCTGATTTCAGATTTTCAGACACATAACCCCCGGTTCGGCTTGGTCTTTCTTTGTCGAATTCAGATCAGTGTCGCGCGGCGCACAGCGGTGTCAACTTGTCGTGTGCAGCGCAAATCCAAAGTGTCACAGCATAGACCATCAGCTTTCCCAGCCAAAGATCAGCCCAGCCGACCGAGCCTTCTACGGGATCCACACCGATCTGTCCAGGAGCTCAATTGGATACCGATCCAAGTCCGATCCTCCCCATTCCCATTCCCATTCCGATTCCGATTTCCAGTCGAGCGATAAGAAGAGCATTGCCAACGCGATCCCGATCCCGATACCGTGTAGCCGTTGAACTGAGGAAGCGCCAGCCGAAGAAGCCTGGAAGAATGCCGACCATAACCGAGGATTGCATAGATGGCTTCCAACAGTACTACTCGCGCCCGCCGGAGAGGCCCAAGAAGAAGAACCTGAAGCAGATGGTCTACGACTCGGAGGACAACTCCTACTTCGGACGCACCATGGACAGCTGGGGTGAGTTTGGGTTCGGAATCTTGCATTGCGGAACATAACGTAAACCCCAAGTGCTGTTGCCAGCAGCCACAGCAGACACACGTCTTGATAAAAGTCTGACCTTAATCAAGAGAATCTCTTTTGTCGTCGCATTAGCGCTGACGGCAAATGCAGATTATTGTGGATATGGATGTGGATGTGAATGTGAATTTGGATGTGGGTGGGATGGATGTATCTAGTTGCCGGCCTCCCGCCGCTTTCGCCACTTTCCAGTCCGTGTCCATGTCCGTTTTTATTGCCCGCCCAATGGCATTCTCGCTTCGCTGGCCCCTCAACGCGACCAGTTCTGTGTGCCCGTGTGCCCACTTGTGCCGCAATATCGGTCAATTATGCCATTATGCAATCAGGCTGCGGTGAACCCGCCAGCGTTCTCCAGAACCACCGCTGATTTCGATGGAAGGTCGTAGTAGCCAGGCCTCCCATGTGCCGTTCCTGGCCTGGACCATCGATTGGGGTTTCATTGAATATCTCACCTGTTTCGCATTATTTGGAATGGTTGTCCAGAGCATCAATCTCTCTGAAGACATTTGAAATAAAGGTAAAACGCTCCTGCTTCACAAAGATTCTCACATCAGAAGATTCTCCCAACAGAAGATTCTCATATCAGGAGATTCCCATATCAGGGTATTCTTATATCAGAATATTCTCATATCAGGATATTCTCATATCAGAATATTCTCATATCAGGGTATTCTTATATCAGAATATTCTTATATCAGGATATTCTCATATCAGAATAATCTCATATCAGGATATTCTCAAATCGTAAATGCACAATTCTTTGACGGGCAGCGCTTGAATCTCTAAAGAACTACTCACCACATCATTAAACTATACCATCTTTCGAGATACTTTCATAGATTAAGCTTCAACCTCGCCCTTGTTTAGATTGCAGGAAATGCCTATTAAGAAAAAGTCGACAATTATAATCGACGACTATTATTCATTAAGAGTGTGATAACTGAATCACGAATATTCACGAGTTCTGAAATACATCTGGAATATATTTACTTTCGCTTTAAATTCTGTTCCCTTGGGGGCAGCTGCGATATTGTTGAATAAAGCTGGCACCATAATCTGAAACTGGAGTATTATGTTGCGGTTCTGTCTTGAACTCAGTAGTAATAGTAATAGTAGTAGGGAGCTTAAAGCTCGAATGCAGTCCTATTTGACTGCCCGCTATCGTGCTCATCCTTTAGTCCTTTGAATACAACTCCAGTGGAACAGAGGGCTCTCCTGCGAAACCCACCCCCAGTGCGTGTATGTACAGCAACTCACGATATGGCCCAATTCTCTGAATGTCCTGTCGCCGTATTTAAACCAGTTCTTCCCTCGCTTTCCCCCCACTCGCGGATTTGAGCGAAATCGGGTCAAAAGCTTAGATTTTTGCGTGCCAGCGATATTTACATGAGCCAGATTTCCCTTCGCCCCTGGCTCGAAATATTTTTAATTGGTTTCATGAAATCAATACAGCAGCAAACACATTTTTTTTTGATTATTTGATGTACATATTTCTCACATGACAATAATTGCCTGCCTCTCATAAAGAGCATTGCACTAAAGCTGCGTTAGTATAACAAACGGTGGTACTTGCAAAGACAATTCAACAGCTCAGGTTCAGCCATTCTTCTAGGTTTTTTCTCTTAGTGTGTTCGTAGTTCTGGGATCGAACCCCGGGCAATTTGCAATAAATGCTGGACAATCGCCGCCGGCACCGCCTAATTAAAACGAGTGCACAAGGAGGCAGCGTTTCCACGGCAATTAGAACGCAACCCAATCTCGGTCCGGAAAACCCGACCGATCCCAGATCCGGACATTCCACTCGCCGTCGAAAAACGCGATGCTGCCAAAAGCGCACCGCTTTCCACTTTCCACTCAAAACAAAAAGCAAACTCGGCTCGAGAGAGCCGCCGAGCCTCATTCGACTCATACAAAAACCGGACCAGCAAAAAAACCAAGCCAAACAGACTCAAGCCAAGTCGCTGGATGTTTGGCTGCGTATCGACAGACATCCGATTCGTGTTTCAGTCTGAAATTTGTTTTGAGCGGCGGAATAACGTGTCACGGACAGCTCGTAACGTGGTCGAAACGCGTTCCGTTTGCAAACAGCAACTTGAATAGAGTTTGTGGTGCGTTCCGTGCTGTCACCGCCCCACTTTCCTGTCATAAAATAGAGTCCTTGAGGATAATTGAAAATTCTGTCACGCGCCCACAGGCCCAATAGCTAGTGAATTCACAAAAGAAAAGTATTAATGCCAGCCAGAGGCTTAAAGAACGCTCCGATATTTCTTCAAAAAGGTGTGGTTGTTTGTATGTGGCCAGGCATTAAGAGCGCGCCAGCTAAGAGATACAGATACTTTTTCAGCGCTGTTTTCAGTGCTAGACGGCAAAGAGCGGGATGGTTTCTGTTGTTGTCGTTGTTGTTGGTGTTGCTGGTGTTATTGGTGTTGCTGGTGTTGTTGGTGTTGCTGGTGTTCTTGGTGTTGTTGTGGAGGTTGTAGTTCGGGGTAAAATAAAAAAGAACCACTGCATGCAGCATGAATAAGAACAGATACTTTTGTATCTGCCAGTTTGCCAGTGCGCCGGGTCAAAACCAATGCGGCATTGAAATCACCACAGCAGACGCGGAAATGAGACCATGTCGCCGCCGCAGTAGTACGGCCTTCTAGCCCCATTTTAGCCCACTTGGCACGGCCGGCCCATCGATACCATTCCAGGCCAACCAGTTGCAGTTCGTATCTGACGGATGCAACATTTCGGCTTCGCCCAGGAGAGCCAAAAAAGGCGCCAAATTTCCTGCTCGTCCAAAGGGGGTTGAAACCGACGACGGGTGCAGAGTGAGAGAAATTAAGAGAGCGAAGGACCTGAACTGTGTGTATATAGAAGGTGCATGAACTTGTGTGTAGTATATCTGCACAACTCGGTGTCGGTGCAATATTTACGATACAGAAACAAACACACAGTGCCACCAAAGTTTCTGAGCAAAACATACGTTCGCAGTGATTCGCTTGGAAATATTGTGCATCATACGTTAAAAATACTCTGAAGTGCTTTAAGGGAAAATTTCAATACAGAAAAATAGACATTTGCTAAAATCAGTTTGCAGTTCAATTGCTGTGGCTTTTTTGGAATTTTTTCAACTTTTAAAAATGCATGTTTTTAAAGGCTTGAATCGATTCCGAGTAAGTCACTAACCTAACTGAAAACTGAACCGCAAACAGGCCTTTAGATCCAAAGAAAACCCACCGATAGAAGTATGTCCAAGCCAGTACCAATGAGTCCGTCCTTCGTGGACGAGGATCTGCACAACTTGAGGAAGCCCAAGCCATTCAAATTGGGCCAGTTCTTATATAACACCGAGGATGGAACTGTTATGGGTCGCGATCGATCGTCATGGGGTAAGTTTATGGTTTATTGTCGTGTTTATTGCAGTCCGGTGAAAACTGCTTTTGTCGGGCATATGTCAGCTGTAAATCTGGCCCAAAAGTCGTATTTCACTGTAGCCAATTTGAGCCAGATTCGGGAATGTACGAGACTCTCGATAGCACGGCACTGCGAAAGTAACGTCTAAGGTGCCGCGAGTTGCACTCACTCGTAAATCACAAAAAAAAATTAAAAGTACACCTCGAGAGGCGACAAACAAATTAACATCAGCATGTAACGATGCTGGGAAATGGGAACGAATTAGGGCGGGGAAATGCGGCATCTTCAATTACCGCCAGTTAAGCTGTCCGCCTCACTGTTTATCATCAATTGCACGGCAAAGGTTTTGCTCGGCACGCCAATATTGGCATTTAAATGTTGGCCAGTCCAAGGCCCTCGCTATAAGTAGACAACTGCAGTGCAATGCAATTATGCTCTGAAATGGGCAAGGCAGAGCTGAAAATACACGAAAGCGGAAATGTGCTGTGACATTTGCCAGATCTTGGCAAGAAGCGAGATTCTTATTCGAGGGCAAGATACTAGTATGCAATTAAATTAATTAATTTGGAACTAAGCATTATACTTGCTTAACACTTATACACTTATCAACTATTTGTAACTTAATTTAATATATATATTTAAAACAATATGCATATCATGTGAGCCTCAGCTTTTATGAGCAGTGTAGTTCCAGTGCTTATTGTACTAGCATTTTGACAGCAACTGTAGCGCGTGTATCTAAGATTTAAATAGAAAATCATATTTTTCAAGACTGGCGGTCTGCACTGGTCTTAAAAATCCAATTAAATTCACACCTAGTATATTCCCTCCTGAAAATTCGTTAAATAGTAAGGTAAATTCTGAGCATGGCTGCACGTAGCGTATCCAATGAAACCAAACTCCTCCAGCTCGGTTTGGTTACTCCCTTAGTTAACTGCTCTCTCTCTCTCCAACCGACTTCCTCCCATTCCGATTGAGGTTATGTCGGCTAGAAGTAGCTGAGACCAAGAACGATCTCTTCACACCCAAGACCACGTAAATAATGGGCTCTTGAGTGGAACCGTGCTCATACTCTTCCCCGCTGATTAAGAGAGTATCGAGAATATATAGAATTGTGCGAATGTTTTCGATGATGATTCAGTGGAGAAGCTCGGCGTCTGATTGCCGTCCACTCCGAACTTGAGAAGCAGCGGAGCTTGGGGTTGGTCCCCATTTGTTTCATTTGCTTCATTTGTTTATATGGCCCACTCGAGCCGGCGTCGTTGTCAATTATCGGTTTAACCCATGTCGACCGCGAGGGCCAGTGGCAATTAGTTAATTCAATCGCTTCAATTGACTGCGTATCGCTGTTAGGAACGGCTTTAATCGCGGTAATTCAATAAGCATTTCCCGCTCTCTCTCTCTGTCGCAGCCAAAATCGGAATCTTCTATGTGGCCTTCTACGGAGTCCTCGCCGCCCTCGTGGCCATCTGCATGTGGGCCTTCTTCCAGACCCTCGATCCTCGCATCCCCAAGTGGACTCTCGACCGTTCCCTAATAGGCACAAATCCAGGTGAGTTGCCATCGTAAAGGCCTTCCGCCAAATTCATTGCTAACTGATCTGTGCGATTGCAGGTTTGGGTTTCCGACCCCTGCCACCGGTGGACAACGTGGAGAGCACTTTGATCTGGTACAAGGGCACCCAGCACGAGAACTACAAGCACTGGACAGACTCCCTGGATGAATTCCTCGCTGGTAAGTACTTCTATATGCAAAGGGATACAGTTACTAATTGCCTGCATTTGCACCTTAATCCCGCAGTGTACAAAGTACCCGGACTAACTCCCGGCCGTGGTCAGAACATCTACAACTGCGACTACAACCAGCCGCCGCCGAAGGGTCAGGTGTGCGACGTGGACATCAAGACGTGGTCGCCGTGCACCAAGGAGAACAACTACAGCTACCACAAGAGTGCGCCGTGCATCTTCCTCAAGCTGAACAAGATCTACGGCTGGATTCCAGAGTACTACAACAGCTCGCGCGACTTGCCCGTGGCCATGCCCCTCAGCTTGAAGACCTACATCGCTGAGGTCGAGAAGACGCAGCCAGAAAAGGTGCGTTGTGATACAAAATACCAGATACTCGTATCCAGACTAACTAAGATTCTTCTCCTTCTGTAGCTAAACACCATTTGGGTTTCGTGCGAGGGCGAGAACCCAGCCGACCAGGAGAACATTGGTGCTGTCAACTACCTGCCAATCAGGGGCTTCCCCGGCTACTTCTATCCCTACCAGAACTCCGAGGGCTACTTGAGTCCCCTGGTGGCCGTGCACTTCCAGCGCCCCAAACGTGAGTAGTGCCTCCAGTCCAAGGATTCTCCAACTAATGACTCTGTATCTGTATCGCATAGGCGGAATCATCATCAACGTGGAGTGCAAGGCTTGGGCTCGCAACATCCACCACGATCGCAAGGAGAGGATCGGATCGGTGCACTACGAGCTCCTCATTGATTAATTTATACCACACTATTACCAATAATAGAAACATATAATAGAAACAGAAGAATCTCCGATGAACAAGAATCTCGGTAGCAGAGGAGGTGTGAGGACGTTGTTAAGCCTCGTCTAAGACAATCCTACCAGAGGCAAACCACCACATGTTGTAGTGAAGATTGTGAAAAGGTTCAGATTTCCGAATGTCATTAAATATCCAAATTATTTGATTGTGTTTTCCGCGTTATTAAGCATACATACAAGCATACAAATTATATTCAAGACTTGCAACGCCTATAATATACAAATTTTTAATTCCAATAACTATTTATGCACCTTACGATGAAAGTTAGACGTAAGACTGTAAAGCTAAACACCAAGATGGGAATCCAATGGACAGCAATGTCTGAATCTCAATCTTATTTGGCGCTGACCAGTAAATAGTAAATCAATCAAATGCAACAAATTTACAGCAATTAATCCAAACTGCCATTTCCGATAAATCAACAAAACGAATCCCTAGATATAAAAAATTTATAATGAAAATTTAAGGATCTTTTTTGAGTCTGCTGCTATAATGTATGTAACCGAAAACAGACCAATTTTGTCTACCAAAAATCTTAAATATTTACAGCTAGCTTCAGAATTTACCATATTTATAAATAACTTAGTCAAAAGTGAAACCAATATACATCACATTTTGATCAACGACAGAAGAGCAACATTTGGAAAACAGAAACTCGTAACTTTGGTTAACTTGTAAGTTTATGATATATAATAATTGCGAAGAATGAAATGTAAGGAAATAAATTGAGACGGCTAATCACTTTCAATTCTTTTTCAATAAAATCCAAATGAAAGTAGTCAGAAAAGCAAGTCTGTTTTAATTTAGTTTAATACCCTACCGTTTCTCAAAATTATCGGATGGGCATATGACACACTTTAGGATTTACGTAAACGCTGATGTTTGCCCTGCTGTGATAAGATAATTATACCGCTGATATGCCATATCACGACCATCTCAGTCGTCACTTGACAATGGTCAGCCGCTGACTGATAAAAATACTTAAAGCCAGATCGATTGGCTTTTATTTATGTATAATAGGTTTTGTAGCTGCGCGGTCACATCGGTTTTTATCAGTCGAAACATTAAGTCCTCCAATTGCGTCATTTAAAATCATTAACGAAGCTCTGCTGTTTGCTCATCGATATTGTTTATTTTTAAAATATGGGCTTAAGTGTATAAGCCGGCATATGTGATTATCACTTATGCCCTGCATTTAAAATATTTTTAGCTGCTAATCAGATTTCTTTTTCAGTGATGCAAGAAAAAGATACTTAATTAGAGCGCAAAGACGGCAGTTGTCGATTTCTTCGAGACTTTTGTTCATTTTTAAATTAATACCCAATATTCTAGATATTTGTTGAATGTGATGTTCGCCATAAGAGTATTTCTCTTCATATACTAAAATACTTCTGTGACATCAATGAATCGACGAGGAAAATTGATCACTTGAATTTTGTATTCCAACTGTTTGCCTATCCAGAGAAATTGAGTAGATCTGTACTTATTGTCGCATGTGCAAACATGCCAGCAATGTACATTCGCTAATTGAGAGCTAATTAGCTGAATGACAGACCATTGTCCACAGACCTAGGCCATGTAGCTGCTGAAATCTGTTGATAAATGAAAAAAAAACCAAAGCTCATCTCTAATGAGGAAGTTCTACGAGATTTAAAGATCGACACGCGCACAGAAAAAGGCTGGAAAATCGGTTTGGACCAGGATAAACTGGTTGCAGGTTTGAGGGAGTTCAGTTGAGCAAAGCGAGAGTTGAACAAGGCAGTTTCTTTGGCAGTTGACTGTTAAATGGATATAACCAGTCAAATCCAAATGGGAAATGTACGAAGTTACAGTGTGTGGGCTCACTTATCAGAGATAAATGATGTCATTGACGAAGTATTTGCTTGGCACTTAGCTGGTTGACTGCACTCCTTAAGGGATTCAGTATCTTTGCAAGTAATACTACTTTTGTTCTAGGCCCTTAATTTTAGATAACCGAGTTATAATGGTAATAGAACGAATTCTGATTAAACACCTCTCGTCTGAGAATCCAATAAAGCGAGATGCAGGAATTGCGCCTCACAATTGAGTTGTCTCCATAATGCAGTTACTCCGCCGTTTTCAAGTGTAATTTAATCAACTTGTGATTATTACAACGATGGAGCACCGAGATACAAGAACATAATGCCGACATCAACATCCATGCATCTCCATGCCCACAATCAGCAGCAACTGTCCAAGAATCAGGAAAATTGGCAATGGCAACCCATTGTTGGGGGAGTTGGGCTCAAGGGGCATGGGACATGGGACAAGGGGCAAGGGAGTTGCCATGCAGGAGGAAGTGCACATTTAAGGGCATTAATCAACTCGAAAGCTCTTGACACTTGACAACGCTTAATACACTCGTCAAAATGTCCTTTGATTTTGTAGCATAAGCATATCCTAAAGCAACTGTGCTTTAGTCTCCCTTCGGGCTTTTTCATAATATTGGTAAGTCATTATCTGTTTTAATTAAGCATACAGAAAAGAAAGAATCAGTTTATTTTTTTTCAGTGCAGCATTAGCATTATCCAGATGCTGATGACGACGAACAATAATTGAGGAACAATAACAAAGAAAGTTTTCCCGCTTTCCGCGTGGAAATTTCCAAAGTCCACAGCCAGAGCCGGAGCACCCAAAAAACTGATCCAACCGTTTGGGGAGAGCGTGGAAAAGCAAAACAAAGCGTAAGAGTACAACAACACGCGAGCATAATGAGAGCAGCAATGGTGGTGGGTAGTGATTGTTAAGGGGGCGGCGGTGTAGGTGGAGTGTGTGGTGTGTAGTGGAGCCAATGTACTCAACTCTCCGCGCATGTCAACGGGAGAGTGGGAGAACGGGAGAGACTAGTATGCTAGTGTGCGTGTGATTCTCTTTGTATTTTAATATTTATAAAGCAGGGCCGCATCGCATTCTTAGAGGGTGGAGTGGGGCCCCGGCCCCACTGCCTTTGAATGCAAACCACTTAGCTGCACTGGCAACGAATTGCAGGGCCCAAGCAACTGCCCTCAGGTGTGTTATTGTCTGGTCGCTGTCTGCACTCAATCATTTATTCTATTTGCGTAGCCAGCGAAGGAGATGGAGCGAGATAGAGAGAACATTAAGGTAAAACACACACGAAACCCCAAGCTCTCACACACACACACAAACACCCACCTTAGCCACATAACCTCCCCCCTGGCCCAACGCTTTTGCTTTGGCCTTTTTCATGTTGCTTGGCAAAGTGTCGAATACGTTCAACAGCTGTCGACGTTACACTGCAAGAAAACGGCGGTCTTTGTTGGTCAGACAAATAAAATCTGAGAGTTTAAGCCAAAACGCTAGCTAACATGGCGGATGAGTAATGTTCTGTAAGAATTTCTTACAACCAAACTGGTTTTAAGTTATTACTGATATCAACAAATAAAGAGGAACCGATGCATTTTTAGACGATTTCGAATCGGAAATATGCTATAAAAATAACAAAGTCTACAATTTGTCTGAATTTGTTTTGAGTCCATTTGGTCTGAAGTCATGTTTGCTCTTTTATTACTTGGTTTTACTATTTTTTCGAAACTATACCCGATTCTCTCAGTGCTCCATCACTCTTATCTTGAGGCTTTTGTTGCGAGAAACCAGTGAGAGAGAAAGAGTGAGGAGCGTGGTATGCCTGTGTGAGTGTTGAGGGGCGAAGAACACTGGCGCTGAGTTTCCGCCTTGCTGGGGAACTTGGGACTGCGTTCGGTTAGTTGGTGATCTTTCGCCGAGAGCGCAACACGCAGCACGCATCGCTATTCGAATCGCAGGAAGCAGGGAAACCAAGAGTTGGCAACAACTTCTCGTGGCTCCCAGCCCGTTTGTGTGTGCTTCTGAATCCGTTTCATTCGCGGCCCAAAATCGGTTTTGAATTATTTTTTTAATTTTAAGACCAGTTGAGCATTCGAGGCGCAATTGCATAATTACACGTTTTTCAAAAATATTCAAGAGTGCTGCGAGTGCGAAAATAAATGAGAATACTGTTTCGAGTCTGCTGAATCATCGCATATACACAGCACAACGTACATATACATAAATCAGTTTTCGTAGCCTTCGCGCCGTCCACGTCATCAACGAAAAATATAAACCAAATTTTCGAATCAAATCGAATCGAATTGAATACTGAAAAGCTAACCGTAAACAAGTGCAAAAGAAAAGCGGCGAAATGTCAAAGAATAACGGAAAGGGCGAATTCGAATTCCCGCAGCCAGCGAAGAAGCAAACCTTATCGGAAATGATCTACGATCCCCAGGAAGGCACCTTCTTCGGACGCACCGGCAAAAACTGGAGTAAGTTCTTCTCAACTTTATTGAAGACTCTATAATCACTAGACAACTTTAAAATGAATAGGTGAATAAAGTTTCAGAACTATGTTCCATCAAAAGGATATGACAAAAACAAATGTGACTCATTTTTAGACCTTTGAATCCATGAAAAAGCCAATCATAGTGTCGGTTTGTGGTTTTTAATTACAATTTGAGTGAATCAAGAATTGTTGCATTTTTTTAATGGGAAAAATATAGAGTTTTTTATAAGCTAGTTCCCAAATTTCCATGTAGTAACCCGACTTATACGCACTCTGTACTAATCTGCAGAAAAGAGCTCCGTGCAAGCCCCTCTAATGAGATATCTGCATCCACTTCGCGCTCGCTCTCCACATAGAAACAAAAATGCGATTGTTTGTTGTATATAAAACCAGACACTTGTCTGTCATATGGTACTATATATGGGTAGTATTTACAGGCTTATCAGTAGATTTGGCGAGTCATAATGTGGGAAGCGGGATGAACTGGAGAATCGGCTACGAGAATCTCAAAAATGTTTAGTCAACGCCATAAAACAGATAAACTAATTACGAGACAACCTGATGAAGTGGGATTTTTTAATGCAGTCATAAAAGTATAATTAAGAAATATAATCACCTTGAGCAACCGTTGGCAACGAGATAGAGGCTAAGTAAAAAGAATCTGGAAAGTTTTGGAATCAAGCATTAAACATACTATATGTTTATTTAGCCTCACACGTTCGATCTACAAATTGGTTGAATTGCCTTTTTAATTGTGCTAGCATATTTCAACGTTATTGCGAATTCTTGAGTTTTGAAAATGGACACGGATCCACGTTCACAAGGTAGGGAATTGGGGAATACGTGAGGGATGAGGAGTGAGGTTGTGAGGAGAGAGCACTTTGCTTTTATCGCCTATAATATTTGCCTTCTTTTAATGGGTTCTGTAAACAAATTCAAGGTTTCGCACTGAGAGGCATAGTGAGACTTTACGCTCTCACGATATTAATGTATATTTTAAAAATATATGTCGATCGTTCAACAAATTGCTGAAACACTACCAATTATAAAAAGTGTTTAGCATATTTGTGGGTACTTCGCTTATCGGCAGCTCGCTGAAAAGTTCCCTTGACGTCATTTGTTTGGTTTTAATTAAGCTGGCCAAGTTCGCGTCAAGTTTATCAAAATGTTTAAATTGATGTATAATTTATTTACCTTTACGCCAAAGGTGTACCCCCGAAAAGCTCTAATAACTTTTTATGCTAATTCAGACATTTTATACTAATTCTCCTAATTCTCAGTTAAATCGGCAAAGAACTTAAGAACTATTGATACACCTGCCACATACAACATATGGCGGCATTTAATAGAGGAAATATAAAACTATTTGCTTAACTGAATATACAGTGGGTAAAGTGTTTGGCCTTCAGCTAATTCCTATCATTAAGCACAGCTCGTGGTGCATGTCCTTTGATTTTTCACTGCCTAATGCTCGGTAATTTCAGTCGTGTGCAGGACATTAGTAGAAATTAATGGAAATTAAATGGCAACGACCCCACGAGCAATGTAAAGAAAAGTGGCAAAATTCTATACAGACAAAATGCAAACAAAGCAGATCAAAAATGCTGAATCTGATCTACGATCGCTATACGAATAAATCCGATTTCAAATGAAATCAGACTGAAATCACTGGACGGTTGGCTAGGCTTTGCTTTCCATTAATTAACGCAATGAGAACTTGTTTAGTTTCGTGCCGGTTGTATTTTTTTTAGGTGTGGATGAACCTTCTCACAGAACCGGTTCAGTGGGTTCATGATTACTTTTTGGGTTTTCGAAATACTTTCGCTTTGCTACACATTTTCATTCTCTACAGCGCATTTAGCTTCAAAAATTTGAATGCCTTTCCTGCTATAATGAAAGTAGTGGTAACATAATTATATAATAACTTTGATGTAATATGTATCACATAAGTATGATTTACCAAGCAGAAACTTTATTTTTGCGTGCTTAATTTAGTCAGATTTTTGATTAAGTTGGATTTCTGTAATGAAATTACCGAGGCGGTTATCAGATCGATGCAACCGCAAAGCAGCAGGAAAGGCAGGCAAATCGCTGCCCTAGCCAGTTTCTGGAATCGGGCTCAAACCGGCTAGAACCGCATTTTTCCGGCTACATCCGATTTCCCCATTAATCGCCCCGCCACGCCCCCCAGTCTGATTACATTGACATGCTGCTAACTAATTGTCACGATAGCGACAAGTCTGCGATAAAATACACAATTCATTAATGCGCAGGAAACGAGCCTAATTTGCTTAAGCTAATTTAGAATTAAATTAGTTTTTCAATCGAAAGTTTACACAGATACTATTTCATTTTTGATCTCATACTACAGAATTATAAAAGGCTATTCCAAAATTTTTTTTTTTTTTTTGAGGATTTGCTTGGTATTACTTCGTATTTCAAACATTTCGCTTTCACATTCCAAAAATGTTTTGTTTCAGAATAAATATTCACATATTTGTTTGCATAATCATCTTCTGACGAGGCGAATGTAAGCATTATACAATTTTAGTCTATATTCCAATACTCAAACAAAAACGAACCGAAACTCCTTCGGTTGATCAATTTCTTGTTGCTCTCTTCGGGTAATTCGCAATTTAGAACTTGGCCTGAAGGAAATAAAAAGCATAATGTTGGAATAGCTCGTCACGCCCGCGTTTTGGCCGAAAAATAATCAGCAAACTAAACGCTTGCAATGTTTGCCGTGGGCGTAGCCATCGGGGCTTCCCCCCGTTAACATGTGAAATTAATTCACTTAAAATGCCTCAAAGTATGCTATAGGCCCCAGGCACACACAGGCGCCGAAAGGAAAGATGGCCAAGGATCCTGGGTGTGCTGGTGCTAGTAATAGTGTCAGTGTGTGTGTGGTGTGTGTGTATGGCTGTGTGTGTGGTGGTGACGCATGGACAAAGGGTGCGGCGAGCAGCAACAAATAAAGCGGCGCCACGGAGACGGCTTATTGCCAATGAGGACGAAACGGGACAGGAGTTGAAACTGGCAGTGGGCATGGAGATGGAGGCGGGGATGGAGATGGAGATGGTAATGGTAATGAGGGTGACGTGACCCACTCAATCTGGCTGGATGCGATTCGGGGTAGATGGCCATAGACACCAACAAGTTGCATCTTCGTCTTATGTCGCCTCGTTTTGTTTTCCTTTCTCGGCTGGGACTTGCGGCATGGTGGCGTCATAATTGTTGCTTTCCACTACACAGGAAAAAAGGGGGTCAAGTTTTGCATACTACTAAGATGTGGGATATAAAATATAAATATTTGAATATTTTTCTGAATATTCGCTTTACTTATGATATTAAGATAATAGTTCATGAATAAAAGTGTATTATAATGTTAGCGCTAGTGCATTTTAAATTATAATCATAAAATAAACAGAATGTTTTTAAGGTAATGGATGCCTTTTCTTTTCTTCGCCTAAGGGCTATGTGTAAACCTTTATAAAAAGTAATATGTTTTCATATTTCTAAGCCTGTCTCTTTAATTATTTGTATTCATGATCGTGGGACATTTGCGGAATCAAATTGACACAACCTCATTACATAATTGAGCTGTGGCTGCACATGTGCAGGCCATTAACCGATTTCCCACAACTGGACGACTTGCTGGTCAAGTGTGCAAATTAAGCCACTCGGCGAGTGCTTTTTAGAGCTTGTGCTGAGGTGTCCTGGATTCTGGCCATATGTGCCTCCAGCACGTAACTAAATTATTAAGTTCCGCTGGCCTTGGTGGTTACACTTGGATGACGCCTGGAACGCAGCGAGGTTCTCAATCGTTGGTCATGCAAACCGACTAGCGTTTCCAGCACTTTTGGGTTGGGTTTCCTGGGGATGGGGATAGGAATGGGGATGGGGGTGGAAATGGGGATGGGGATGTCCGTGGCACGGGCGGGAGTGGCGTATTTATATGGATCACGAGTTCTTTAAGTTTGTTTACCGCATTGGCGGACGGACGACTGGACAAGGATAAGCGAGGCCCTTGTCCACTCTGTGATTGTCCAGGGTTTTTATAGAAGCCTCGTCGCCGAGTTGCAGCAATCCGCCCCCAAAAGCGGTTGCACAATGTGCGGGTGTTGGGGGTGCCAGGTCATATAAGTAAAGTTCCCCTTTATGAGTCGCATTTGCAGTTATGAATAAACTTGATACCTCCCGCCGTCATCTTGTTTGACTTTTATATAAAAGTTGGATAAGTTGTGGGCCAACGGAAGACGCATGTCCTTTGGCTTAAGGATACTTGTGGATTGGACACCTCATAACAACGTATCAAGTTTGGCTGACCTCCCTTACAGACAGTACATTTCCAGTTCTTAGGTTTATTTTCAGTTCTTTGGTCAAAAATAAAATATTTCCCGAGGAAAGCATATCGAGAATCGTTTTGTATGCGAAAATACAGCGAGCGTTCTATGTTCCATGTTTTATAATTTATTTATATCATGGTGTCATCATCATGAAAAGAAATAATCATTTGTCACATATGCCATCAAGTTTTTACTTGGTAATAAAAAGTAAATTACGAGTAGCCATGATTTTACGATGTAGCCTCTAATGCAATAACGCCCCCCGGGGAGTGAAAAATGAACTGATGTAATAAATATATTCATGATTTCGAATACATTCACTGCATACATAGTTCTGTCCACCATGCAATAGACATGTGAAGTGGCTTCTACACAGTATACAGTACATATACAAGAAAGTATATTTTATATTTCTGTACTAGAGGCCATTGAAGTGGAGTAAACTTATCGATTTCGGTGGGAAAGGCAATGGCGGTCCCTCATTCGGCGAAGACATAAGAATGTTTGGGGACTCTGCCGTCATGTAATCGTAAGCGTGTGTAGACCGCAATTCCTTACACATTAAATACTGATGGCCTACGCCACAGGCCGTCTGGGCGACCCACCTTGCCAGGCGGCGGTTGGGATTGGCAATGAGCTTGTGGCTAGGTGGTTCTGTACCTCGGTGGTTCTGTGGCTCGGTGGACGACTGGCGTCACACCAGCAGACCACCAGAAAGCGACTGTCTGCCCAAGCATTTGTCTGTGACTGAGTTCGCTGTGGTCATTGCCAAACTCATTTCCTTGTACTTGAACGCAATTATTTCCCATTTGGACTTGGCAACAAGCAGCCGGGCCATTTGGCCATTTGGCGCACTCTGAAATTTTGATGAGCAACTAAAAACTCAAATATGGAAAAGTCGTTACCAAGCGATGGCCAATGCCATTGATTACCAATTGATATCTCCTGTCATGGAATGGTGGAACTGGTCAAGACCGATGATTGTCTTTTGGTTCATTTGAAATTTGGTTGGGTTAATGCAAAAATAAACTTAGATATATTTGATGGCAAATACATATACATATAGACAATGTGGAATCTAAAACATATCGTAGTGATTAGTTTACTTACTATAACATTGCTTGAAATATTTAAACGAATCTACTAGCAATGAGAGTTTAAACCAATCATGGGTGAATTCTATCGATCCCTAACTGTAATTATTGGGCACTCAAATATGAAGGAACCCCATTGTGATTTACTGTCCAAAGTAGTTTTTAGTCGACCTCTTGACTGGTTCTTTTGAAAAGACCTCGCCAAGGCCCATCGATAGCTGGGCGCCAACTGGTCAATATCCACCCCGTATCGCGTAATTTCCCCATGCCTTTGTCACCTACTGTACCCGGGGGTCCGTGCATTGTATTCGATATTCATTCATACGATTAATTTGTTTGGAAATTTGAGCTCCAACGGACTGACATCGCATCGAATCGTTCGTTCGTTTGTTTCGGTTTCGCTGTCAATTTCGGTTTGTCGATGTTGGCGCTTATTTATGCAATTACTATGGGGCTTGGCCCAGTCGGGCTCCCGATGTCCGGTGCTCTGTGTCCAGCCAGTGGCCGAATGGAAGCAACAAACAGCCCACTGAATTCTAGCTGAGTCGTCAATGGTCAATGGTAAATGACATTGAAATACTGAAAAACGCCGGCTCTCTGTTTATTGTTTGTGGTCGTATTTACTATACTGCACCCGCGGTAAGCGTTCGATTATCTGCGTGCCCGTTTAGATTGCATAAGCCCTGTCCCCAATCTCTTATTTCATTCCCATTCCCATTTCCTGATCCCCCATGCATCCAGTGGCCAGTTTGGCCCCATTTTTGCAAATGAGGCAAACAATCAAATCTTAATCGCGTGAGGTACAATTGCTACTGGTTATTGGGATGGTTCGAAATATCTTACTATAACTTGAAATGTACGTTGAACGGAAAGTGGGATTAATATTAAAACAACTATGATCTTATCTTATGGAAGCAATCTCATAAACTTCTTCTGCTTTCCTTCAGGTCAGCTACTGCTGTTCTACACAATCTTCTACATCGTGCTGGCCGCCCTCTTCACCATTTGCATGCAGGGTCTCCTGGCCACCGTCAGCGAAACGGAACCCAAGTGGAAGCTGCACGACTCGCTGATAGGCACCAATCCCGGCCTGGGATTCCGTCCCTTGAGCGAGCAGACCGAGCGAGGATCGGTGATCGCCTTCGATGGCAAGAAGCCGGCCGAGGGCGATTACTGGATCGAGCTGATTGATGACTTCCTCCGGGGTAAGCTCACTTCAATTAAGTAAATTGCGGAGAGTTCTTATTAAGCCGGAAATTGTCACTTTGCAGACTACAACCACACCGAGGGACGGGACATGAAGCACTGCGGCTTCGGTCAGGTGCTCGATCCCACGGATGTGTGCGTGGTGAACACGGAATTGTTTGGCGGCTGCTCGAAGGCCAATAACTACGGCTACAAGACGAACCAGCCCTGCATATTCCTGAAGCTGAATAAGATCTTTGGCTGGATCCCGGAAGTGTACGAAAATGGGGAGAAGACCATGCCGGATGATCTGAAGAAGGTGATCAACGAGACGAAAAAGGAGGAGGTGAGTAGTATGCATTTCTTTTTGTATCTCAATCTGTACTCACTCAAGTGATGTCTTCCTGTACTCCAGCGGCAGCAGGTTTGGGTGAGCTGCAACGGTCACATGGGCAAGGACAAGGAGCACTTCCAGGACATCCGCTACTTCCCCAGCCAAGGTTTCCCAAGCTACTACTATCCGTTACTGAACCAGCCGGGTTACCTGAGTCCCCTGGTGGCCGTGCAGTTCAACTCGCCGCCCAATGGTCAAATGCTGGACGTGGAGTGCCGCGCCTGGGCCAAGAACATTAAGTACAGCGGCAGTGCCCGCGATCGCCAGGGCTCAGTGACCTTCCAGATCCTCCTGGACTAAGTGCGCCGAATGGGACACCTGTCGCCAACTTGTGATCGCAGCAACAAATACTAGCCGTATTCTGGGCGAGGATATGGCAACCGCGTCGGAGACCAACTACCACCTACCTTACTGAAAGAGATATACACATATGCAGATATAGATATATATCCATATCCATATATATATGGAATGAGCTAGCGACCTTAGGTTTTCAAGTGTATTGTATATATTTATACGAAGGGAATGATCCGACCGTCAATTGAACTCTGAACATCTGGCCTAATATAAAAATAGAATGTCGAAAATCTTGAAATTAAAGTTCAAATCGTACACACGCAATTGTTGTTATAGCTTTTAGCTTGTCTATTGCTATCAGTTATTATTATTAATATTTATCATATTATTTTATTATGAATTCTTGTAATTACGATCATTATTTTCTGTCAGTTGAATTTAGTTTTAATTTATAAATTCTTTGTTTCCCGCACATCGCCTAGGCTTGTTCAATTTGTACAAAGAAGTAACTAAATAAATTATAGTTGTTAAACAAACGTATGCAAATCATGGAAAACGAAACATTTTGATCTAAGCTGACTGTCGATTATTTTTTTTTCGAACTGGATAGTATTCAAGAACCTCTAATTAGTGCAATTTTTAAAGCAACTTAAAACAACCGCAGCAACTAAGGAATTCCAGTCATATTTATGCGACTAACAAATCAAAATTTTTATTTATTTTAAACGCATTCATTCACACAAACAAAAAAATCAAATTTAAGCGAATAATGTTTTTGCGTTGTATCATTTTAAATAAAGAACAGAGAATATAAGAACCCATATTGTGTTTTCATTGACAATTTCCATTTTATTTTACAGTGAGAAAAAAACATGACCTGCTTGTAGGCGAGCTTTATATGATAACGACCCGAAAAAAAATCTAGTTTAAAAGGAATTAAAAGGAATTTAATCTTTTTGAATTATGTTAGACTTTTATTAATTTGAATGTATTAAACAATTACGAAATATTATCTCTTTCGTTATAAACATAGTTATAGCATAGTTATTGATCTTGATTTGTAACAATTTAAACTGCGATATTTTAACTATATGCACTGCATAATTGCATAATATTTAGGTCTATATAAAGTAATCACAAAATATTATTATCACAATTTATGGATACACATACAGTATTGGTTTAAGTGCCCTCTTATCTTTCGCAGTATCTTTCGTGTTCTTGTAACTGGCTTTGATTCAAATCTTAATTTTTGATATGCGGTTCCAATTTGTTTAGCTATGATGATAATTTAACGATGACGTCCCTAAAAATCAATACATAATATTCGTTTTCATAGGTGTAAAAAATATATAATAATTTCCCAATTCTTTAATTAATTAATTTGTGAATTAATTAATTGAGCCTACAAACCCAGTTACAAGAATGGCTATCGCATTAATATCTTTACGGTTACAACAACGCGAGTAAAAACACCAGATTTCAGATAAAACTTCATTGATCTGCTACTTTAGTTAGGATTAGTTTTGGAGGTGTCGGCTGACTTAAGACAAAAGTTTAGCATTAGTTGAGACGAAGATTGAAACTCGATTTTGTTAGGTACTTTTACAATTGTTACTGCTGTGAATGAAAAAAAAAAGGGAGTTAAAAACTTCATTACTTAATGGGAGCCTTTCAATCACCTCAGGCGTGTCGAGCTCCCCAAAGTTGCGTCTCATGGTACATTCGATATATATTGTCTCTGATAAGTTTGGCTTTATCTGGATGAAAAACAATTTAATTAGCTACCTAAGTACTTTTGATTATATTAAGATAGATGCGGTTACCCTTGGATAGGTTGTGGGCCACCACGTTCTTCTTCAGGAAGTCAAGGCACAGTTCCTGGGATGTTCCCAGTGAGTGCATATTGCACGTCAATGCCCTGTAAATAAAATTATATATTTGAACATTTTTCAGGCTTTAGATCCAAGTAGAACTCACCCAAGCTGCCGAAATGCAATGTCCTCCTGGTCCCTGACCGAATGCGCCTGGGTGAGACTGGTCTTGCTGGGCTTCCGGTTGGCTGGAACGGGGCAAGTGGAGGTTGGAGCTGCCGGGGTGCCCGATTGAGCCGCCTGATGCGAGGAGCTGGAGGAGGAGTCGCCGCCCTGTTTGCGCTGCGACTTGGATGCAGGCGCATCTGCTGTTCCCGTTCCTGTTGCTGATCCTGCTCCTCCGGCGGCTGCCTGCCGCTGCTGCTGCTTCTGCTGGCGGCGCTTCTGGCGCCTCAGCTGGCTCTGACCCCGGTGCTCCCGTTCCGCCTGCATGGCGTCGTGGAAGATGGCGTTCCAGTAGCGCGCCTGCTGCCAGATGGGTTGCTGGCGCAGCGAGGAGAAGAGGTACTCGCGATAGGGATCGCAGCCGGGCACCTCGACCTCGTGGTAGAAGAGGAAACACAGGTTCATCAGCACCGCGGCCGGGCCATAATCCTCGCACTCGCTGCACTCGAACAGGGCCAAGGCGAAGTACTGGGCCAGACCGCCGAACGTGACCGAGTCGAGCCGCTTGGACTTGTGGCGCTGCTCGGTGAGGAAGCGGGTGAACCACAGTCGACCGATCTCCAGACGCAGCAACACCCCAAACTCCGACTTCAGCTCGAGATCAACGGCTGCCGGTGAGCCGCCAAACAGCAGAGCGGTAAAGTGCTTCATGAACTCCTTGACCGGCTCCTCGCCCGCTCGGCAATCCAGGCTGATGGAGGAAGCCCACGAGGGCACCGAGTTCTGCGACTCCGATCGGATGAAGTGCCGCCAGTCCGTTGACTCCATGCTGGGGCTGGCCAACAGCTGATCCGGCTCATCGCGCAGGCTGGTCAGAGTGCTGCTGTTGGAGGCGCGACTGCGCGACGGCAAGCGCATGGAGTTGCTTCCTCCCGCTGCCCACTGCTGTCGTCCTGCGGCTGCCGCTTCTGCCTCCGTCGGCGGCTGCACATCTATGTGCGGCGGCAGGGTGTCGCCCACCTCACCAATCCTCTGCACATCCCGCTGCATGTCCATCTCGCTGCGACGGGCTCCTGCGATGGCCCTGGCCCTCTCATAGCCGCCGGAGTGACGCGACTCTATGGAATCCGAGCGAGTGGTGCTGCTCACGTCGTGGGATCGATTGGCCATGTGCTCGGGCAGGGATATGGAGCTGCTGTCGTCGCTGCTGCTGGAGCTGCTCGAGGAGCCGGAGCTGGAGCGAAGTGGTCCAGCCAGTTTGCTAGCAGCGTGCCTCCCACGCGATGGTTCCAGACGTGGCCCTACAAATGAGTCAACATATGTATAGGACTCAGATGATTTGGTTCTGGTTAGGTTAACTACGTACGTGGTGCCAAATTGGGCTGGCGATATCGTCCTGAGATGATCTCCTCGTGGGCTCGACGCGCCTTCACACGTCGTCCTTCGAAGTCGATCTTGGTGTAATCAATGCTCTCATCAACTGTGCAGTAAAATCGTATTGTATTCAATAATGTTGTATTTGCATATTTGCTACTGTGCAGTACTCACACTTGGGTATATCTTCGTCGTCATCGCAGTAATCAGAGTCGCTGGAACTGCTGCTCAGGGTCAGCTGCAAGTAAACATAGTAGATGGCACATTTCAAAAGGAAATCGATCATATGTGGTGTAGTAATTGTGCTCTAGAGAAGTATGTATTTGGCGCCTAATTGGGTCATTATTTTGACGTATAGCTGCAGGAACTATTTCAAAAGATTTTCTACTTAAGGTAAGTGGATTACAGCTGCTATGAATACTTTCTGCATAGTTTTGGAACTTCAACAAGTGGGTCGTACCACAGATTGGTAACATATTAAAAACATTTTAAAACGCTGCAATGATTACTTAACCCATCGCTCTGAATGATTGATAATCCAAGGCGAAAGCGCTTAAGAAACATCGAAGGCTGCACTCCTTCCATCTTCTCGGCAGCTGCAAACATAATTAATTTGAATCAAGGACGAGGCTGCCTAGCCCAAAGCGAGAGAAAGTCAAGTACAAGCGGAGCTGTACCCCCCTTTCGCAATTCCAGCCCCATCCACAACCGGCACATGCCCCAAGCGCAGACTGGGGTTGGGGGTTGTGGGTTGGGGGTTGGGGGTTGGGGCCACCCACTGAACCGAGTGCAGCAGCAAAGCGGAAACAGCAAGAACAAACACAACAAGCACAACAAAAGTATCAAAGTGTCAGTTGCTTCTGCTTTTGCAGCATAGACAGAACCCACACACAATCCGCTCCTACCCCTTAACCCCCCCTCAGCACCACCCCCAAGCACCTCTTGTCGCGTTCATTACCAAGGCTGCCCCAACTGAGACCTAGAGGTGTGCGTGACCCACTGTCAGGCGTGAGTCCATCAAATAAATCTATTATATAATATATACATATATATATACAATCAAGTAGCATAACTTAGTACTGATAACGACAATAGTGGTATATTATCCAACTGCGAAATATCAACTGATTAAACTAAAAGACAAACAAGCTCAATATTCGCTTATATAGTAACTAATCACAAGGGTATCCTTTACAATAACTCCCTAATGCTGAAAAGTCCAATAGTCATCCCTTTTTCCTAACCTTATAATAACTAGTATGTATGTTAAATGATACTTGTGCTCATATGACCTATGACCCTTGTCACGCCACTCACGCTGCCAGCGCTAGCTGAAGTCGTACCTTGTTCGATATTCCGTTGAGCAGCTCGTTGCTGTTGCCCAGCACGGTGAGGAACTTGGACTTGAGGGCACCGATGCTGGGCGTCCGTTCCATGAACAGCTTGATCTTCGATCGCTCGCCGGCGAATCCGGCCGGCGGTGTGCCCGTGCCAGGCATTGCACCCGGAGTGGGTGGCTGCGGCTTGGCATCCACCATGTCGTTGGACTCCACTGGAGGTGCGATGTGCGATGGACCTTAAAGGATCTGCTGCCCGATGATGCAGTTCGGTGTGGCTAAGTGGGAGCGGTCGTAGAGCGTTGCAACTGCTGATGCTTCTGGTATCGATTTTTCATACGCCTGCATGTCATACACACTGGGTGAAGGTGAACTTTGCACTGCAGAATTTTTGGCGCACTTCATATGCTTTGCAGGCGAAAATTAAGGCTTCTTTCCTTATTCTTTCAATTCGTCGCCTTTCACGACTAATTTCCTTTGTTAATATGATATTGGATTATTAGGCAACTGCCAATTTATGCAACTGTTTGTTTTTGCTAAGCAAACACTTGCAGCTTCTTTGGGTTTATATATACATATATATACCTGATTTGAATCGTAGGTTTTGGACTACCAAACTAGTACAGGGCAAAGTAATGTCAGGATAATAGGTAAATTATAAAGGCACTTCTTTGTCGCTTAGTATTTTGCACGTACTGCTTGAGTGCCCAACTGGGATACTACCAGTATACTAGTACAATCTCAATTCCCCTGGCCCACAACTACACGCGCACACACACACACGCACACTAGCGCACGCACACGCCCCTTTTGTACACGCAATACGATGGCGGCGGCAGGCTAACGGTAAATATTTTCCTGTGAGTTTTCCACTCGCGTCCATTGCCTGCAGCGAACATTGCGCGAATGCAGCCGGAAAATGCTGGCCGAAACGCAGGATTCGTTAACATTTGACGGGCTTTACGTTCGCAGCTGTTATCGATTGTATGGAAATCTACATAATATCTACATGGCACTTCGAATGCGATTTTCCTCGGCATAAAAGCTCGGTCGGAAAATCGCGCGCGATTTCTACACCAGCATTTTGGGGAAAGCTTTCCGAGGTGCTTTGCAGTGGCCGAAGGAGAGAACCCGGCATTTTAACTTGTTTACATACAGCTGGCAGTCAGCTGATCCTGAAAACATCGGCTTGCGTCAAACGAGGCAAGGTCACTGCGTGGGCGGTCCTCCCCTTTTTGGGGGGGTGGGTGGTTGGTGGGATGGGCTGCCCCAACGAAAATGTGCGTGTCGGCAATTGTCGAACTCTGACTCTGTCGCAGCCAATTTATTATGCATTGCATTTATTTTTAGACTGGCTGGTCTCGAAAATCGAAAATGGACCCACCCACGGCGGCTTTATTCCATAATTCCCATTATTAATGCCATACCATCGCGTCCATCCATCGAAATTGCCCCTCGATTTGCACCTCCGGCTGGCAGCAGGTGGCCCATGCCGATACTTTTATTGCTGATACCATTTGTTCGATCGAAAGTAATTGATGTTCTCCTCTATGGTTCGCATTAAATGTGCAGAACTTGTTCAAGGCTGGCCGGCGGGAGATTACTGCATAAATCATAATTATAGCTGGGGTGTATCCCGATGAGCGATTCAGCGCCTTCCAAATTAATGCGGAAATATTTATGATATCTGAAATTCCATTGAACTTGAACTTTCTTAGTGCTAGGACTCCAAAGGTCGAACTTCTGGCTTAGGTGTCGAATCCCAGGACATCCAATCCCCAAGCTCGCAGTGCATTTAGAAATGTCATCTAAATTTAAATTCTACAATTGCCATATTTTCATTCATCAAAAAGAATCGCATTCAGGAAGCGCAGCAAGTAATCAGTTCCGAATAACAAGCGTATGTTCCACCGAATGTTTAACAACAAAAAGCGGAGAATGATATATATTCGAGAATTAATGATATTCACACACGCGACGGCGTCTCGCAGTCAAAATGTTCTATGCCGCTCGAAAACGATGTATTTATAAAACAACGCGAAAACGCTGAAAATAGGAAAGAGATGTGCGACTTGGCGAAGATCGAGGGAATCGGAAGGGAGGCCCGGGGTGGACGAGATCAGACCAGACCAGAGGAGCACCATAGATCTGCGTTGACTTCCTCCTACTCGGCCGACGACTGGGGACCGCGGACTGCAGTAAAAGTGCTGTTTAGAATCTGATTGAGATTTCAGTTCGCTGGGAGACGATCGTCGAACGAGACCGTAGCTGAATTTTCATGTCGCGCTGTGGCTAGACATCAGGAACATATATATAGTATATATATATATCCCTATATATATTCATGTGCTACCAGCTGGCAGTGGCAGTTTTGAGTGCGGCAAGACGCGTCAAGTGAAATCGAATTATGTAAGTGACCTCAGAATTCGCGGATACCCGTTCACGGCCGATCGATCGATCCAAAAGCATTCCGAAAGTTCAAAGACCAATTTAAAAATCGCACCGTAATTAAATCGACCTGAAGTGTTCTAAATATATAACGCAGCTAATTTTAAACGCGGCGAACGCTCCATGGGAAAGTTCAAGGCATTGGGCAGGATAAACAATGAAATCGCCAATCAAGCACACCAAATTAAATGAATTTTTAATGCCAATTTGCCAATTTGAAATAATGAAAAAGTGTGCACTAAAGGAAAAAAACGCAAATATAGGCAAGCCAAAGAAATGTTTAAAAATAGTTCCCACCGTTCTCCCATAAAAATAAAACTTTTTCCCTCGCCGCGTGAGACTGTGTCTGTGAGTCAGCGTTGCGTTTGCCTCTTGCCTCTTGCCTCTTGCAGGCCACTTGCCACTCGAACTCGGATCTTCTGGGTGGGATTGAGGTGGCACCGGCACATGCCACGCCCACCACTGCAGGCGGCTTTCATAAATATTGCTGCGCAGTGTGACACAATTTCGTGCCGAATGTATGGAGTGGCTGCGGAGGGTTTCAAAAATAGCGCAACAGAATCGGCAGTGCAACACGTTGCGTATACGCGATGTGAGAGAACATTGCGGCTTGATTTTTGCTGTGCTGGCTGAGGCCTCTCAACTCCGAAAATTATGGATAAATGTCATGCACCATTACGCACGTAAATAGTGCGTGCTAAATATGGCAGAACTGCTGGACTATTATGGTTTCAAAGAAATTATGAAGACAACAAAATTAAATTAGGAATACGGAAAGTGTAACAAAGTATTATTACTGTTGATTACGATACTTTGACATTTGCGTTTATATATTGAAAAGTATTTAACTTTATCGGGCAAACAGACGTACAGACTAAGAAATGCTAATCAATAGAAAATGCAGGTATACATACATATACCTTAAAAATATAAAATGATATCCATATCAATATGCATATTTTTTGATGTATCATTACAGTTATTTGTAAATCTGAATAAATTTAGGGAACATATAAACACATGGCATAGTTACATGTATCGCTGCTACCTCTTGAACAATCTTATCTCAAAAGTATATGTCGGAGATAAGTGATTTCTCGGAATTATAGATACACATATCGTAGGCCATGGATGAACATAGATAATAAATACGTGAAATATATATATTTAGGTATTCATGTAACTTTTACCGCCCGCCTTTTTTTGAGTTCAGAGGTTTGATGCCCTGAACTCAATTATATTTAACTTAAAAAAATTACTTAGATCAACATTTGAAATGAAATATTATGCTGTTCAGGCCAATATTTTATTCATTCTCTTTGGAAATAGTTTAGCTTTGGCCACCTGCGTCATTACAAAATATTCGTACGTATTCGCTCAGTTCAGCATTCAGTCATTACTTTTCTTCTCTCTGCTAGTTTTATTCGCTCACTTTTATTTTCGAGCATTTACATGAAATTCTCTTCGTTTCGAAACTTTTGAAAACTATTCTCAAATCCCAAATCTTCTCGCTCATCCCATCTCTTTGCAATTTTCTTGTCATCTCAGCCACTTAGCCGCGTTGACAGAGTGAGTCGATTGAGTCACAAAACAGCACTTCCCTCTTTCGCATGATTTCATAAATAAACAAGCCCGAAAATGTTTTGCCAAAATATATATATGATTTCCCTTATTTTTTTTTCTATGCACCGAAAGATATTTCAGACTACATTTAGCAGTTTTATTCGCGATCGAACTCTGGCAGCGTTTAGTTTTGTGCACGGCATCCAAGAAACTGCATTTTTGGTCTTTGGCTCCGGAATTTGGGTGAGCCAGCTAAAAATATGCACTCATAATTCGCATTTTCTGGCACTTTGCTTAATTGAATTTGAAGTCGTTTGAAGTGCCTGCGGATGGGCGAAAATATGGCATAGCGTATTGGTGATCTATAAATAAATATAATATTATTATTTTATTACTCGCGTATTTAGATGAAATAGAAAGCCAATCAAGCGTATAGAGACGATTAAGTGACGGCAAAACCCAGACGAAAAAATCGACCAAGATGACGACCCACCAGTTGCTAAACAAGAATGTTCGCTCCATGCCCTCCTGGGTGGTAAGCCAATATCCAGTGTACCAGTCCATATCCCATATCCAATTGCACTAATTACCCATTTCAGACGGAGGCGAATGACCGCATCGGGCCTAAACCGCCACCCACTCCACCAAACGGGGTAGCGCCTGCCCTTCCGCCCAAGACGAAGAGTACTCCCGAACCGGACTACGAGATCATCGAGTTCTCCAGTCAGCAGTACTCCAACGAACCGATGAAGACCACCGTGATCAGAACCAAGACGCCAGGTGGGCAACCATTTGTATACAGTATACGTGTTTAAAATATTACCAGACATAATTGTATCTTGCAGATAACAAACTGAAGTGCACCTTGTGTGGTTCCCAGAATCCCTGGGTAACCTGTGCCGAGTGCGCGGGCCAGATCTTCTGCGCCTCCTGCGACGACATGTTCCACAAGCATCCCAAGCGCAAGCAGCACATGCGAAAGGCAAGTATTCCCCATCCCTCATGAAACTGAAATTAATAACTAATTAATAACCTTACTTTTGCAGGCAGTGGAGCAGGGCACACCGCCGATTCCGCCGAAGGCACAGTCCGGTGGTGGGGCACCACCGCCAGTGGCACCTCCGCGACGCACCAAACGAGGCCTGTTGACACCGTTTCTGGGCCGCAAGGATCAGGTACGCCACTGCACGATCTCCTAGACCCGTAGGCAAGGCCCCTTCAGGGGCTACGCGTAGAACCAAGTTTGTAAACTTCAATTTGAATGCTTCAATAAACGAGTCCTTGAAACCAGAACGCCCGCTCAAAATTGTAGAACCAACGAACCAGACATACTCTTTTCAATAGTTACCCCAATACACCCATACGAAATGGCCACCCAACCCGACTCTCTTCCAGATGCTGCCGCCGCCCTCGCCCACGCCCTCGCACAAGTCGCTGGGCGGCTGGCGGGGATCGCTCGGGGGCGGGGCCACGCCCCCAGTGCCACCAGTTGCCAACAGCGCAGTCAACCAGATGAACAACCGACCACTGCCAGAACCACCGCGCAGCGAGGGCGGTGGATCTTCCAGGTCGGGCACGCCCAAGTCCGTGTTCGACACCATCCAGCGACCGCCGTCGGTGCAGCTGGAGAAGATCAAGAGCAAGGCCAGCGCCACCCTGGACCGCATGGCCATACTGCAGCAGCGCTACCGCCAGCAGAAGGCTCGCCAGGATCTGAGCGCCAACAGCGAACAGGTGAGTCAACCGCTGACCCCGAATCACAATCGTACGACTCCCCTCATCACTGAGTGTATCGTATTGTCTTTGCTCGGAGAAAATTGTTTCAAGGATCAACTAAAATTTAATTTAAATGATTCTTTTAATTATAAAGTATTATCCTTGATACTCTTTGATCCTTGCACCTCGTATCTCGTATCGTCTGTCTCGTCTCGTCATGTGTCGTTTCTCCCTCTCCTCTCTCTTTCTTTCTCCGTTTCTCGTTGGTCATTTCCCAACCGCAGCATTTGTCGAATGGAGCCGGCTTCGAGCACTGGTCAAACATTTCACCATCGCCATCGCATTTTCGTTCCGGCAGCATGTCATCCGGTCTGAACTCATCCCATTTCGATCTCTCGGATGACTCACAATTTCACAATTCCTTGCTGCTCCAACAACGACAGGCGGCCGGCGCCCAGCGGCGACAGATGAGCACCTCGGTGTTCAATCTCAACTCTAATCCCCGTCGACCCCTGGCCGAAACCCAGAACGGCAGTGCCTGGCTCGCCAATCAGCGCATCCAGCAGGTGAGTTCGAGATTCCTGGATCCCTTAGGATCATAGAACTAAGATACCAACCCGTTTGCAGGCCCAATCAATGGCGCAGCTAAACTGCGCCGGATGCCAGCAGAGCCAACAGCATCCCGGCTGGCAACAGCATCCGCACCACTCGCATCCTCAGCACCAGCACCCCGATCAGTGGTCACAGTTCGGCTCCCAACAGCAGTTCAACAACTCCAACCTGTCCCTCAACGTGGGACCCGGCTACATCTCGCAACAGCATCATCCGCACTATCCGCCGCCGGTGTTCATGACCCAGCGCGGCATGATGCCCAATGTGTATCCAGGTGCACCCGGCTATCCCATGATGCATCCAGGTAAAATGCGGAACTTGCCATTTTCAAAACTTATTTATTGTATATTCAATGCACAGGCGTCGTGGGAATGCCACCATCAGCTGCCTCGAGAGCTGCATCCCGTTCCCGGTACGCTGCATCACCAACACCCAGCCGCAAGTCGATGTCCTTGCGTCGCAAGCGCAATAGCTACGTGGATGACGAACTTACGGATGACGAGGACTCCGACCAGGATGACCGCAGATCCCTGGTGTCCAATCGCTCGGGCATGACCAGTGCCTCGCGCTCCCAGCACCACCAAAACCACCATCAGCCGCGCCAAAGGCGCCTGTCCAGTGCCTCCCAGCTCATAGCCAGCGATGAGTTGGACGGCGATCAGAGGCCCGGGATGAGGCAGCACAAGATGCGGGATCGTCGGGGATCCATTGCCAAGTCCGTGCAGAGCGAGTGGCTGCCGGAGCGACGTGAAAATGAGGGCACCCTGACCAGAAACAAAACAGCAGCAACGGACTCGGCCAGAACCAGTCGCATTTACTCCGACTTGGAGTCTGAGGGATCGGGTGCTCGGGCCCTGGTTCAAGCCAAGATCCAGCAGAAGCTCCAGGAAGCCGATCAGCACAAATCCTCGAAGAAGGCTGAGCAGAAACGCAGGCCGGAGACGAAGGACGAGAATACACAGGCAGCGGCGGTGGTGCAAAAAGTGGTGACACCAGCGCAGGAGGAGAGTGCCTCGGAATACGAGGAAGTGGTCGAGGAGGTAACCGCCTCGGAGAGTGAAGCTGATGCTGATGCAGCACCCGCTGCCCAGGAAGTTCCTGACGAGATTGGGGCTGATGATCTGGGTCCACCACCTTCCACCCCAGACCACGAATGGGAATGCGAATTCTGCACGTTCGTGAACGAGCCCAACATTAAGATCTGCTCCATCTGCTGCAAGACGCCCAGCAAACCTCCAGTGCAGCCCAACAAGGCCAAAAAGGCTGAGGAAAAGCCACAGCCGCCAGCTGAAAAGTCAAGTAATATCAAAGCGCCTTCCAAGCCGGAGGCCAAGCCAATGCAAAAGCCCACTACAAAGAGCCAACCACCCAGTCAGAAATCCGTTGTTGCGTCTGCGAAGACTACTCATACCACCTCCACATCCAGCTCAAAAGCGTCGCCAGCTGTTAACTCGAAGAGCACCTCCAGTATTCCCGTCAAGACGCCAACGAAGTCCACGCTGAAAACTTCGTCGGAAAATGAATCCGATAGCTCGCTGGCCAAGAGTCTGCTGCACAAAGGTAGGATACAAAAGAGAATCTCATTTTTCGAAGGCACAAAGGCCTGAAACTCAATGACCAAAGACTACACCTAGTTAGTACACTAATAGAGCCATCAACTGTAAGCCTACAATTAACGCATTTATGGAAACGAAATACAAAACCAGAACCACAACCCAAGCCGCATCCCGTTTGTTTGATTTCAATCCGTTGGTGACCCCGAACCCGTTCCCCCAAAGCTAATGCTCTCATCCGTATCGTTCCAGAGTCCGTTGAAAACATTTGGAATACGCTGGATGAGAGCATTCAGGCGCAGGCGGAGCAGGTACTCAAGAAGGCACAAAAGGTCTCCACCGGCTGTGGTGGGACTCCTCCACGGGAAACAGCTGCCGTGGAAATGGGAACCTCGCCGCCTCCTCAGAGCATTTCCACACAGACCTACGACGCCCTGCCCTTCACCTCAAAGCAGGAGGAAGTGCCCATCGTGGTTCCTGACCGCTTCACGACTCCGGAACCAAATAAGATGGAGCGACGACCGCACTATCGCAGCAACTCCCAGCTGCAGCAAGAGAACGAGCGATATCGGAGTGCCAATGACCTGAGGCATCACGACGCCTTCGGATTGGATCCCTACAGTGCCGGTCTGGTCACCAAGAGACCCAATTTCATAAACGAGCTCCGCATGCTGCAACTTGTAAGTGCTTATGGCCATATTAGATAGTTGACTGAACTAACAATTCTATGTATCCACGTGTTCCAGCAAGTATCTTCACCCTTCGATATGCCCCACGAGACATTCGGAGTCAAGCACGAGCCTGCCAGAGATCCGGAAACCGAAATGCACATCATACTGAAGGAACTGGAGCTATACAAGTTTACGGTGGAGGAACTGGAAGCGGCGCTGAAGTACTGCTCCCCGGACACTCATCCGATTCAGTGGCTGCGCGAGAACTGGCACAAGCTGGTGCAGACCGTGCAGAGTTTGTCCACCAAGTACGGCCAGGAAAGGGGTGAGAACACGATCGGAACCGTATCCCAGAACGAGGCCCGCGAAGCACTGCGCAACTCGGGGGGAAATGTGTGGCAGGCGGTGGCGGACTGCATCCAACAGAGGCAGCAGAAGTACCGGAAACTGGCGGCCAAGGGGAACTTCCTGCGGGACGACATCGTGAACGCGCTGACGGCGCACCAAGGTAATGTGGAGCAGGCGCTGGTGGAGCTGAATCGCACGCAACTCAAGCCATTTCTAATGCGCATCTGGGGCTCGCCGAATGGCGTTGAGAATGAGAGTGGCGCGGCCATAGACACCAAGTCGGGTTAGTTCGTAGATCGTGCATCAGTCAATCGCAGTGCCATAATGTCCCATTTTTCTCTCTCGCCCCGCATCCATTTGCCAATACAGATATCCATGACTTCCTGAACACTCACGCTTTGGACTGCCTGCAGCCCCCGTTGGCTGGGCAGAGTCCCACTCCCGCCCAAGCCAATCCCTTCGACCAACCTCGCACGGACGACAGCCCCGTCAAGTCCACCTATGCCACACCTAGTCCCTATCAGCTGGAGGACAGCACCCTGAAGAACCTGGAGATACTCATCGGCAACATGGAACAGAACCAGGCCAAGCAGAACCAGGAGGTTCTACGCTCCATAGAGACCATGCTGGACACATTCAAGGGCAAGCCGGACCTGGAGTACGAAACGGATCCGGAGATAATGCGTATCCTTACCAAGAGCCCCATTAGCACGTTGAAACCAGCGGGACCTGCAGAGGATAAGTCCACCGATGATGTGAAGAACTTTGTATGGCAACACATTCAGGACATTGTGCCCAACCTGGTGCAACAGGTCGAACAGGAGCTCATGGAGAAGCCGGACGAGGAACCCAAAACTGCGGTAGAACAACCAAAGGAGCCTGAACCCCAACTCGAGCCTGAACCGGAGCCCACACCAACTATTGATCCTGCTGTCTACATCATGGAGGAAGTCATCAAGCCCAATTTACGCGAAGCAAGCATCCGTGAAGAGGTTCAATCCAGTTTCATCTATGCCACCGAAATAGCCAACTTCAAGTTGGAGTTTGATCGTGGCACCGAGCGATTCCACGAGACGGAATGGGAAAGCAGCGATCTTACGGATGCAGAACGCATTGTATACAAATGCTATATGGCTCCCAAAGAAGAATCCAAGGAGAAGGTTGAACAGGCAGCAGTCAAAACGCAAGAAGAATCCTCTCCAGAAATATCCAGCGAACCGCAAAAGACTGAAAGTACAGAAGTTACAAGCCTAGAAACACTAACAAGAAAAGAGAGTGCTAATAAGGATCTTGGCCAGCCTGGAAAACCAGAAACACCATTAATAACTAGAGATGAGATAATTACTAATGTAGTTCCACCTTCAGCAAATGAAAGTGTTAAACAACAATCAATGGAAAATAATTTGCAAATTGTGCAGAATGTGGCAGAGGTACAATCCCTGGCAGATGACCAGCCAAGCACAAGTAGAGAGGCCAACCGAAGAGCTAAGAGGTCCCAGCAATCGAAGAAAGGAAGATCCCGCGAGCAAAGCCAAAAACCAACCAATCGCAAAAAGCTACCGAGCAATATCGATCAGAAGGAAATGGAGTCCAAAAAAGCAGCTAATGAAACAGAAGCGATCACGGATATGACTGCTGCTTCAAGTAATATTCAGCCAGTTGTAACTGCATCCGATCCTGAAACTCATACACCCCATAAACTACTAACTGAAAGTACAGATAGCAAGTCGTTGGACGTAGCTGTTCCAAATCAGAGTATTGCTAAAAATATAGAAAACGTGCCTTCCACAGAAATAAACGATAATGCATCGGATATTAATCTAACACAAAATGCGGTAGAATTGTATCGGACCAAACCGAAGTAGTTCCAGCGATTCCGAATGTGGTGAACTTGAAAGAAATAATTGAACACACTTCAACGGACTTACCAATCGAAGAAAATACATCCCAACCAACGAGTACGATTATTTCAGAACAAGCTGAAGAGCCTGAAGAACCAGAAAATCCTAACGAAGTATCTGGAACAACAGAAGCAATACAAAACTCCCGAGCAGAATCAAGCATTGAAATTGTCAGTCCTCCAAGCGAGGAGCAATCTGAGTCTCTAAAACCACAGGAAGTTAATGTACAAGAAACATTAACCATCATAACTCCACCAACCACTGACGTAGCTCCAATTGAAGAAAGCATCGACATAGCACCTAGTACCTCATCAATATCTAACGAACAAAAGCAAAGTCCCAAACGTATTTCAAAGATTCCCGTGAGAACCCTGAGCAGCAGCAGTCTGCGCAGTGAGAGTCGGGCCAGCAATCAGACTCCGACGGCCAGTGACGAGATCGAAAAGGAAGATACTACAATACAAGATGTACCCGTTGGGGAAACAGCCAGTTCTCCAAACCCAGAAGCGTCTACCGACAACCAGGAGGTTAATCTCGTGAGTCAAGAAGACCAGTCCGAAAAGGATACTAACATTGTCGAAGAAACTGCAGTCCAGGCTCTAAGCTTAGAGCTGGAAGAACATACTCCGAATGCAACAGCTATAGCAGTCAGTCCCACAGAATCGGACGAAGTATTCGAAGATGCTCCTGAGTTCAGCAGCAGCGATGGAACAAGACCCCAGGATGAAACCGCTTCCGATGCGGAACTTTATAGCCTGGAAAGCGATGAGCAGCGGGCTGAAACCAAATCCCCAGAAAACGAAGTCGTCCTCTTGCTGGATGAGGAATCCCAGCTGGAATCTTCGATAGCCAAGTCCGAAAGCAACGCCAGCCTTGGTACCGAGTCAAGTGAATCAGAAACATCCAAGGTTGTGCTCAAGGAATTTGTGCCCTCTGGAGATCCGGCCAAACAGAACCTCAGCGAACTGGTCGAGGACACCCAACGTTTGATTAAGCAGATGCGCGATGAGATCAGCATGGATGAGTTCGAGTCCACCGATGAGGATGAATACTCCGATGAATACTCGGATGAGTATGACGAAGGAGAAGAGGAGGAGTGGTACGACAGCGAAGGTGAAGAGGAGGGAGACTTCGATGGGGAGGAGGGCAATACCTATAACGAGCACGCATCCTACATCGAGGAGGCCTCCACTGGTGACGAAGGCACCGAGATTGAGGACATAATGGAGGAGGACGAGGATCAGGCTGATGAGGACGAGCCACAGCACGCACAGATTCCACTTGACATTGAACCAGTCATATCGCCTGCTCTATCAGTCACGCCCACCAACCAAGAAAGTGATACGATCGCACACACTGAGGTTGTTTCCTCCACAGGAACGAGCCTGGAGCCAGAGTTGGTGAATCCCGTAGTGGAGTCCACTTTGCCTTCTCAGATTATTCAGGAGGATGTCAAGGTGCAAGCTCTTCCCATTCAGTCCCCTCGCATCGTAGCTGACTCGGAAACTCGACCTGCAGAGCAGCCAGTTGAGCTTGTGCTAGAAATCCCATCAGAAGTTGTGCATCCGCCCGTGGAATCTGAAGACATTGAAGAGCCCACTGCCCTGCCCCTAACACCTGCACCACCCATAGTAGATTCCGAATCGCGACCCGTGGAGCCGCCTGTCGAAACAGTACTGGAAGAACCCAAAAAGGTAACCCCGAGCATGAAAGGCAAGACTGCGAACAGCGGGAATGCCTCCAAAGGTCCCAACACGTCAAGTACGACTAAAACAACCAAGTCCACAGTCAGTAAAATACCCAAGCCCACCAATGAACCCACTAACAAATCGAATAGCACCCCCGTAATGAAGAAGGTTCCGCTGCGCTCCAAGTCCTTCTCGGCACCCATGGGCATCTCATACGTGAAGCGAATCCAGGAGGTCTATCTGCAGAAGCAGAGCTCATCGATTGCGGCCAGTCGAGTGCCGCTTAAGAGCAGTCCCATTACCAAGAAGTCCATCAACGACGCCATCAGCAGGTTCAACTCCAATCAGACCGATGGACCCAGCACCAGTGGAGCAGCGGCGGCAGCTGCAGCGGCATTGTTGAAACCTCGATCCCAGCCCAGAATCCCCAAGAAGAAGTACCACGAAACCTGCTTCTCTGACGACGACTACGAGACCTCGGCCACGGAGGAGGAGCCGGAGGAACCCAACCTGGCCGAATCCCAGAAAGCCGAACAGCTGAAGCGTAAGATGAGTATGCCCGTTTTTCGGGCATATCCTAGTGTTCAAGAGCCGGTTATCGAGGACCCAGCGGTGTGTACAAGCCGAGACTCAGCTGGGAAAGTTCTGTAATCATCTTGGAACGTTGGCTTTCTCATTTCAGATCCTTGCCCGCAAGTACGTCGATCAAGAGCTGGTGACCAATATCGCTGAGGCCCAGATAGCCGCCACCTTGGTGAGCATGAAGTTCTCGGAGGACGTGGCCTTGTGGGCGGCCAGGGAGTGCTCAGATCTGGACCAGGCCATTGCCATGCTCCAGCAGGAGTGCGAGCTCTGCATGAACAACTATCCCATGAATCAGATAGTGTCCATGCTCAAGTGTCTTCACAAGTGCTGCAAACAGTGTGCCAAGAGCTACTTTACAGTTCAGGTGAGTGCTATAAATGGTCAAAAAGGAATCCTTGATCACATCACTTGACCTTCCTTTCTCAGATAACCGATCGCAGTATCAACGATTGCAGTTGCCCGTTCTGCAAGCTGCCCGAATTGAGCAATGAGGCGCAGCACGAGGATGAGCACCTCGAGTACTTCTCCAACCTGGACATCTTTCTGAAGAGTATACTGGATGTCGACGTGCACGAACTGTTCCAGCGCAAGTTGCGCGATCGCTCGCTGCTGCAGGACCCCAATTTCAAGTGGTGCATACAGTGCTCCTCCGGATTCTTCGCCCGGCCCAAGCAGAAGCGGCTGATCTGTCCGGACTGTGGATCCGTGACCTGTGCCCAGTGCCGGAAACCCTGGGAGCGCCAGCACGAGGGCAGCAGCTGCGAAGCTTACCTGGAGTGGAAGCGCGAAAACGATCCCGAGCTGCAGGCCCAGGGTGTCCAGGAGCATTTGGCCCAGAACGGCATCGACTGCCCCAAGTGCAAGTTCCGATACTCGCTGGCCAGGTATGTTAACATATGAAGGATTAGTGTGGGGTTTCTCAACGCACAATTTTGTACTTTTCAGGGGCGGATGCATGCATTTCACCTGCACGCAGTGCAAATTCGAGTTCTGCTACGGATGTGCCCGGCCCTTCATGATGGGCGCCAAGTGCACGGTGTCCACGTACTGTGCCAAGCTCGGCCTGCACGCCCATCATCCGCGCAACTGCCTCTTCTACCTGAGAGACAAGATCCCCCTGCAGCTGCAGTTCCTGCTCAAGGAGCAGAAGGTCAAGTTCGACACGGAGCCCATGCAGCTCAAGGACGAGTCCAGCAGCTCGTCCAAGGCTCGTGCCCTGGCCCGCTGTCCCATCCCGCTGCAAAAGGAGACGCCACAGGGACTGGTCGACACAGTATGCAACACCGAAGTTCCCGACAAGCACGCTGGCATGTGTCGGTAAGTTAAAGATCGGGGAAGCCCCAAAAAAAGCAGTACTTCAATAATATATTTCATTATCATTTAGCACACACTACGTGGAGTATTTGGCCGGCAAGGTTGCGAAGGCTGGAATCGATCCACTGCCCATCTTCGATTTGACGGACTGCGTCCAGGAGCTTCGCAGGCGAGGCATCGCTCTGCCGGAGAGAGGACCCTGGGATACCGATGAGATCTACAAGAACATGTGCTCCGAGGTGGGTGGCTTTATCGATTTCCTTTTATTTCGTTGGCCTTAATCGGGTTTCTATACGCGGAAACCGAGGGCGATTTGTTTTCGCCGGGTGATTCAGCGGCCGCACCCGGCGATGGATCGAGACGGAAAAGTCAAAAATAAAATGAAAACAAGATCGTTTAGCCGCTAACTAAATTTGGATGCCGTCTGACGTATTTCACACGCTCCTTAATTGATATTCGTTTTATTATTATTTAATTGTAAACAGTTTGTGCGGTCGAATCGATATTGTTTATAATTGCACCCATCTCTCAATCTGGATCTTATTTTTAGGTAATCAAACAGCATATACCACTGAAATCGGCATGAGCAGAAACGCTGAACAAGTGATGTTTTGGCAGCGGACACCTCTTGCAATTCTTCACCAATATCTATGATTTACGGCGGCACTTTTATAGACATTTTTATACACCAACCCCCACTCACGAAACCAACTTTACTGCTAGACAGTTCGTTAGAAATTAGACATGGCATGTATACACGTTCATTGTACACCCACTCATCGTTCATCCATCCAGAAACCTTTCCCATTTTGTTTAGTTACTAAGAGATGGAGAATAACATACCGAAAATTAGCACGTGTAATAGAGTGCACCCAATAAACGGCATATGTGAAAATCCAATCTAATCGTTTCTAGATTTATTTTAAGCTTTTCAGCCTGTGCCTTACAATGTACAGATGGTCAGTTGGGAAAGTGGTGCAAGACTTCTGGTATACGATGTCGAATTCGTGATGTCCGCACAACCGAGTACAAATTCGGCCGACAGCCTGGTCGAGCCAATCAAGGACTGCAGGCTGAAGGACAATGGACAATGGTAGGCTGTGACCCAGCCATCAGCTAAGATAGTTACATAAATCGGATTCGAACTGGTCCGAGCTTTGTAACTCCTCCGACTTTGACATACTGCGCCAGGAATTCATAGAGGATAATTCGATTTCTTCCTTGATTTGGACAGCAGCTTACCTAGTTCCGTTGAAACCGACATGGAGACCCGGAAGTTGACCGTGAAGCGGCACTTGCCAGTGACCAAAGGCGATGTGTTGGCTAAAAAGAAATCTCACCGAAAACTGGACGAGATGCCCACCCACTCAAAGCGCCTGGTGGTGACGCGCAGTGGTCGTGTTGTAGTATCGCGGTCGGACCAGCAGTTTGTCTTCCCAGCTTCTCAGTCGGAGGGCGATGGCGAGGAGGACTCCAATGATCTGTCGCTGGATGCCGACGACGAGGAGTATTGGGGACATGCCTTCGAGCAGCCCAAGTGGACGGGGCGCAAAAGGCGTAGCAGTTGCAAATCCAGCAGCACCAACGCGTCGCCAGAAGCAGTACCTTCGCTGGTCTACCTAGAATTGGGCAATAAAGTCCTTATCGTTAGGGACGAGCCACAGCCCAACATCGTCCTGGGAAACGATGAGGAGCTGAAAACGAAGATGCACAAGTTTTTGGGTCTGATGCCATCACGCCGCAAGCTCTACAATCCTGCGGTGGATAGCGATATGGATCCGCAGGATGATGAAAAGATAGTGTCCAGGGAGGAGAACCAGGCTGAAATCAGGGATGACTTTGTGCGCCAAGCCAATGTCTACTCTCTTGAGGAGTGCACCCCGGACTTTGTCAAGGAGCCCATTGATCTAAGCGGTCTTCCCAGCAAAAAGCAGTTAGCCGCCAACTGCCGCCGCCACAAGAGCAGTGTAGCCTGCCTGGAGCGGCACAAAGGGTTCTACGGATTCGTTCAGTCGCTCAGCCCGGCGATCTCGCTCAACAGGTGCCATCCGCTGGCGCTCACCTACCGGCAGACCAATTTCCACCAACGCAAAGTGGCACTGGCCAAGGTGCTGTTCAACATGTTCAACCACGCCATCTTCCACTGCGGCCTGCAGGTGCCCATTATTTGGAAGCACTCCATGACCACGCGATGGAAGTGCCAATTGGCCATCGACACCTCCGGTAAGCGCACGGCCGAGATTCTACTCCTGCGCCGCATAGCGACTGCAGCCGAGCTCATCCAGCTCCTGCTGCACGGGATGTGCCATGCGGCGTCTTTCGTGTTCAACCGGGAGTTGAGTCACGGCGACAACTGCCGCAGATGGGCCTACCAGGCGAGGATGGCCTTGCCGGAGGCACCCACCATCGAGGAAAACTGCTTTGGTAGCTTCAAGTACACCTGCACCATGTGCACCCGCTGCTCCTACGGCGTGGCCGACTTGAGCACGCAGCTCCTACGTTGCTCCCACTGCCAATTCGAGGTGAGTGTGAAGCCGTGCAACATAAAGATACACGACGGCGCCCGGTCAGATCCGACTTTGACCCCGTTCAAGTGCTTCATCCGGGACAACTACTTGAAGCTGGGCGAGGAAGGAGGCACCACGCACTCCTCCAAGATGGCGCTGCTCAACGAGGAGTTCATGAAGATGAACTCCACAAAGGCTTAGAAAGCAGGTATAAAATTTGCAGAATATATTGAAAGGAGGCATACGAATGCAGAAGCCTTAACTAGTATATATTTTTATGTTAACAACCAAGTCACATGCCACATTCCCAAAGGAAGTGTATAACACTTCATTACTTTTAAGCAAAATCAAAAGAAGAAACCATCATAATTAGTTTCGTTGTTTATTGTAAGTTTCTGTATGCCAACTTGTTATCAGCAAAATAAAATCGACCACTGCAAAATGACTGCATACTTTTGAGCTACTCTGGTTTGTCACCGCGTGCGATAGCTGTGAGTATCTGGAAAGTCGTATATCCACAGAGACTTATTATTATATGCCTCCCCTTGACCGCTTGCCATATTGCCAAAAAGGCAAATGCGACCCATAAATTATGTCCCGAGACGAGAAGAGGAGGCACAAGCACAACAACAACCACATGAGCGAAAAAAAGCAATACAGTAAGTGGGGGACATTCAAAATCAAATTCAAATTCATATTCAGACTCAGATTCACGGGCCAAGTTACTCGTGGAGAGCAGGGAAGCCGATGGGACGAAAGACGCGAAAGTGGTGGCATCGTAAAAACCTATTTTCGTGGCGATTGAAATGAATTTATGCGCGCGGCACAACATGTTTTCATATTCGGACAGATTTACACCAATAACAACTAATTAAATGGGTTAAATTGTATATTTATTGATCCATAAGCGATCGTCTCGTCCTAGAAGTTTTCCCTCTAGCTTTGAACTCAAAACCGATCTGCAGCACTTGCGGTTTTGAGTTTTTGATTTTCGGTTTACGGATTCGCTACGCGTGGCGTGAAAATATGCAGATCACATGGCCTCTGTTATTTATGAGCAGCCAATCAGTTGGCCAAGTTGAGTTCTTAAGGTATTCGTACACGTGGACAGCCATCGAAGAGTATAGTCATCATCAAGTTATATTCACTTGGGAATCCAAATCTATGTTAAAAATATAATAATCAAACTATTGTTGTCTATTCAAGCTAATCAAATAATTTTAAAAATAACCTAAACAAGTTTTTAAATATGCAAACGAAGCACAATGACTACAATATAAATATATTAAGAGAATGATCCAAAATCTAAAATGGTAGTAAACTTCCGAATGCTATGACTAAGATTCTATGGAACAATATCCTTAATGTAAGAAAGGCATATGCAAACGAGAGAATCCTCTGAGTGAAAATATAAAATTTTATGAATTTTTGTATATGCAGGTGTTCTAAAAAACTCTCACATTCTTCGTCTATCCGGCATTTTTAGCACGTTCTGCGCTCGGCCATTAAAACATTTAAGTGCTGGCATGCGCCGCGTTAAAAAATGTCTTCAACTCGGTCAACTTTTAGGCAGCAAAGTCAAGGTGAAACGACACTGACCCCGGGCGCTCAAGTTAATTACAGGTTAACCGAAGGCATTAATCAATCACTTGACCAATCGATCGGATTCGGATTCGGATCGCATCCGTGCGGCCTCTGATTCATGGCTGAATGGAGAATGGAGAATGAGAATGGTGCCATTAAACGGCATTACGTGGAGCGCGTAGTGCAAACAACTTGTCCGCCCACCCGGCATACGGCGTAACCCCACCTTTGTTGAATTAACCTTAGCGCGTGTTTATCGGAGACCGAATTACGGAATGGCAGGGGCGTCACATCCTGTCCACGTCCACATCCACGTTCACGTCCACGTCCACAGCAAACAGCAAACAGTGCGAACTGGACAAACAATCGCTGGTCGCGGGAGCGGATTGTTTTCCACCGGCTCCACAGCCATGGCAACCGTGACATTCAATGTCGAAGCAAATCATCTGAGTGACCTTCGCGAACAACACACAAGTAATTAGCCAAGCGGCCAGGCCAGCGCGATATAAACATCAATAAATATTCTTTCTTAAATTCGAATAACAAATATTTACCATTAGTTGTAGGTGGCTTCTCCAGAAACGGTGTTCCCCGTGATTGTTGTTGCAAATCTCGCACGCGGATTATGTGAGGATTTGTTTGCCAAAATTTTTAATGAACATGTGGCAACGAAACTGGATTCCACTAGTTCCACTAGGATTGAAAGAATCGTTTTTTAAATAAACTCAGTTTACGGCACTATATATTTAGCATTTTATAGGTATACTCGTACATAGGGTATTTATTAACTGGTAAATACATATAAGAATCATTTGACAGTCGTATGCAATTAAATAGTATGTACAAATCTTCGTTCGACACTCACAAAATGGCATCTACACTTTAGTGGGGTATCATAATAGGGATAGCTACATAAATACACGTATGGTCTATTACAGATATAAAACGAATCTTAGCCATCTAATAATTGGTCGTGAATGCGCCAGGGGCACTCCTTACATATCTTTAAGGTATATTTCTAGATAATTGCAGTAGTTTGTTTGCCGACACATAAAGTAAGTAACGCGTAAATCACACATTATAGTACACTTAGAAAACTACATCCATACACATAGAGAGTATTACGAAAATCGTCGAGCGGAAGACTAGAAGGGTAACACTACTGGAATATTATCCGTTGAAGTGTTTGGTTTTTTGTTTTGGTTTTTGTTTTCATACCGGGATTCATTATCCTATAAATTCTTACTACTTAGCTTTACCAAAATTCATCTATATAAAGTTATACTTAATTTCAGTTCTGGGATTTTGCACTCGCAGAACAACAGAAAAAACCGTTCGAGAAGTGACTTCTCTGCTCTACAAAAACGATCTTATAGATCCACAAATTCAAACCGTTTCCGTTTGGGATGATGATATACATCCCTGTTCCGCCCTCTAATTGGGCGATATCTTCTTATTTACACATTATTTTTGTTTGTTTTTCAAAAATCTTTCGAAAAACCCAGAGGTGATTTATGTATTCCGGTTTCTCTCCTTTGTTGATGGGATTTTCAGGGGGATCTCTTCGCTGGAGATTAATCTTACTCTACTGCAGCAGATCCAGGGCGTGCAGACTCTCCACGTCCGGATCAAAGTTGGCGTCGCAGGTGGAGAGCCAGTCCCACACGCGCCGCCGCACCATCGCCTGGTCGATGGGAATGTCCAGTCCGTAGGTGGACATCATGCGCTTGAAGCGCAGCTTGTTCTCATCGCCGGATAGACGACCCTCCCGCTGGTTGAGGTAGATGCAGGAGTCCTGGTCGTGGTTGGTGGGCGAGATGAGCGTGGCCGACTTGGAGGTGGAGATGCGGCACTCCACCCAGCGGTCCTTCATGTACTTGGCCACCTCGGTGATCTTGCAGCGGTCCTCGGGATCGTGGCTCAGATACTTCCGGAAGCAGCGCATCAGCCGGGGCGAGAAGCGCCGGAAGTTGTCCGGCACCTTGGTGGTCTTGCGCTGCTCGTACTTCATGAAGTTGGCGTAGGACTGATCCTTCACCCAGTCGGCGGACTGCCACGGCGGATTGCCGGTGAGGATGTTGTACAGCAGGATGCCGAACTGCCAGGAATCGCTGACGGGCAGGCACTGGAAGCGCTCGTTCTTGATCAGCTCCAGCTGCTCCGGCGGCACGCAACTGGTCCACGTGTGCTTCACCTTGTGCACCAGCATGCCCTTCTTGGTGGTGGCCCCGAAGTCGCACAGCTTCACTCGCGTGAAGTCCGGCGTGAAGACCAGAATGTTCTCGATCTTCAGGTCGCGGTGCACCAGGCTCTTGGAGTGCATGAAGCCGAGGGCGGAGCTCAGCTGCTCCGAGATCAGTTTGCAGGCGTTCTCGTGCAGCCCATTGGGTCCAATGTTGGAGGCCAGATCGCCGTAGGGTGCGTGCTCCATGGCGAACACGTAGTAGTCCATTGTCTGGAAGGCCACCGCGTAGGCGCTCAGTATGTGGTGGTGATGGGAGAGCTCGTAGTTGTAGTGGAACTCCTTCTGGAACTCCTTGATCGTGGTCAGCTCGGCGTGCACCGCCTTGAGCACCACCAGCGTGCTGGTGGGTCTGTGCCGGCACAGCAGGATCTTGGCGAAGCAGCCCTCGGCCAGCGTCTTCTCGATGTTGTACTGGTCGGCGAAGGTCATCAGCGGCAGCTCCACGTCCGGTATGAGGTGGATCTGGCCGCCATCGTTCTTGTCCGGCTTCTTGTAGATGCTGCTCCGGCGGCTCACACTCGCAGCTCCCGGCACCTCCAGGCGCCCAGTGCTGGTGCTCGTCGGCGTCAGTGGGGTGCTGCAGCGCTTCTGGTTGTTGTGGTTGGTGCAGGTGCTGCTGTTGTTGTTGCTGTTGCGGCTGTTGGTGCTGCCACCATCGCCGAAGGATCGACGCAGCCGGAAGGAGAATGAGCGTTTCTCTGCAAGATCGGGAAAAAAAGAGAAGAAAATTATTTAATTATAAATATAAAATTTATATTAAGCTTACTATAATCCTTAGTAATTCCAATTTATCACCCTGCTAGATAAACATACCTTTATATATCCACTAAATCATTATTAAACAAGCATGACATCTATTCATTTAACCATTCCCTGTTGTAACACCGAAAGGTTTGGGTAAGTAATCCCAAAGTTGGGAAACCATAACAGATACATCCTTATCAGGCCTCAATCAAAATTCAATTGACTCTGGGCCCATGGCAACACCTTGTGCCTATGCACACCTCAACTGAACAAACCACAAATTAAACACAATGTTGTGTCACTTTGAGCTTATTTAATTGGATTTATTTTTGGTCATTTGGCTTTTATGATTTACTGCCAGCGTTTGATGTGCTGCTCCGGTTGCTTTCATGTGTCCATTTGTTGTTCCACAATGCGAATTATTAATTTATCAGCAAGCGGAACATCGAAAAGCGTTTTACAGCCCTCCTCCATAACGAGAAGGAGTCGCCCACGCCCAAGACTGTGAAATAGACGATGTCGTCGCCAAATTGTCTGTGACAAAGTTAGTGCAGAATTTGCGTAGATCAGCGGACTGGGCTGGGCTGGGCTGAAATGGGCTGGACTGCCTTCGATATGAGTTATATAGATAGATAGATAGATATAGGATATATACGGGGACGGGCAGCAAAGACGTCAGCAGTTAGTCACTGCAGACTGACGATTGCTCCGACTTCTGGTATCCGCAATCTGCGTAGTGCCAGCCAGCCCCACAACACTCCCACCTCCACTGGCTATCATTTATGGCCGGGGAACTGGGGAAATCGCGGAAAATCATTTGATTTGCAGCCGAATAGGACACGGACAAACACATCATTTGCATATAGAATGCGTTAGCTGGAAAATCAAAACATTTATAGGGCGTGATGTGATTCTCTGTGATTTTCACACAATTTTCGCGCGAATTGTTTTTGACACTAAATTTTCATCTATTCACAGCGATCAAAATTGTGGCTCTTGATCGTATTTCATTTGGTGTCTCAGTGGGGAGGCGTCGGGTCGGCGAATTAGTAATTACATCTATTCAAAAATATGTCTTGCTAAGACAAATTACTATCAGACGCTGGCGGAAAATACTTTAGGCCCAGGCATGCGAGAAATGCATTTTTGGTCGAGAAATTTACGAACGCCATTCAAGGTGGGTCCAAATATATGCATCGGCACTTCTGTGAAGAGCAAGTATAAATAGTTACGGGACAGCTTGTAAAATATGCCTGATTTACACTATTAAATGATCTGCTTAATTGCGCAAATCTATATGAGACAAGTCCTGGCACTTTTACATATCAGGGAATATAAATATAATAATATAAATAGAGACTTCTATCTTTCGTTTAAAGTTAAGGGAAATCTATTTTTCTTGAATTATTTGCACAGGAAGTAGAAACTATTAAGAGGGGTCAAATATTCAGTGTTCTGCACCCCATTAACCCCCAAAAAAATAGGCCCATCACTTTGGAGAGTGCTCTTGGCAGCGAAAAGTCCAAGTTTTTGACGATTCTTTTTGTTTTTTTTCCCAGCTGCTTCTATTTCCGTTCCAGAGGTAATTGGCTTAGGTCCAACCGCAGAGAGATCCCTCAGAAACTATAACTAAACATTTTGGCCAGCCAGAAGATATGGTAAGACTAATTATAAATGGCTCGAAAGCATCAAACAGACGAACGAAAGTCTCAGCGACCTGCGTGTGCCCATAAATCAAACTTTCACTTTCTCGCCATTCAGACCGCCTTCTGCCACACTCAATCCAAATGATATGGCCATTTCATCTTGATATTCTCATTGCGGCCGAAAACACTTTGCATGCCGAAAATAGCCGAACAAACAAATGGGCCAAAAAAAGGGTCAGCAGGCATTCCCACAGATGCAATTCGGCGGGCTAAATATATAGTAGAAGTCAGAATTTCCGTGAAAATCATCTGCATTCGCGGCATTCCCCTCGCCTGAAGGGGAGTCGTGTAAACAGTGGCTCAAAATAAACAAACATCCCGGTGGACGACGGTCGTCCCGAAGTGAAATGTGAAATGCAATTGCAACAAAGGCGCCAGGAGAAAATTATTTGGCAGCCTTATAGGCGACCTGCCGATGCACTCAACAAGTTGGGAATCAGATATATAATCATATCACTTGTAAACGAAAAGATTCCAACTAGATATATATATAATCACATCACTTGTAAACGATAAGATTCAAACTAGTTAAATGTATGCTACGTTTGTATTTGTATTCAGGCATATATGCTATGCATATCCATAGCATCCTTCTGTATTCTCAATTCTGAAGCTTTACTTTATTTATAGGTTTAAGTCTATGCAGCAATGATAAGTACTTTCTTTAGCTACTAATGACTAGGAATTGGTCATATTGTATTTAATAATTCCTTGTTTAATGATGAAGACAGCGTCTAAAGCTCTTGAGCACTCGAGGATTCCAGGGAATCGATATGCTCGCCCTGGGCAAAAAGCAGAGCAGAGCAGAGCAGAGGAGATGAGCCCGGCATCCAACAGCATCCAACTCTCGTATGAGTGACTGACAAAATGCCGTACCCATGCCCCCCAAACCTCGTGCTCCATCCCCATTCCCCATCAACCCCGCCCCCAACCCCAACCCCTGTCCACAACGGTCGACGGTCTCCACCAGCGACTGGTGTCCCGGTTCCCGCCTGCTTGGCAACCCGCCCGACACCGTGCGCGACTTTGGGGGCATTGCTGACGTCAATCGGCAAGTCGTTGTCGGTCGGCGTGCCACATACAGGCACAGATATAGCCCCACTCTCGGGCCAACGAGGCTGCCTCTGGGTCTCCTCCATTCGATTGTAAGTTGCCTATTATTACAAAATAAACGCAAACACTTTTAGACCAGCTCCGCAAATCCAGCCATCCATGATGAATTGTCCGGGCCACAAGGCGTCGGCAGTCTGAGGACCAGAAACCAGAAACCAGAGACCACGGACCAGAGACTAGGGACCATCGACCGGACCGGACAATCCCCTCAGTGCCGCCAGACCCATATCGAGTATTTAAAACAATTGTTCCAATCTGATTGCCCATTCAGCGCAACTGGTTCGCTTGATGCCCCCCGCTTTGATGTGCGGATGGGCGGAAAACTTAAGTTGATTTTCAGGACCTACGGCAACTTGGAAAAGTCGGAATGGCTTTTACGTGCCGCGTCTATAGGGTTGGGGGACCTACGACAATCTGCTGCCGCGCTTTTCCGCTTTTCCCATGGAAAACTCAATCCAATTTCTTTATATATCTGCGTACTTTTTTGTATACCTAAGTAGTGTTTACAACAGCACTTGAAATGGGGTCAAGATAGTTCTATTACAATTCAGAAGATGTAATTTTTGGATTTTCTGTTGCTTCTGCAAGGGAAATGTGAGATCAGGTTGTTCATTGTTTTAGCCTCCTGCCCTTTTCCGCTTTTAAAGATGGAAATAATTTGTGCAGATGGATAGGATTTATTATTTATAAATTAGCAAAAAGGGAAGCCGTTCATCGGCAACATTTTGACTACTTAATGCATAATCCTATTACTTTGTATGGGTTGTTTTGCCAAAATTCCCAATATTTATTTTGAGGCTTGTCCAACACTTGCTCACTCGCTGTCGAACCAGTTTTCGTAAGCAGAATATAAAATATTATACAACAATTCAATAAAAATTAACGACTTGAAAGAAAATTTCCGCTGCGCCCACAAGCCACAGACCAAAGGCAACAAAAACCAAAATAAACAAAATGAAATAAAATTAAATACATATAGGTGTTTAATGTATACAGCGAAACAACAAAAACCCGAAATTAAATAAATAATATTAAGAGTTCTTTTTTATGTCTGGATCCTACGTCTTAGCCAAACGAATGAGTTTTGATGCGAGAGCATCGAGCATCCGAATAATGCGAATTTCGAATTTTGTATATTTTCTTTAATCGTATTTATAAAACACGTTTAAATCCGTTCAATTCGCTTTCCCTATCTCCTCACCACGGAGCATATTTTTAGAAAAGTAGGCGTGTACCCGCCCCTCCCCAGTCCACCCGAATATTGATATATGGCAGCACTCTAGTGGACCACCAACCCGAGGCAGCTGCTCTTGGAGATTTGCGCACATGACCATCACGAGCGTCAGGTGGCAGGTGGCAGATGCCAGGTAGCAAGTGACGATGTCGAGCTGCTGGCCAGGACGAAAGAATCCTTTGAAGAGACGGATGGCTTCTTCAGAGACACCTTCGTGCTGAGTGGCGCTTGAGTGGGTGGGCCTGGGCATGCCAGGGTTAAAATGATATGGGGGCCCAGTAGCAGGAGGTGGAGAGGTGGTCTCCTCTGGCCAGTGTACAGTGAGTGCCGCAAGTCGCCGCCCACGGCAGTGTTTCCATAATTTATTTTAATAGTTCCGCCTTTACGATTTATTTAATTTGCTCGCCTTTATTTCACATTATATCCGAGAGTAAAATGCTTATAAATAGCCTCCTGTGAAGCGAACGAATTTGTAATTACGCGCAAAACCAAAATGAATGGGAAAAAAAACTCAGCACATCGTGTAAAAAATTCATGTAGCTGACAGTTTTCAAGGTAAGGTCAAGGCAAGTGCCTACGTAAGATCATTTATCAAAGCTCTAGTAGATCGAAGAGAAGAGAAGTCTTGCAAGAATGTTCCGAAATGAATAATGTGCAATGGAGCAGACCCCATAAATAATATCTGAATAGTTTGCCCCTGCCGAAGGTAAGGGTATATAAGTACATACATACATACATATATATAGATTAAATAAATTAAGTGGCCCATTGATTGGGGGTCAGATCGGTGCGAGAAAGAAGGAGCTTAATACTTGTGAAAAAAATAGGAATTGCCAGAGGCTGTTGGCCAAACAATTGCTGTTTAATATCTCGCATGTGGTCTTAGGCCTGTAATATGTATGTATGTATGTGTTCGCGGAACACTGAAAACGCTCGTAAATAATTGTAAGTAATGCTAATAATAATATTTGCATTGCAAACTGAATGAGGAAAATTCTGTCGGACGCGGCACCTGACGTCAACTTTAAGTTGCGATGAGTGAAATAATTAGTAGAGTTTTTTCGGCTTTCAGGAAGCGGATATTAGCAAAGGAAATCCATTGAATTGGTCTGCATAATTGTTTGGTGATTAATTGCCAGCTATTTGATTTGTTTATCCTTAGGATAGCGCAATAAATTGCCGAGCAATAGATTGGCAAAAGATTGAGTAAGTGGCTTTGGGCACATCCTAGTACATTTCATATTTTTAACACTAACAAGTTTCTGAATTTTATAACTCAATTTACAATCGTCCCCATAAGTGGCCACTCTTATGAGTGCAATTTGTGTAGCTAAACAAACAAATTGTCGTTCTATGCATTCAAAAGTCGCATTTACTTAAGATGAATACCCAGAGCAGTAAAATAAAAGTGGATGGGCATTTTCTAGACAGGCGAGACAATAACAAAAGCATTTCAAGAGAAAGCTCAATGGCGCAAACATCATCACGTGTATCTAGTATAAACAAAAAGCAGCGTCTAGACTATATTCCAAAACTGGTTGAAACCGACTTCTTTTCCAGTGGGTTTTTGAACCACTGACCAGTGGATTGCTTTCAAAATGAACTCCTATTGTCACATTTTTGCGAAGATATCACAAGTTCCAAAATAAGGCATGATCGAATAGTATTCCTAGAAAAGAGACATTAAATAGAGCAATAATTTGGATGTTCAATCGAAATATAAGACAACATTTTCGATGACAAACACATAGAATGCTCAATCTGCGTAAAATATTTTCCATTTATATAATAGACATTTATTGGCCCGACCAAATAGACGATTCATGTGATGTTTGAGCTGCAAAAGCGTAGCAAAAATTAATAAATTATTAAATACTACACACGTATAGCCGTACGTATATTCACACGAATTAAAATATAAATGCTTTCTTCGGCGTCAGGAAAACAGAAGATGAGAAGAAAAGCGTTCACCGTTTCCCCCACGCATTTCACTTCGCTTTCTCTTTTCTTAAAAAACAATCGCGCAGTATTTTTGGCCACTGCCATTGTTCATATTTGTACATTTTAACCTGACTTAAACTTGAACTAAGAAATACTTCACTTACTACCTGAAGCAAATCCAATTTGTGGTGTCAAAGTGGAAGCTTTATTAGCTTTAAACTTCAGACTTCAAACATCCCTTGATTTCAAATTCAGTCTTATATTTTATATACAATTAGCATATAATATTTTCTAACTAATGTTGCCATCCTGGCAAAGCCTGTTGCGCTGGAAGCCACTGAAGGTGGAGGGACTGCGTCGAGCGGCCGACGGCATACAGCCGCTGGAGACCATTGACTTGACCACAATTGATGAGAAGGTGCCAGTCATGATGCCACTACCCGATGGGAACAATGCCCTCTACTCGTGCCCCATTTGCATGAGTCCTCTGGAACAGCCGGTGACCACCATGTGCGGCCACATCTTCTGCAAGCAATGCCTGACCACCGCCTTGAATCCATTCCGCAACTGCCCCATTTGCAAGAAGTCCGTGACGAATTTCATTCGCATATACACCTAATACTGCGGCACCCTTGTGTTCCAATTAGTTATCGTTTCTAAAAGTTACCAATGTGCATCATGTTAGTGTTTCTAATATTGATATTCATCAAACTACAGGATCAGCAGACACCTTATATACCATCAAATCTTTAATGTGATTATTATGAGTTTTTACAATTTTGGCGCACATATTTTTATTGCGTGTCAATGGCAAAAAGCGCGTCACAAACGCACGGAGCACAGACTCAGTGGGCCGTAAAGACCTGTGCAGTCCGACACAGATACAGATACAGATGGATGTATCTTCGGCGGGGAGCGGCTACAGCCAGATATATACTTCTATCTCTCGGTTAGCCATAATATTTCTATCGCCGACTGCCGACAGCCGACGGCACGACCTTGTCCCACGGCTCAACGCGTAGAAAGCGAAAAAGAAGCGGACGGCAGAAGATCAAATCGGAATGATATAAACCACACCAGAGCACTGGGGACATTCCTCTTGGATGCATTATGAAGTGCATATTTTAATAAGAAATTCTTTTTAAAAAGGTTTTAGTAATTAAATTATAGTGGCGTTTTTCAAGTTTGGTATTGGCATTATTGGTCTCCTTATTAGCTTGGTAAGTTTCATTAGCCCACAAATACCTACAAAAACACACCGTTGTAAACGTTCTCAGAACGAATACTGTATTATTTTCGCCTTTTTTCAATTATCTCGAAAGGTTCATTGCACCTTCGCCTCTTAATTGAACACAATCAAAAAAATATTTTGCAACCTCTAGCGATAAATTAAATGCACATTAACATTTTGGTGTTGAGAAAACACATCTTGAGGGCGCACAAGAAGCACTTGTCTGGTCCAAAATAGCCTAAACACATTACACCGAAGAAGACATCGCGCATACGCCGCGTGCGCCGCAGTGGCAATTAAAAATTCCGAAATCGTAAACAACGCTCAGTCGTGATGTGCGAAATGTGGATATTGTTTCGAACATTTTTTAATATTTATTTTCACAACTTAGTTGGAAAAGAGAAATGTAATGTTTTCAGGCGGCTGGACTCTCGCTGAAACCAGATTAGGAAAGTTTTTGAACGATCGTTGTGGCTATAACATTTCACTTGAAGGTATTTTTAAACAATTACCTTTCGCCTTACCATTTACATTTGACAGCCGTCAATATTTCCGACACATTTTTCCAATTAGGGCGCATTAAATATGCGCACACTTTCCGCACTCTGCACTCACATGTTCACATGTTCCTTTCTGTTTATTTGAGTGATATTGAAATATTATTTGGATATGAGCAATGTTTGCCGAGTTCGAATTTCCATCATATCCATACAGATATGTTAAATGTTCTACTGTCTGCGGCCAAAATTGGCTTCGCACTTCATTAATGATGCCCAACGCAACGAAACGGGAATACGAATACGAAAACAATTACGCATTTAAAAAGAAATATATGCCGACGGATTTTCCTGTGTGTACATGGTGCACAAAGATAAGTTGGTTGGCTCTCGGGAAAATCAGCAGCGTTGCAGTATTTGGCTAATTTGATTTCCGTTTAAATGCATTCGCAATTCGAATGCCGAAAGTGCTCGGTAATCGAATCAATCAAAGCACTTTTCTGCCGCCTGACTGATTTCAATCGTACAAATTGTATATTTTGTATATTTATATCTCACTATCACATGTTATTCATCGATTGAGAAGCTGATTTCTTTTTTACGTACATGTTTTTGGCAGACAAACCTTTTTTAAATTGCCCTTCATGAAATATTGATCTTTTAATATAAATCTGATCTTAATTAAAAGTGATTTTTCCCATCCGACCCATGCCAAACAAATTAGTTCAGCCTAAGAGATCTAATAGCCCACTGACGAAAGCGATGATCGCCCAAATTGATGGATATCATCTAGTCTGCCTTGAAGGCAGCTCCGTTCTACATCTACACGATTTGCTCAGACAGTCAGGCAGTTAACACACACACAAACACACACACTACACGTTTATAAACAAAATGGAACACAGAGTTGAGTTGTTGTTCGATCCCTCAGTGGCATTCAGGGTGGAGCGCAGATCGGAAAACAGAGCAACCAAAGTGGAGGAGGAGGAGCCGCATCTAACGAAGCAGCTCAAGAAGCACTACGGGATTGAGGCAGAAGTTCTGGGGCTCCTTGTGAACCTGGAGCTGCGCTATAAGGAATACTACAATCTATATCAGTGCGAAATGAAGGCACAGAAGATACTGATTGAACGCATATGGCTGCTAACCCAGCGATACCTGATCCTGATCAGTTCGGAGCAGAGCTGTCGGTATCCCGAGGTCTACACCCTGTCCACCGAGGAGGCCATCATCAACGAGTACGAGGAAAAGTTGGAGGTTGTGCGGGCTTCGAAGTAAGTGGCATAGAACTTCTTTGCCGAAATGATTTTCATTAAATATTAACACACTTGCAGCAACAAAATGAAAAACGCCCTAATGGAAATCAATCAGCAGTGCAAGGAGTTCTATGCCGCCTACGAGCGTCTGGACAAGACCCAGGAAACGCCCTTCATCATCGGTGATAGCCATCATAGAAGCATCAGGTACCACAAGATCATGGCCGTCGACATATTCAACTACTTGTACGCCACAGTGCTGAAGCTCAAGTGCTTCATGCACCAGCTGGATCCCGTGAATCTGGAAAGTGTCGAGGAGTACCGCGACCTCCTCCAAAACGAATCCCTACTGGAGGAGTTCGAGGAGTATCTGAATGACCACTTTGTGTACTGCAAGTGCATGTACCCGATCCCAACCTGTCCCATCTTGAAGCTGAAGTGTTCGCACCAAAACATCACAAATTTAAAGTATGTCAGTCGCATCTAATCGAGCCAAAACGAGCAAATAAACAGAAGCCCTATAAAAATAACCATTAATCAATATTAATGAACGTCCCATTAACATTTGTGGGGCTCTGCTGCCAATAAACAGAAGCCCTAAACTGTGCTCACATTTCGGGCGCTATAGCTGATATAGCAGGTCTCCTGCTTCTGCCTTTTATAGCTGGCCAGAAGGTTGGGATTCGGCTGAGGATGCAGCTCCTCCAAATGGCACTCGAATTCCTGCAAGTTGAAGCTCTTTATCTCGCAGTGGGGAGGGAGGTTTAGTAGAGGGGTAGCACATGCTCTTTGTACAATCTTTGTACCATGTAATCATAAAATCACTTAAACTACGGAAAAGCTCAAGTCCTGTTAGTCCATAATGCCAACAGCCACTCTAAATGCAACCCTGTCTACTAATGTGGAATAAAGAACCCGCTCAAAACAGAGATAGATTCGAGCTAATCTGCAATTGAAAAGTGAATGTGAATGTGAATGAGGGCCCAGAGCCATTGCGACAGTGACCTTTATTCAATCGCAATCGCCACACTGCCATGGGCATAATGTGCTGCAGGGCCATGAAGGCGGCAGGGTCACTTCTGTTATCAATGGTTTTATTCACCCCTGAACTTTCAGCAGCGCCAGCAAGAAAACTTGTTCGAGGATGTTGCACGAGCTGAGCTGAAGCGTGTTAAATGCGATTCGGTCAGGCACAAGTCACATCCCGAGGATGATGGCATTCAAAAGGACCGCAGGTGGCACTTGAGTATGCAACTGTCGTGTGGGGCTCATCACAATGAACCCATTGAGCACTGAGGCAGAAGGCCCCCGACTCTGCCCCACCGAGATGGCAATCAGAGCGCATTTGTGGGCCACAAAGGACGCCACAATGTGGATGGTGGACAGCGAATTGTCGGGCTTTCGCGCCCAAGGATAACAAGGATGCGAAAGCCACCTGGCTAATGACCGGCTGCCACAGCCGCTCATCATATGTATGCTCATCATCAATATGGGCGAAGAAAATCATGGGCTCGTGCGTCATTCGATTATGAGTTTTAGGGTCTATCCCCAGCCGCCTAGTTTATTTTATACATTTTGGATAAACAAAATTCATGACATTTTAGCGGGTAGACTATGTTTATGATAATGACGTCGTTGTCATTTGTCTCTTGCTGTTCTTTTCTTTTCTTTTCTCTCTTTATTGATATATATATATATACTTTTTTTTTTTCTTTTTGGGCTGGTGTTGAAAGCAGGTCCAAGTGGCTTGTGTTCCATGTGGGAGCTGTCTCGGTTTATTTTTAGCCAGGATAATTGAAAAGCAAGCAGAAAATGGAAATGAGCGAGGCGTTGGCAAGGGAATGGACTTCCACATCCTATTTGATTGAAATGAATCTCGTCAGTGTTGCGTGTGCTTTGTGAAAAGGATTATTTACATAAACACAGTGTTGGGTCACCACCGAGAGCTCGGCTCGTGTGGAGTTGTCCTGGGCAAACAAAGGATAATCGGAATGGATGACAGACAACTGTTGGATAACCACTGGCAATTACCGCACTCAAACGAAGAACTTTTCCGAGAAGCACATGGCCATTTGGTAAGCGATGAGAAAATGAGAGGTTCCGGGAAAATGTACGATCTCAAGCAGACAGAGTGGGAAAACTATTTTAATGATAGTCTGGGATCAGCAAACCAAGTATAATTATTTTATGCAAAGCAACGCAGCCAAATGAACTCATAGAGGGAATACATTTGAAGTGGAATCATAAGCAAACATGACTTATATTAATTATTACTCGGCCACTATACTTATGTGGTTAGATATGTTCGAGTTTTATGATGATAACTGAGTTTTGTTGTAGAGTAAGTAGATTAAAATAATTGAAAATATATGGAGAAGCAATAGATTTACTCACCGATAGTGCCCATTTCTGAAGATTTGTTTTCCTCGATCAGTAATCCCAAATCCTTAGTCCTTTGTGCACTATTTAAGCACGGGTTTTGAGTATCGTTAGTAGCCGGTTTTTGAGAGTGTCTTCTTGGCCAAACAAAACGTGAAAAGAGCTGCGATCACACTTGGAAAGTCACATTGCAATAGGCGAAAATCACTGATAATTGACTAGTTTTCGGTAAACAATAGATTTTGCGCAATTTCCAGCGCGAGGTGGAAATTCAAGGTTGCTTCACAATTAGAAATAAGTTGGCAGAACAAGATGAATGGGATATTTTAGTTGACTTGTTTTCTCGCCACGATTTTCTTTTTTTTGTTTTTCCTCGAACGAATATTAAGTAGCGAGCAGTATAGGCGCAAAAAATATATATTTTGGCAAACGGGGAAAATACACAAAACACAAGCAGCGAAAGACGCGACAGAAGTCAACGCAGAAACCACGGCACTTTCACGTCCGCACGTCAGGAGTTTTCCGTTATGAATGATTTCCCATTTCCCAGACGGTTCGGGTTTTATATTTTGCATGGAAAACCGACAGCCGAAGGCGCTCGCGTCGGCAACTTTAGCTTTTAAGCTCTTAAAGAAGACCACTGACTACTCGCACTTTGAAATGTGTTTCCCTTTGATGCACAAATAATACACTATAATTTTCAGAAGCAGACCTTTAATTCCAGCCTGTATATGATTATTACGTATGTATGTATGTGCTTATTTCAGAATACACATACTATTTTTGAAGAATTTTGTATTCTTAATTGGTAATAATGTATTTCGTCAATTTACTTTAATTTAAATGTAAGCACTCAAACTTCTTAAAATATGGGCTCTCTCTTAGCATTGGCTCTCTTGATTTCCATGTTGGAGAAAAGCTCTTTTCGGGAAAAGCTTTCATCTTTGTGGCTGGCAGTAGTAGTTTGCCACCGAATGGTTTTCAAATGGGTTCAACGCATCCTGGCGAAAGTTCTTTCACTTTGCCAGGAGCGGATTAAGGTGATAACTGACTATTTGTAAGTAATTAAACGATAATTAAACTGAGCGTTATATGCAGTTTAAGTCCAAGAACATGCAACTTGTTTAAGCAATTACTTGATATAGTTATATATTTTTAATCAAATAAAAGTATTTTCTCATAATTATTTTCTTAGAGTTTTTTTTAAATAATATTGGGGATGCAGTTATAAAAAATCGTAGTCATTGCATTTTAACAAAATACGTATGTTTATATATATATTACTATGTAATGCTTGTAAGTCAGTGTTACCACCTATGTACTCTTCAGTTCAAGCCGAACTCGAGCGTATCACTTTCGTCTTGTCAAACTCCCTGACCCAAATCAGAGGTAATTCTTAAGCGGGTTCCGCCTCCAAAGTAAATAAACTTAATCTGGCGCATTACCTCAAATTACCAGGTTATGCCCACCCGATCCGAATATATGAACCCACACCGCCCCACCGAAATTAATTACCGCCCCAGTTGCAGAAACAACTGTGTTGGCAATCGCAATACCATGGCGGTTTTTTAATGCAATGCAAATAAAGTAGACAAGGATGGGCGGTCTCTTAACTTTGTCGGCACGCAAGGACACCGGAGTCGGAATCCCAATCCTGTCAAAGGTGTTGCCGTATGTGCACCGTATCCGACAGACAACAACTTTGCCGCAACTCTGGCGAAAATCCGTGCTAAAACCGCTACGAATCAAGTTTTGCGGCCGTATTGTCCTTGAACCAGATACCCTTTAGGGAAGGGACAAGGTGGCTCCGTCCCGCGCACATGGCACTGACGTAATGCTGCCGGGGTAACCCCAACGTAACCCAATAATCGCTCACCCCGATCTCCCATTGTGGTGGCAGTTAACTTGATTATTTTACAAATAATTGAAAAGTTTCCCTTTTCCTCGCCATTGCGAAAATTGCACAAATTGCGCAGACAATACTGCCATGGCAAACAGCAGTGCATCCATCAACCGGCCCTCCGCCTCCCGGTTCCACTGCCTCCGCCTCCACCTCTGCTTCTGACTTAGGCAACTCGGCTCCCAGTGACGACAATGCCACCGATGACACCAACACCAAACAACAGCGATGACGACGACACCCACCGGCTCTTCCACTCCACGGATTCGGTGGAAACAAACAGGTATCGTGCCAAAACATCATTCACATGAGGAGGATTACGCGGCGCCGAGGAGCATATGTTTCGTTTGGAGTCCGAAAGTGACGGAAAGCAATGGAATGGGTCGCACTCGTATTTACATTTTATTGAAAATTGTACTAATTTGCTATATTTAACTATAGATCTCATAGGGAAGATGTGTTCATGTTTGAGTATCAATCTCCAAGTCTTTTGTACACACTCAGCTCATATAATCATTATTATGGCACCTTAGGATATACCTAGTACTCCTCCTGGAAAGTTGTTTTTAAGTCAATATTCTGAAAGTATCGGGCACAGAAATCCATTCTCATTCGACCTAACCCAACGTGAAAAGTGCAAAAACTATGCTCTCCACCTATAACATAGATACCGACCATCTCAACTCCTTATACCGTTTCTTAAATACCCTTTCAGTCAATTGATGTTTATAAAGAAGTATATAAATACATTTGAATAAGAAGAAATGGTTTAATGTAAAGAACATCATTTTAAGAACATCAAAGGCATTTCTAGAGAATATTGAAGATATATAAAGCCCAGAACATGTATTGTATCTATCTATCTATCGAGTTAGGGAATCCCGACTAAGGGCAAAGGCCAGGCCCAGGAAGCCACCAAGTTGAGCATGTACCTATTAATAGAGTCGTTGCCGAAGTGAACTTGTGAACTTATTTCTGGCTCAATGGTTGCCAGGGGCTCCGCGAATTAACAACCCACTCACCCAGTGGCCCAGTCCGAGTGACAAGTGCTGGGACTCAGTCGCCTGGCGAGGCTTCCGCCATGCAGACGCGTCCGAGCAGTGAACCGCATCGCGGCAGGGATCAGGTGACGGACGGGGATCGGGATCGCAATCGGGATCAGCCCCAGAAATGTGCCAGTGCCACGCTGGCCAAGAAGCCAGTCACACCGCCAGCGGCACCGCCACCCACGCCATCCAACCGGGTGGTGGCTCCACTGACGGTGCCAGTGATCCAGCTGACGCCCGCCCAGAGTGACAGTCCTGCGAAGCTGGGTCTGCCAGCCACGCCGAAGGACTCCGCCATCAGCATTGCTCCCGACCACAGCAATAAGGAGAACAAGGAGAACCAGCTAGCAAGGACTCCACCAGCGAGCAAGTCCTGCCCCCTGGGCGCACCCACCAACTACGTGGCCAGACGCACCTGGATCACCACCGAGCGGATGAACGAGCTGCGGCGGAAGGCGCAGGAGGCGGCCAAGCAGAACAAGATCTTCACCATCCGCGGCTGCTTCAACTCCGTGAGGAACGCCCTGCTGACGCGGGGTTGGGTGGAGAAGCTGGACGTGCACCGGAAGGTGATGCCGGCGGGTCAGATGACCTACGAGGACCTCACCCAGCGACTGCCCAAGCGGAAGGCGGGCGAGACCCGGCGGCAGTATGTGCAGAAGTGCGAGCGTAACATCATGTCCCGCTTCCTGGAGCACATGCCCGTCGACTTTCTGTGGACGAACCGGAAGGAGAAGTGCGACTACATCGACCAGGCCAAAAACCCCGGCATGACCATCAACAAGTTCCACCGAGCGCCATTCACCTCGAAGGAGGGTCTGTGCAGCCAGCTGCGCGACTTCCACTGGTTCTTCGAGGAGGGCACCGCCGAGATGTACTTCCCCAGGTGCTACAACGTCTGGAGTCCCGAGGAGCTGGGCGAGTTCATCGAGAACTTCAAGCTGACCGCCTGCGTGGCCTTCCTGCGGGCCATGCTCTGCAAGTACCACAAGCAGGGCACCGATGCGGTCTTCTCCTGCAGCGGCAAGATCCCCTACTCCGCGATAGACTTCGCCTACAAGCGGCTGGTGGAGTTCATCGACAGTTGCCAGCACAACGACATCGACTTCGAGGACCCGCCCAAGATATGGGAGCACGACTGGGACGCCTTCCTGTTCCAGCACCAGCAGCTGGTGAACGAGGACGGTCGCATCCAGCACGACGGTGGCCAGCGACTGGAGCCCATGGTCAAGAGCTGCCTCTCGCTGGTGGACAAGATGAAGGTGCACTGGCCGCAGTACAGCCTGGACGGCTACCAGAATCTCTGGATCGTCAAGCCGGCCAACAAGTGTCGGGGCAGGGGCATCATCCTCATGGACAACCTCAAGAAAATCCTGGGCGTGGTCAATCCCTCGATTGCCTCCAAGAGCCGCTATGTGGTGCAAAAGTACATAGGTGAGTGTGGAAGTAACTTAAACTGTTTAAAATGCTAGGCAGCACCTTTTACATTTGGCACTTCTTCGGTTTTTTGAAGCAGACCATTAAGTATCCACATTTATCAATCGATACCATACGATAGAGCATCTTAAGTGCTGGCCTAAAACATTAAAACATAAACAAACACACGGAAACTAGGTCGCAAATCAGGACGGTGCCAAAGTTGTTGCTCGAGCTGCTGCTTTGTTTCCATTCCTATGTAGGCCCCATTTTCGACGAGCTCGAATCCAAAGTTGTGGCGCCCCACGCACGCACATGGGCCCAAACATCCCAGAGGCTCTGGCTTTCAGGCTTTCGGGCCTAGAGGCCTACATAAATGCATAAATATTTGGCCTAAAAACGCAATCATTGCTTTTCCCGCTGTCGTGCTCGTTTTGACAGGAGTCGAACGTTGCTTTATTACTCTGTCTGCCCGAGAAGTGCAACAGGTTTGCCGCAAAGATATTGATTTATAATGTCATTGTCATTGGTTGAAATAAATATAATCAATTGATAGTCACTAATACAATATATTAGGTGCAGGAGTTTCCTGACCCTTTCTGCAAATCGTCATAGAAAATATGGGTTTTCCCAAATCTTTGCTAATATGAAAAATATGTATTTAAGTAATATAATTATTTTAACCATTTTGTCCTCTAACAATGTACTTGCAGAACGCCCATTGATACTGTTTCAAACCAAGTTCGACATTCGACAGTGGTTTCTGATAACCAACACCCAGGTGAGAGGATTGCAAGCCACTCCAAGAAGCACCTCATAATCCCCCTTACTCAATCCACAGCCCCTGGTGGTGTGGTTCTACCGGGAGAGCTACCTGCGATTCAGTTCGCAGGAGTACAGTTTGAGCAACCACCACGAGTCCGTGCACCTGACCAACTACGCCATCCAGAAGAAGTACACCAATGGGAAGCGGGACAAGCGACTGCCCAGCGAGAACATGTGGGATTGCTACTCCTTCCAGGCGTACCTCCGTCAAATTGGCAAGTACAACATGTGGCTGGAGCGGATCTTTCCCGGCATGCGCAAGGCCATCGTTGGCTGCATGCTGGCCTCCCAGGAGAACATGGACCGCCGACCCAACACCTTCGAGCTCTTCGGCGCCGACTTCATGATCTGCGAGAACTTCTATCCCTGGCTGATTGAGATCAACTCCAGTCCGGACTTGGGCGCCACCACCAGCGTGACGGCGCGCATGTGTCCCCAGTGTTTGGAGGATGTTGTCAAGGGTGAGTTCATGACGGGACAGGAAACATAATATGATTGAATACCCCTTTACAGTTGTTATTGATCGCCGCACGGATCCCAAGGCGGACATGGGTAACTTCGAGCTGGCCTACCGCCAGGTGGTGCCGCCCACACCAGCCTACATGGGTCTCAACCTGTTCGTGAAGGGCAAGCAGGTGCTGCAGAAGGCGAACCATGGCGGCGGTCACGGCCACTACTACTACCAGCAGCAGCGAAAGGAGCGCTCGCTGGCCACCAGTAGCGTCTACCGCCAGCGCTCGGCCATCATCCATCCGGCGACGAGTATATCGCGCATCCACCGCGCCATGCCCACCTTCAATGCCACCGAGTACATGGAGAAGTACATGGTGGAGCCGCTGAGCAGCAGTCGCAGCAGTTTGTGCAGCCAGCAGCCACAGAAGTCACCATCGGTGGCCAGCAGCCATCCTGCCCTTACGGCACCGCCGTCGGGAGCGCCCAGCTCGTATATCCTCAAGCAGGCGAGCCGCTCCATCACCCAGCTGCTAAGTGCCTCCCACAAAAGGAATACGGCGGGATCTCTATCGGGTGAGCAGGTCCCGAGCACCGCATTGCCGCCAAAGCGCCAGCGTAGCTGTGGGCCACGTCTGAGTTCCACGAATCCCGTGGAGAGCACGGAGAAGAAGTTCAAGATCCTGATCAAGAACTATTCGTCCAACGGAAATGAGAGCATGCAGGATGCGCGACCGGAAGTGCTTAACTCGTCCACGGCCCCGGCGATGAGCGAGCGGAAGTGGCGCAGTTTGCGCAACATTGCGGCCACTGCGGGCGGCTCCTCCAACTGTGTGCCCCGCTCGAAAGGAGCACCTCTGGTCGCTCCGCCCAGTTTGCCCACGCGCCGCCTAACACGCACCAAATCCGAGATCGACAGCACGGGCATGCACGCCATTGGCAGGACCTTTGGCCGGAAGTCGACTGGTCCCCGGTTGCCCATTAGCATATCCGTGCAGGCCCTGCATCGAGGTGAGCCCATCGTGGCGGCTCTGAAGCAGGCCACCAGTGAGCTGCAGCTCTCCCAGGCACAGATGATGAGCCCCCGAACCGCGCTGGCCAACAAGCTCAACGGCTCCACGCTGATGCTTCCCACTCCACCACTTCCGGTCGGCTAAAACTTAGTTACCACTCCAGTACCTCAAAGGTACATTTGCCCTGCCTATAGGCACTAAAACAAGTGGAGATCCTGTACCCAACCTGGGTACGGTTTTCATTTAGCCTGTGAATAAACTGCCGTTTAGATAACATAATGTTTAAACAAGTTAATACTTTTTAGGATGACACATGGAGATTATTTTGTGAATACATCAACAAAGGAACTTAGAACATAAAATATAACTCGGCAGTTCTTTAGCAAATGTATAATTGTTATCTCTTAAAAATGTTCGAATCTTTATAATAACGGTGGGAATCACATCAAATTAATAAATTCTTTTGGTTCGTACGAAAACTTCGGTAAACGTAAAATAATAAAACGTTATAATAAAGAATCATAGCTATTATGGAGCCTTTCAGACACATAGTAGTTTAAATATAGTTCGTAAATAATACACCATTATCCAGCATTATATAGAATTGTTTTTCAGACGAATTTATTGAAAAAATCGTTATAAAAATCTGCGAGTGTTATTGTATTCTATTAATGTTATATCTATTCAATAAATTTAAATCGATTTGGGAATGAATGGTCCAGATTGAGTTCCACTGGCGGCAAGGACACTAATCCTCGGATCTTTTGGCTTGAACTTGGAGTCTTTTTAGTTTTGCTAAAGCGGATTCTGAAACGTTGCAAATTTGAGTAACACGTTTTTACTATTAATCCAACTTACTCTTTCTTTTTACTTGAGATGCAAACCAATCCAGCTGGACTTTATTTCCTTACACATATTCGTTACTAATACAGTTCTGTACATTCTGTGTATATTTTTTGTGCCAACTGTCATTGGTTCTTAAAAAACAAAATATTAATATTATTTCATTATTATGCATAGCGGGGTACGTACTGCCCAAAAAATTGTTCTCCATTTCGCACAAAAGGAAGTTCAATTGATATAATCATGGCTAGTTAACCTCATCGAGGACAGGTTACTTTGGAGCAGTATATTGTAGTGCCAGATTCTCGCGAGCTGTTGGATTTAATGTCAACTTGGGTGCCGAGTTATTCGACGATGGCTGCATCGAGGCTGCACTCGAGCTTCCAACAGACGCAGCCAGTTTCTATAAGTATTTAAAACGCATTCGTTGGATGTGTGAGCTTCCGAAGTGATTTTCTAGAATTATGATCTATTTTTCAACATACCTTCTTCTTGGTGATCTTGGGAGTGGGAACCTTCGCAGCTTTAGCTGTAGCCTCTATGGCCTTCTCGGCCTTCCTGGTGGTTGAGGTCTTCACGTTGTTCAGAATCTTGCGCAGAAGCCGTGTCCTGGGACTGTTCCGGATCCTGGGCATATTCTCGAACAGGGTCATCTGCTTGCCGTTCAGTTCCAGCGGCTTGCCATCAGCTCCCTTGTTGATGCTGTAGTTCACCTCGAAGGCGAGCTCGAAGAGTCCGGTGGCAGCGGTGGGGTTCTTCGGCAGATCCACCACCACGCGGATGCAGTCCTTCAGAACCATCGGGCATATCCTGGCCGTGATCTCCGTGGATGGCGACAGATCCGGCGTCGAGTTGATCTCGATCAGTATGGGATTGTAGTGCTCGTCGAGCATGAAATCGCAACCGTACAGCTCGAAGGCGTTCTGCAACAACTCCGTCTCGTCCAGACTGGCCATCACCACGGCCACCAGGTTCTGCTTGAATCCGTTGTAGGTCTTCGCCCACGACCCGTCCGGAGCACCCATCAGGCGTAGATAGCTCTTGAACTGGTCCAGCGACCACATGTTGTTCTTGGGCAGCCGCGAGTCCCGGTTGCTCTTGTTCTTGTACCGCTTCTGCACCGAGTTGTTGGTCAGGTGGATGGACTCCCGCAGGTCGTCCATGGTGAACTCCTGCGAGCTGAAGCGCAGGTAGCAGTCGCGGTACGTCCAGATGCTCACCTTGGTGTCCGTAATGGCCAGCAGCATGTACTGCCGGATGTCGAACTTGGTGCGGTAGATCAGCAGGGGTCGCTCTGTGAGGAGAAGTGGAGGAACATGTGCCAAAGGATCGGTTGTGATTACTAGGATTTATCAGAATCTAAACGTTTTCAATTTAGCTAACATCGTATAATAGGTTTTTAGAGTTCCTCGAGATACCTATAACAAACTGGATACTATTCCTACTCACCTATGTACTTTTGAACGATGTACTTCTTGTTCTGATTGTTTGAAGTCCACTGCAGGATGTCGTCCAGGGAGCTGCGGATTACAATGCCTATGCCGCGCGACTGGTATCCGGGCTTGAGAATCCACAGATTGCGACTGCCATCCCAGCGGTAGTCCGGACGTAGGGAACCAATCTGGTCGAGATACAGCCCCGCCAGACGGGCGTACTCGGTCATCACCTTCTCGTTGACCTTGAACTTGGCGTTGGACTTGAGCACATCGGTGGACTGCACCATGAAGGTCTGATTCTCAACGATCTCCGCCGGAGTGGGCGGCTTGATGCGAGCATCGTCCAGAGAGTAGTGCTCCGCCTGGCGCACCATCTTCTTAACCTTGCCGAGTGCAAAGTCCAGAGTGGTGCTGAATATAGTGCCGTTCTCGCTGATCAACTCCGCCGGCTGGTGCTCCCTCACGTAGAGCAGCAGGGAGCGTGCCTGCGTCTGCTGGTAGTCCTCTATGAAGGCCATGCGCTCCTCCAGGTTGTTGCCGCCCAGGCGGTAGAAGCGTGGATAGCTCATTCCGCAAACGCCGTCCTCGCGGTACCAGCGCTCCTGCTCCGCGCAGCCCACCAGACCCACCTTGGTGGAGAAGTCCAGGAACTGGCTGCGACGCACCCGATTCCGGAAGGGTCTGACCTCGGCGCAAAGGTCGCGCTGCCCCTTGCCCTGCCAGATGAAGAAGGCCGGAAAGTGGTTGATCATCTTGGAGATGACCACCGCCTCGTAGTCGTTGCCACGCCGGGCGTGCTCCAGCAGGGAATCCTCGGACATGCTCTGCAGCTTGGCGTGCCGCGAGGCCGGAAGCTTCTCCAGCCAGCCCCTCCGCATCAGAGCCCGTCTAACCGTGTGGTAGTTCCCGTATACGGTGAAGATACGCCGATTACGGTACGCGTCGATCACACGGGTGCGGTAGACATTGCGCATCTGACGCTTTTGGGCTTCCGGCGCCGTGGGCGAGCTGGGCGTGGACCTGGTCAACACAGTGGCGCCCCGTGCACGGGCTAAAAGATTGCCAATGCTCTCGGGACTGTAGTGACGGCCACCCACGCTGCTGCCGCCCATGGATGTCGAGCCACCACCACCACCACCCAGTGCTCCGTAATTCGAGAAGTGGCTGCCAAGGCTGGTGTTGTGATTGAGACTGGTCAGCGGCTTCTGCACGGAGCACTGCTTGCACAGCTGGACGAGCTCCGCGTCCAGGTTGTGGATGAGCGACTGGATCTTTGAGACGGGGTTGTAGTAGCGGTTTCGGGTCCCCGCGAATCCTACCGGCGTGGTGCTCTGCGTGGTCATACTGCTGGCTGCTGCTCCTAATCTCCTCCGCTAGCTCCGTGGATGAATGTACGTCCTGCTCTGCGTATCCCTAACAGTAGTGGCCGTGTCCTGGGAGCGGCCGTGTCCAGCGACCTTGCCCCTTCTCCCGAAAAGGGTGTTTGAATTGTGGGTGGTTGTGGGTAGTTGCCAATGCAGCCGGTTGCTCCGTGCAATTAACGTGGAATTTTGAAGCAGGAGCCAAACAGTTTCTAACAGTATCGCATGTACTAACGAAAAGTCTTGACTGACTTAAAACACATTTCTTTGCATAGACAAAAAAAAATTTGAGACCAAAAAAAGGAGGGAAGCCTTTGACGAAACGAGTGTGAAATTTAAATTAACACATTCAAATCAAAGCTTACTGCTGTCACAGAAACCGAATTATCTTTAACTGAGATAAATGTAAATTTCTTTTTAAATAAATAGGAAAACCGTGGAAAGTCCGCTTCATTAGTAGGAGTGAATTTCAGAGAAAATATATACCCGTTTGGTTGCTTTTTTTGTAATAAATTTTAATTTGTAGTTATATTTTCATCATTTGTTTTTGTGGTTTGCTGGTTTTCTTTTTTCTTTCAAATATATATGGTACATATAAAAAACTCCTAACCGGAATTTTTACCTAATTTGCTTGTATTGCATTCAATTTTCATGTTCACAATATTGTATAAATATATTTACATAAGTGTATGGTAATCAATTTTATATTTAGGTTATGCATTTAGTTTAGTTACGCTCATTTATAAACTTCCTTTTGCGGAATTTTCAACAAAAGTCAACAATTAAACCAATCCTTGTTCAAATCAACTTAGATATTGTGGATTTAGTTAGTCAATTAAGGTTACACATCATAAATATTTGCTTTACTCTCGGTTTTACTTAGATAATGCTACAGTTACATTCATAAATAAGTTTTCAGTTTTAAGAGCTTTTATAAGTTTCCTTACACGTTTTGTATTTCATTTTTAAATTTGCTAATACACTTGAAATAATTTTATTAAGTATTTTCTTGTTGTTAGTGTTTTATAATATATATTTTAGATTTATAAATTAATTTAAGCATATGGTATTAATTTTTATTGATTTTTGTATTTTTTCTATTTCAACTTAAGGACAAGCGTTAGTTGCAATTTTGGTTTTTTGTACAAATAAGTATAAACTTAAACTTAATGTACGTCAAGACTCTAAAACCAACTTTAGATGCTGTTTACGTGTTGTTATGTGGCAGTTTGTGTGCTTTAACATATCAGGGAGAATGAAAAGTAAGTACATGCAAAACTTAAATAGGTTAGTAATAAAGGTGGATTTACACAAAAATTGAGGGACTTGTTTCATGATTCAACTGGGCGCTCTTGAAACTGAATTGAAGTAACTACATAAACGAGTTTTATGAAGGGTGTGTATAATTTGTTTTGAAAAACAATGGATATGCTTTTAGATTTTGTAAATGGATCCTTTAAAGTACTTTAAGATTAATTCTTTATTGAAATTCTAATTCCCTTCAGCCAATGAGCAAAGAAATTCTCTTATTTGGGGCTTAAGCAAAGGCTGAGATTTGAGTTTTGGTTTAGGTTTAGTTCGCCTTTAAAGCTTTGTCGATTACTAAATGATCTCGTATATGTTATTATGTAAATAGTTGATTTCAATGGGCGCTTGCGACTTCTACAACTTCCCTTCCCCTTTGTTTACTTCACATTTAATACTTTCTTGTTAGTTACACGTATGCTTCATAATGTTTAATTATTTGATTTATTATAATGTATAAATCGTATATATATGCAGCTTTTACTCTATATATGTATGCCTGATTGTTGTGCATGTTGTTCAGTTTATAAACTCAATTGGTACGCCGTCTCTGCCTTCTACAAAAACCTAAACAGAAACATGATAATGTCATATGTAAAGCGTATGTTAGTTGTTTTAATTTAAAAGAAATTAAAATTGGATTAAATTAATAACTGTACAAATGCCATAAAAATTATATAACAAACAAGTTTGGTTACAAATTTGGTTCGAAGCACGCTGTCATCTCTTTCCACCTCTGCATCATCTAAAACAAAATACTGTTAGTCTATTGCAAGCCCAATTACACTATATAAAAAAATACAATAATAATTTTACAATCGAAAACTGATTAGCTTCTAAAACTTGTACACGCCTGGCAGCGGCAGCGACTTGGCGTCAATGCAACTACGTATGCCCTATGTAGAGTATGTGCTATGTCTTGTATACATTGTCTTGTTATGGATTATGTGACTATGCGTGTATTTATATATATTAAATATGTGGATTAGACGTGCATCATACTGGGGAGTCTCTTGCGTTGCGTCTTTCTTGTTAGAGTTTTTGTGACTTAGTTACTGCTAGCTAGCATTCATATCCATCTCTTCTAGTTCTGCTTGTCGTTACTGTTGCTGTTTAGGAAACGTTGCCTCTGGTCTTTACTTTCTTATTGTTGTAAGTTGCCTTTTGTTGTCTGTCCTGCCCCTTGGCTCTTGCTCACTCATCCACCGAGGACGTGGGCGGACTGTAGCTGCATCAGGAAGCACTGCGCTGCTCGTTCTCCGGCCTGCGATCTGTGGCAATCTGCAGCAGATTATTAAACTCCGTATCGAGTATTTGGCGAGCCTATGCGAAAAATGACAATTAATCACTTAATCAGAGAATTGTTGTTTAGTGGGCTCACCTGAGCATTTTGTGTGGGTATTTGAAGGGCCAAGCCCATGGCATTCGCATCGAAACCCTCGTCCAGGGCCATCAATCCTCCATGCACTCCCGATTCGAGCAAGTTATTGGCATATTCCTTTAAAGTAGAGTTGTTAATTTCATCCTCATTTTTTATATTTGGCTGACACACTCACCTTCAATCCGATGCTACCCACCCACCGGATGACTCTCTCGTTGCTCCAGACTAGTACATCACACAGGCCGTTTTCACTCATCTTGCGCCTGTGCTCCAACTCTGTGCGATCGTAGTTAAGGCGCTTGAGCATCGATATGCCGTACTGCAGGCTGGTGCGATGGAAACTATCCACCATTTTGAGCTGACCACGCAAGTCCTTTTTGGTGAGGTGGTCCAGCATCCGGGCATCCACCAGACACTCCATGAAGGTTGTGCGATACTGGGGCAGGCCAAGGCCTGGCAACCAGTAGTTGCCGATCCACTCATGGTTCATATCGCCTATGCAAGAATAATGACAATTATTTAAGTATGTTTAGGAGCATTATGGTTACCGAAATTGAAGTAAACACTATATGAGAGCTTACCAAATGCCAGAGTGGTGCGAGAGGTTTGTGGCGCCGAGGGAGAGGTCAGTGAAACCATTTCCTGAATGGCCAGGCGAAGCTTGAGCCTGTGCAAGGGATTGCTGATGCCTGTCGAACAAATAAGTTAGCCAGAAGAAGCAACAATAAGAACCAGAGACTTACCAATCTCCCGCTGAATTTCCGTGTCGCTCAATGCACTCATGATGGCCCCAGACTTGACATTGGCTCGACAGGCGGCCACATACCAGGCTGGCATGCCCACCCACAGTTCCAACCAGGCGACTATGGTGGGGCCATTCCACAGGGCAAACGGAGTGCCCGCCTTCATGGCCTCCCCCAGCAAGTCATTGCGGTAGTCGTGCTCCCTAGTAAGTAAATGAAATAGTAATCAAACACTGCAAATTGTGAATTATATGTAAAGTTCTCACTTCTTCTGCCGGCCGTAGTCAACGCTGCTGATTTTGGATCCCTGGGAGCTGGCAATGCGGGGCATCATTCCGCCAGTCATGCTCATGGCATCGTAGTTGGAGTCCACCTCGCTCAGACCAATCGACAGGTTGCCAATGGACATCATGCTGGGCGAGCCATCAGGCAGCGTATCCTTCACTCCCTTGACCTTCTCCTTTTTGCTAAAGAACCTTCCCAATGAGGACTTAATGCCCTTCTTCTTCTGGACAGCAGCAGCTGCCGCTTCCCTGGATACGCCCGAAGTAGGTGTCTGCAGCATGGACATAGATCCCATTGTGTTGTAGTGCCGCAGTGACTCCTGGCTGCCGTAGCGAGAGCTAAGCGGCGACAGCCCGTAACTGTGGCTGCTCAGGGGCATGTGACCGCCAGTGTGGTTGGGCGCCACCGGGGCATTGGGATTAAGACCAATGGATCGCCGCCTTAGTTCCTCCTGGCTGTGAGCCAAGGCCTGGGCCACTCGTTCCAGGCGCATTGAGCGGGCAGTCAGTGGAGAGGCCGCTCCTCCGGAACTCGAATCACCTGTAGTGGACATGCCGCCATGGAGCTCTTCGCGAGAGGCATCGCTGGACAGCACGGGCAAGTTGAGCTGTTAATGAAAGCAAAAGTTTTTAGTTTTTATAGAGCGTCATTATTATTCATTATTTTTTCCTTAGTCGAGATATCGTAAGCCACTCACCGTGTGATATTTCTGCATGAAATCACGCTGCGGACTGTTGGGCGTGCTCCGGCCACTCATTGGCGGACTCTGCCTGTCCATGGAGCGACCGCGAGCCAGCAGGTTGACGTGCTCCAGACTGCCGACACGTGACTCCAGCTCCTCGGCACGCGCCTCTGTTGACTGCTTTTCCTCCTGGATCAGCCGAATCTCATTGTTAATGGCGTCCAACTGTTCCTGCAGCATCATGGCCAACGTCTGGGCGTCTGTGTGGCCCGACGGAGACATCATGTCCGCCGTGGCCGCTGCGTAAAGGACGTCAGCGTCATCGCAGTCCGCAGCGTTGGCCAGCTCGTAGGCCTGCTGCTGAGCATGCGCCGCCTGTTGCATCTTTTCCCACTCCTGCTCGGCCATGGAGCGGACCAAGGCATTTTCCTCGGACAGGCGCTGTTTGCTCTGGCGGCGCAGAGAGTGCGTCTCAAAGCTGGCGTGCGAGTTGCTTCGGCTGAAGGCGCCACTGGGATCCACTACGCTACTGGGCGAAAGGCTCCGAGTGAGCGCCTCTGTTTGCTGGATATTGTAGGCAATCTCCTGCTGCAGCAGCTGGCGCTTGAAGTTCTCGATCTCCAGGCGCGTCTTTGAAAGCTCTTTCATAATCTCGCTCTTCTCGTGGTGAAGCTCTTCGGCCACCTTACGCGCCTTCTCCAGCTCCTGGGTAAGGGCGTTCTTCTCGTCCAGGGCATGCATGCGCTCCTTCAGGTGCACCTGCAGCCGCTCGTTTGACTCCGAGAGCAGCTTGTCCACCGTGGAGGATAGCCGTAGGTTGTGCTCCTCGTTCATCTTCAGACGCTGGTTCAGTCTTACCACCTCGTTGGTCTTCTCGTCGAGGTTCGTCTCCAGTCCCCGGATGCGGTCTTCAGCAGAACCGTGTCTTTCTTGAGCCTGCAAATGGTTTCAGCCAGCGAGTTTAATGAACTTGTCCACAAGGTTTAATCAGTGGCGGAGGAAGATGTTAGTTCGGGTTTTAGTAATGAAAGCTAATAGTGAGTAAATTCTCTTGTATACCAACTGCTAAGTACCCATTACATTCAAAAAACAATGAAAAATCAAACAATTGAACTGTTTAAAAGAAAGTAAGAATGATATAGGAGATGAATGTTAAGAACGTATCAAATCGTGCATTTATATCTACTACAAATTATAACCACATTATATGAGATACGAGGAAACCTTTGTAATTGGTATACTGAGAGAATTGTTAGGTCTGATTTTGATTTGGATTCGGGTGCGTTAGAGTAGAAAGTTCTGGTGCAGTACAGAAATAGAAATGTTAGGTATAGTACATAGAAATAGATCTGTTGTTCAAGTTGTTGGTGGTTTCTTGTGGCAGAAAGTACGCAAAAGATAAGAACATTACACAAAACAGAGTAAAAGTTGTACGGGATAATAATTGTTGATACTTGTCATATGGAACCTGTCCGGCGCGCATATTAGTTCGAGTGCATACCTTGTTTCCTACCTTAGTCAATGCCTCCATGCGTGCCTTCAGCTGCTCCTCCATGTCAGGCTGCAGCTTGGCGTGCTGGGCGAGCTTCTGTTCGGAGAGCTCCAGCTTCTCCTCGATGGCCCCGATCTTCTCCTCGTGCAGCTGATTCGGATTCGGCATTGATCATGTGGCATGGATTCGATGTGGTTCGTGTTTGGGGCGGGTGTGTTCGATTAGTTGTCGGGGGGAATAGTTGCGTATGTAAATGCAATTGATTAGTCACGCTTAAGGGGAGCTTAATGAAAGAGCAGGCTAGGGCACATTTAAAAGTAGAGTGGATCGATTTTTTACAAAATATCGCAGATGATGTACGTTTTCAACGAGATTTTGCAGCTTATTTAATTTAATCATTCGAGTACACTAGCGATGTATTTATCTGCTACTCAATTGGAAATTACTTTGTAGTAAGGTAACATAAATGGATTCTCATCGAAATATAATCAAAAAATCGTTCATTAAGAATAAATGTAAGATATGGATGCCTGCCTTCACCATAAGCTTTGTTATAATTTTCTTAAACCCACCTTGAGCTGCGCCTCCTTATGCCTGAGTTCCTGCTCGAGTTTCTCGTTGAGATCGTGCAACGACGTTGACTCCCTCTGAGCATTCAGGTATCGCTTTTCCAATGTGGTAATGCGCTCCTCCTGAATATGAACATATTAATAAATGCCACAAACATGTTATCAGTATTATTCACTCACCTGATCCTCCTTCTGGGCCACATTTTCGCGCAGATCACGCTGCAGCTTGGCACACTGGTCTTGGGCCTTGCAGTGTTCCTTTTGCACTCGCGACATATTCTCCTCAAGCTCACTGATCTTGTTGTTCAGATCAGAAACACGTCGCTGCCATTGCGAAAGTTCCGAGGTCTAAAAAAAAAGGGTTTTAAAAAGTGTTCACCATACGCAGACTAGGAGCCGCTCCGCGATCTTCACCTGCTTCTCGATGATGGTTTGCAGCTCGTGGGTTTTGGCTGCGTAGTCGTTCAGCTCATTTGCCTCGCCATTAACGCCACCAGATCCGCCCACGCCCGCCATCTAAGGTATTGCAATAAATAAGAGGCATTAAAAACCGGACATGGTTGACTGCATTTCAAATGGGCAACGCACCTTCTCTTTGAGCCCGTTCTCTGCGCCCCCACCTCCAGCGGTGGTTGTGGCACTCCCCGCTCCGCTGCCACTGCCCACGCCAGCTGGCACCACGCCCGCCTTGTACTGGGCCAGTTCCTCCTTGGCGGAGCTCAGTTCCTCCTCCATCATGTTGTTCTTCTCAATGGACAACCGCAACCGCTCGCGTACCTTCTCGTCCAGCGCCTTGTGGTGCTCGAACAGCGACTTCAGCGCCTTAAGCACTTCCACCTCGCTGGAGACGCCGCTCTGGGCGGCAGCCTGTCGCTTCACAACAGTCATTCGCAGGGAACGCTCGTGGCGGGACACCAAGCACTCCAGATGTTCGAGGAGAAGCTGGAAAAGTCAAGTTAGATCAGTGCAATTTCTTCTAATATTTAATGCAGTAACCGACGGTCAGATTTTCTATTTAAAACTGAGAAAATCATCACCGCGAAAAGTACAATTACCTCTGTATAAAGACCGTACAAATTTAGATTAAAACAATTTTCTTGATATTTAATGAAGTGGAAAGTACTAATAAATACATAATAACTGTTACTGCAAAACGCCAAAACAGGCGTTACAAATGTTTGTATAGTCACTGATAAATAAACAAATAGACAAGCCATGTTCGAAAAGAATATGGAGACGAACAAAGTAAACTATAAGAGTGAATACATTTGAATTGTTACCGGTATATATGACTAAACTTTCGCAAAAGTAAGTACCTACAACTGTTTCTTGTTAGAATAACAACAACTTTGTCATTTATTTCTGAATACAATACTTAATTAGCAGACTAATTAGTCTAGCATATATATTTTTAAAATCTACCCAAACTGGCTCAGTACTGAAAATTTGAAGAACGGAAGTAAGGGCACCACCATAAATATCCTAAGATCTGATTACCATGTTGCTTATAGCGATTTCCCTGAACACTTACCCTGGTATTATTCCGCTCCGCCTTGAGTTCCCCGATCTCCTCGTCTCGTTCCAAAAGGGTTTCCCGCGCCTGCGTAAGTTCCTTGGTTAGAGTGGCAAACTCCTGGAAGGATCAAGAAAGAGGTTGAGATAAACTGAGGGATCAGGATGCGCAGACCACTTACTTGCGGCAGATTGGCGTTTATCTGGCGCTGCAGGCTGTCCCGCTCCTTCTCGACGTCATGCAGCTTGTTCTCCGTCTCCCCAAGCCGCTCCTGCGCCTCCCTCAGGCTGTCCATCAGCTTATCCCTCTCGTCCAACATGGAGACCATAAGCTGCTCGAAGTTTGCGTCCTCCCCGCTGAACTGCGAGGAGCGCTGCGAGATGCTATCCTCGGATATCGTGGGCATTACGTCGCACATCATGTTCCACATTATTTAGTTGGGGCCGCCAGACTATGCGAGGGAGATAGAGATAAAGAGAGAAGGGTATAGAGAGGAATCCTTATGTACAGACCTTACTTTTTTTTATATGTACTATCAATCTATGCTATACTATGATTTTAGTCTACAAAACGATTAAAAGATAATTGGGGTGATTGAATCATTGTTTGTAATTCCGCATATGGGAGATACTGAAGATCTTAATGATATATAATATTCAGATGTTTTAAATAAATTGTAGTTATAAAGTAGGCTAAGCCTACTCCATTCTATAAAAACGTGAATGTGTGCCAGTGGAGTCCGGCTATTTAACTACACACACACACACATGTGTTCTCTAGCCATTCCAATTGGAATGCCTAACATAGTGGGAGAAACATGTCTAATGAGACTTATCATAGGCGCCGCATTGATAACAAGTTTTCTACACCAACACACACGCACACAGGCGCAGGCGGGGGCACATGCACGGCATACACACTCACAAGCACACGCACACAGGCACAGCACTTTTTCTCTTTCGCATAACTGGCATATTTTTTGTGCCTAGGTGTGTCGCTGTCTTATTTTGCAACCACAAATGCCCGAAACAGGGTTAAACGAGCAGCAGGTGCGAGCTTACACCGCTTTTTCTTGCGTTCAAACGACTTTTTCACCTGAAAATTCGGTTTGGGGGACGGCGTTCGTGTGAAAAAAAAGGCTGCGTGAAAATCGCTCTGTACTCCACGTTCCGCCGAAAAACGTACCCCGATCGATCGCACGGCGGCTGGGCAGCAGCAGCAACAACAACTCTGGCTGCTTTTTGCCCTTTGCATAGGTCTCCCGCCTGCTTTTAATTAAATAAACCGAATTCCAAATGGGTTTTTTTACGATGAGAAACTGGTCAGTGTTACCAGATGGCAAAACGGCTAAAATCTTTCGACCAGCCCTGGTATTTCACTAAAAAAAATCCTAAATTTAATGTAAAATTTCATGAGTGCAATTTCGCATTGAAGTAAAATGTGGTGTTTTGAAGTAATTGTGTAGCGTTTTAAGTTCACAGCTAAATTATATGCAAAAACTCTTGCCGACATCGCGATCAGGAGTTGCCATTCGACCTATCGGCAAGGCCTTAGAAAATGTGTACAGAAACTTATGCTGCCACCCCGCACCAAATTTTCAATATCAATAAAATATTTAAACTACAGTTTGGCGCACACGGAGACTGTCCAAATAGCTTATCACTTAAATATAACAGTATTCTTTAACTACTGCATAGAAAAAAAAAAACACCTAGATTTATTTGAAAAATATATTTAAAAGCTTAATATTGACAACTGAAGATGTTCTTGATAACCTGAATGTTCAGGGTTGCAAATACGTTCCTCAATTGTAGTTACTTGTAGACAAAATAACTTAATTATAGTAAATTTAACCTTATTCATTTGCAATTCTCCTTTGAACGATTAAATTATTCGATAAATTCACTATAATTAAGGGGAACCCATGAGTTATCGATACATGCAAGTAAATCATCGATGCTGCTGAGCCAGTAGAAACATCGATAGCGTCATACAAACATCGATTTTGGTTCCAGCTCTAGACATTTGTGTTTTATTTTTTTTAAACGTGAAATTCATCAGTAAAAGCGACTATCATTGGTTAAAACTGCTGCCGAAACACTCAGCCAGCGCCAACGAACGAATACAATGGGGTAAGACCGATGGGCGCGGCCAAACCGGCCTAAACCTGCAGTTTTTGCCGTGGGAAAAATCGACGCCGAACGAGCTGACATCTCCCCTCTATGTTGTTGTTGTTGCTGGTGTTCTGTGTGTAGCGGGCGGCGTAAATACATACATATATGTACACAAACATACACCTACACACGCACACGCGTGGGCAGCCCAATTACATGTGTGGGTGTGCAGGTGTGTGCGACCCTGCAGGTGTGCGTGTGTGTTTTCCGCCCGAGAATCAAAAATCACAAGCAAGGCTGCGGAAAAGGCTTAGCACATAATGCAATTTAGTCGGCGGTCGACAGTCGCCAGCGATAACGGGAAGACACAAGATATACAGCTCAGCGGACGATGTCGGCGGATAGGTAATAGATAAGATATATATATGAAGGCACTGGAGACCCCCACGAATTGATTTGATGGGAGTTCTGTGCTCTTAAAGAAGTGCCATTATATCAATCCGAATTTTGTGAAACAAATATGTCTACATACTTCGTAAAAGTGAAACCTTTTTCAGTGCTAAAATATCACGGGGTTACTACTAATTACTACTTACAAATTATTAATGCATAATTCCCTGCCTGTTGACTATGAAACAACAGTGAAAGAATGCCTCGGCATAGTTTACAACTCGCATAGGTGCACACACAAGCAAAGGAGCACCATTTGTGGCCTCATCTAAATGGAATTTTTAATTAATCACACTCCTGTTGCTTTAATCCCTTTATGACCCTTAGCGAACAACCGATTTTCACCTGCCAGGCGCACGTCTTCCACATCGATCCGAAGACGAAGCGCACCTGGATCACGGCCAGCATGAAGGCGGTCAACGTGAGTTTCTTCTATGACAGCTCGCGAAATCTGTACCGCATCATCAGTGTCGAGGGCACCAAGGCGGTGATAAATTCGACGATCACGCCCAACATGACCTTCACCCAGACATCCCAGAAATTTGGCCAGTGGAGCGATGTGCGGGCAAACACGGTGTACGGTTTGGGATTCGCCTCAGAGGCGGAATTGACCAAGGTGAGTGGCAATGATTCGTACCCATATATTAATTTACTAATCGCCTCACCTTACAGTTTGTAGAGAAGTTCCAGGAGGTGAAAGAGGCCACCAAGAATGCCATGAAATCGGCCAACGGATCGAATGCCGTCACACCCACCACCTCGGCCAACACGTCCCCCATTTCCGGGAGAGCTGTGGGCTCCATGCAGAACGACAACACAGCCATCGACCCGCATACAGTGGAGCCACCCAACATGAGCAACACGAATACCCAGAACGCCAATCCGGACAGTCCTTCCCACAAGCTTCTCAATACCAGCGATGTCAAGGCGGACATCGGATCGGCCACGCCCTCGCCCCAGCCAACTTCGGGCGTAACTGGTGGCGGTGGAGTGACCATTTCGTCTGGAGGGAGCATTGTGGGCATGCACACGGGTCCTGGAGCTGGCGCCACTGCCGAGCAGCAGCTTAAGTATGAGAACGAGCGTCTGAAAATGGCCCTGGCACAAAGGTGAGGAACGCAATGACCATCATTGGCTCAAGGCATTAATGCTTTGCCTTCTTTTCAGCTGCGCCAATGCCAAGAAATGGGAAATCGAGCTGGCTACCTTGAAGAACAACAATATACGGCTGACTAGTGCTCTTCAGGTAAGCAATGTGAAAATGTAATGTAGGAAAAAATGTATGCTTATTCGATTGCAATCGCGCTTAAGATTTCAATTTAGTCTATAATATAAAGTCTGGTACGGACATATTGTTGATTTTACTGATCGTCTTTTACTTTCTACTCTTAAGGAATCAACTGCCAATGTAGACGAATGGAAGCGCCAGCTGCACACTTACAAGGAGGAGAATATTCGCCTCAAACGAGATATGGAACAGCTTTGCGTGGGCGGCGGTGGTGTGGCTGCAGCCGGAGGAGGCGTCACAGAGGACGAATTGCGTCGCGAGGTGGCTACGCTTAAGGCGCGGACAGAACAACTGCAGAAGGAACTTATGCAACAGGAAATTGAGCTTAAGTCGGCCAATATTAGCCTACGCGAAAAGTCCAATGACCAAACGGTGGGTAACGCGCAACATTCATGTTGGGATATTTGTTAATGAAACTCTGTTTTAGCTGGCAAAGTTGAGTGAGTTAAATGGTGTGTTTGCAAAGCATCTTTCGGAGATGTATGGGGTGCAGAAGGATATGGAGAGTATTATACAACTTGCCAAGTGCACTTGAGACACAGAGTTGGCGTTTGTGCGAAAGGTAGGCGGCACATTGCTTTTCGAGTTTCGACTCGATAATTGACGTTCCTTACAGGTTTCAGTGCAGGAACAGACTACAATGATTAATACTACAACGACATCATCGACAACAACAGGAAGCACGACAAGTAAACGTTATTTAAGCAACTTTCCAACCGCGGAGGCCGAGAGTACGCTCTCCAACGTCACCTCGATACACACTCAGCTGCAGTCGTCGCTTTACGAGACCCAAAACACAACCCAGCTGAAGGCCTTGGACAAGCATTCGGCTATGCTCCAAGAGCTCCATCAGCGGCAGGCGGCTCCCAGGCGCAACTCTGCCTCTGCGGAAGCTGCTGCAGCCGGCTCTGGTGGAGCCAAAACAGCCACCATACTCGTTTCCAAATCAAAAACCAAAACTGGGCTGCCCCTGTTGCTGAAGAATTCTATTAACAATTAGAGAAATCCAAAAACAAAAAACAATATCGCAGTTAGAGAGAATTTATTCAGTGGCATTTTTGTAATCTTTATATTGGTAGTTTGTATACAAGGACAGCGCTAAGAGTCAGCCATGGTACTTCCCCAATCCCTACGCACCCTTTCGTTTTACCAATATTGGTTAATTTGGTTTCCCTACCTCGATTTGAAAGTAAACCTCTGCCCAGTATTTCGTCAAAATTCTTTGAGTCCTTGTGACACTAATGTAGGTCCAGATTGATTGATTCTCGTGCGCAGTAAAGTGCAATATACATTTATCTCTAGTATGTAAATGTAACGATGATATTATGTGCTCTATACACTTTCAGCTGATTGTTAATTAATTTTTAATAAGAGCTTGCTAACGAATACAACCCGAAACTCATTTCCCAAAGAAAAAACCCAAGCATTTCTATTGAACAAATGTCACAAAGATTATTTTGTAAATGTGTCGAACTTTTTATAGTATTTTTAGAAGGAACCTTTTGTATTCTCTAAATCATAGGTGTAAAATTTAAAAACTTATTTATTGAATTGTATTTCGAAACCATTCTACGTCAAATCCCCATCACAATGCTCCCGTTTATTGCAGTTATGCACTGATTTACTAACATTATACATGATATTTATAAATATATAAATTAACGTATGCATAACTAACAATGACTTAGACGACGAACTCACTAAGAAACCAATATTAAATATAAAACAAAAACTAAAATAAACGAAGTGAACATTTTATAAATGGATTGAAGTCCAAGTAATTCACGAGACTAGCAAAGTAAATTAATAAAAGTCAAGTATGTGCGTCTGCGGACAACTAGTATAATATAATAAAAAGAATTATTAAAATTAATTTATAATTATCGAACCGAATTAAAAACGCAACTCGAATCAAGCCAGCAAATGAATACATAACAGTACACAATCTCCGAAACACAAACACGCGCTGAACGAAACGGTTATGAAGCGGTAATTTCGAACGTTTGCGATTATATTCAAGCCATATTGTTATGCACTTGCTGCATAAATAACCCAGTTGAGAACAAATAAGAATTAACGAAAATGAAATGTTGAACATACAAATTTAGCAGTTAAAAGTAAATAACAAATGAAAATATACATAAATAAATAAATATATAAAATAAAGAACCATTTGAAATATGTTTTCTTTTAATTTCAAATTATCTAGGGGTATGGTGCTCTAATATATTGTTATAATATAATTCTTTTAAATGGCAATTAACAATAATGACATTTCATAGATTTTATTCCTATTTAAAACTTCATATATTAATTTTTACAATCTAGACGAACAACGATTTATACAACTCGGACTTGGAGGCCTCCGTCCATTCGCTAATCTCATTGGGCGCCATGAAGTTGATGAGCTTGTTGTGCACCACGTATCTAAAAGAATTTTTAAATGTTCGTCAGTAAATCATGCAGATATAATATTCTGCTTTACGTACCGCAGCTTTCGTCCCTTGCTGGCCCTTGTGTCCACCTTCTTCTTCATCTTCTGGCGCAGTTTCTGTAGCTCCACGAACTGCTTGGTGATCTCGCTCATGTTGGACGAGGTACTGGCCTTGTACTCGATGAGCTCCCGAAGCTGCTGGTGGTAGAAGTCGCTGTCGTCGTAGATGTGCTTTAATCGCTGCACCGGCTCGTTTTCCTGCTGCTCCGCCTGATTGTTCTTTGGGGTCTGAGACTTCTCCACGAGCGCTTCTCGGTTTGCCAGGGCGCTGTCGATCTTTTTGATGATGTCGTAGTCCTCCTGCAAAGACTTGCGCTTGACTCCCGCTCCGGGGGTCAGGAGTTTCGTGCGGTCGTCCCACTTTAGCAGGACTTCATTGCGATACCCGGTCATTTGTTGGAAATTGCTCTGCAGGACAGAGCCAAACTTTTTGACCGCTGGACCCGAATCGTCTGTGGGCTGCTTGCGCTTCACCGACTTTTTCATCTCTGAGTTTTGCTGGTGGAGGGCTGACTGGAGAGAGAGCAGTTGCTGCAGTAACTTGGATGAGCGTTCCTGGGCCTCGTTTAGCACCGACTGAAGTTCATCGTTCTCCGATGCCAGTTTCGTTAAAGTATCTGGTGCAGGGAGCTGATTCGCTTTGCTGGTGAACTTTTGGGTGTTGATCCTCAGCTCGAGAAGACGCTCCCAGATGCGCAGTTGGTTTTGGACGCCGAGCCCTTTTTGGATTTCAGCTTGATGGTTGGTTTTGGACATTACATCCGAGGGTTTAATTGTGTCGTCCTCTGCTTCTTCATCTTCATCGTCATCTCCTTCACTTTCCTGGCTGTTGTCTTCCTCAGAGTCATCATCCTCCTCCTCATCGTATTTAAAATCTCCAGCCTCAAACTTTTTTTTAAAGTCCGTCAAATTGCTCTCAATCTCTTCACTTTCTTCGCCAGATTCGGAATGTCCAGCAGCAGTTTCCTCCTCGGAGTCTTCAGCTCCTCCAGCCTTCAACTTCTGTTTAAAGTCTGCCAAGTCCTCATCCTCCTCATCGCTTTCTTCGTAGGACAACTCCTGCTCATCATCATCATCATCGTCATCATCCTCATCCAACTCCTTGCGACTGCTGATCTTCCCCTTGTAACGGTCGCTTTGCTCCGAGAGCAGCTTGACGTTCCTCTTCCTAAAGTCGGTGCTACGGGCATCCGGCAGGTCGTACTCCTCCTCCTCAAAGTCCACCAGACGGGGCCCGGTGGCCACGTCGCAGTCCGAGTCCTCCGCGCTGTCGCTCTCGTTCGGATGTGCAAGCAGCTTGCTGACCTTCTCGGCCACCGTTTGTGGCTGATTCTTTGACTTGCGCAGCATTCTGCTAGAGTTTCATTTATAATTTCAAAACGAAAGGCCTAGTTTACCACATGGACTGGTGGTTAGAGATGGATTAAGATCGATGCATGCTTCGCTGCCATCGATGTTTGGCACTCTGTTATCGATGTTCTGAGCGGAGCAGTGTGACCGTTACGCAAAATTTAGTCGATTGCTGCTCATCGAAAATTTGAAATATATAATATTATATTAATAAAATAATTTCCATACGAATTTTTAACTAACAATTTATTTCAATTTGTTCCTCCCACCCGTAATTTTTAGAACATTTTTTTTAAATTTTATCAGTAGTTTTTTGCCTACATATCTTACCTAATGATAAATCAAGACTTTTCTCTGCGTATATAGACAAATTTTAATAACTTACTTGCATAAACACCCTAAATTAAAAAAAGAATTTTAATGTCGTAGCTGCTATGAATTCTGAACAGTTTTTTATTAAATCCTATAAATGGTGAATGTCAGGGAAACGAACAGAAATAAAAGCATTGCATAGTTTTGGGCTTTTGCCGAAAACCAGCGTTGAGTGCTGGCGTAAATGCGAAATTAATAAGCGCCCTTGAATGTGCATTTCGGATTAGTTATTGCAAATTCTGCATGACCGCTCATTAGAGCCGCCCCACCGACATCTTATCAGGTGGGCCAGGTGCATCTTGATAAGGTCGCGCTCACGCCACTTTCGTAGCATACAAATGTGCGCGCCGGAACGTGAACTTGAAATCCTTTTGTCCGTCGCGGTGCCCTCATTAAATTTAATGAAGCGTTTTGTCCAATGTCGTTTAGCCCAGCCGACATGAGGTTAAATTGTGAACCTTGGCAGTGGACTTGCCAGATACCAGTGAAAGCTCGACGGGATCAGAGGTGCGACATCCGAAAAAAAGGACATACCAGTGAGATCCAACGACGATTTGGAAAAGGAAAGCTCGGAACGACGCACCGATAAGGCCTATAAGAAATTTCATGTTGATTACTTGTGCCGGCTGAGATGCGACTCATGCGGCAGATAAGGAATCGAAACATTTGGCGATCAGACGGACCACCGTTTGAACTTTGAGTCGTGTACACGCATTGATAATCGTGAAATTTATGCGGGCGGGACCTGAAAAACACACACATCTGCGATCCACTGACTATTGGGGTCGTCCGCTGTTATCAATGTACCTAACTTTGTATACCCGGTACTCGGCATTAGGGGTATACCACTATCGTGGAGTGTTTTGCCACACGGACGAAGGAAGCTTACTATAAGGTGTCTCTTGAACTGGGATCTTAAAGCGTATCGACTTTTAGCGTCAGAGATAAATCCTACATTTCGTATTTCGCATTGCTTGTACTGCTATCAGAGCCATAGAATACCAGTTAAGTGGGCGGTCCTTGTCCAAGAAGTAGGCAACGATTTCTAGAGGCTAAGGACCAGGTATTTCCATGGTCGGAACGAACGAAGCTCCCACTTGATGCGCTCATCTTCCAGCTGGGTTATCAGTGGCTGCCGAGATTTCGAGTACACGGCATTAGCATCCCAGGCAATCGGTTCAGTCAGTTCCTGCTCGTCGATCGGTGTGAGTGTGGATCTGGAGTACCGTTAGTCGGAGTCGGAGTCGTGTGCCGTTAAGAAGCTTTCGCATCAACGATAGCGATAACTACGCGCGTGGGCGTTTGGCAGTGGGAACGGTGTATTTGTCGCTGCTGGGAGGTGTGTGCTATATACAATTTATTCACATCGGTACATTCGAAAATCTCAGATTCAGATCGGCCATATCTTTAGAGTATACGGCAGTGCACGGTGTGCCCGCGTGTTTAGAAAACGCAAAACAAAACGGAAATCGCAAAAAGGAAGAAAAACAGAATGAAGAAATACATATAATAGTTGTATATAGAGGAAAAGTGATTTAAACAGCACGTACGCGTTCTCGTAATCGAAGATTACGCCTACAATGGGTACTATATATACAAACCCAACGATCGATTAGCAAGCGCAATCTAGTTGAATCTCACCGTAATCTTCGAGGGGTTCCAGCACTTGGCTGGGTGAACTTGGGAGTCTGCGAGGTTAAAGTTGATTCAGAATGCAAAGTAAATGAATTTTCTCAGGTTTTAACAGTATTTTGGACCATATTTTCGTACATTCAAAATCCCTTCTATTTTGAATCACATTTGCTTGAGCACATTAAAATGGCAAGTTCAAAAGGCATCAAACGCGGCGCGTCTAAACAAACAACCCGTAAAACAATTCGACTGAAGGATTAATGTGAGAACGATTTGTCCGAGTTTTTTGTGCCATTGCTGTTCAATTGAGTGAACTTTCGGTTCGATTGAGCGCAATTGATTAACAGATTAATAAGCCAGCGAGAGCGCAAGATGCTCCCCATTATAATTATTATATGTGTATCAATTCTAGAAAACACACCGAGCCGGGGAGCTCAACATAAACGGAATTTTTATTATCAATCGGAAACTTAAATGCGTTAATGCCGCGCGAGAATATTTGGTTCAAGGTCATTGCCAGCTTTAGCACCTAGAAATAAAAGGGGGCCAACAAACAGAACGTAAATAATCATACCAAATAACACAATAAACAAGTTCTTGAACCTAAAATCCAAAGCAATCGAAAAAGTGTTCATTATCAAACTGAGTGCAATCGAATCAATTGAGTGACTATCTCTCAGGGAATAATATTTGTTTGTGTTTTCAATATTGGACTATCTCCAGTGTGCCGCCAATAATAAAGCATTCAAAAAGTCTAAAAGAAGCGTACGCGTTTCACAATTAAACGACAGGCCCCCAAGCCGAACCCAAAAGATAAGAACGCAATTAAAACTTTAATAATTAGCATATTTGGTGGATGAAAAAAAACACAGTTTTTTAATTAAAACAAAAGTATTCAAACGAAAGCTGCTGTATGAATACAACTAAGTAAACATAAGCAATAAGCCCAAAACACAAGATATAATATCTTAGTATGTATCTGTATATTTTAATTTCTTTTATTTAGAATAAAAGAAGTTACCTTCAGGCAAAGCCTGGATGAAGTTACATTCAGATACAATTCATTAGTCTGTTCGTAAAATGGCAAAAGTTGCTGAAGAAAATGATCATCGTGATCTTAGTAATTGGTCGAACGTGAATGACACGAATGGCACCATTCACCTGACCAAGGATATGGTCTTCAACGATGGCCACCGATTGTCCATCACAGTCTACAGGTGAGTGGAACATTTACAATCTCGTCGTCAAGATCACCTCCCACGTTCCATTGGAATACCACTCAGCTTATCAACTTTGACTTTTACTATCTGTAACAAGTCTAAACTAATCAATTCATATGGCGGTGTGGGTGTCGCTGCCTGCCTCATAAATACCTATAAATCATACGGGGGTCATCATCTCTGGTTTCTCCTCGGGTGTCTGGCTATCTGTCTGAGATTAATCATTTTCACTTGGAATTTGAACTTTGCGGATCATTGCTGGGTTCACTTTTTAGAATGCCAGAGATTGGTTTAATCGATTAAGTGTGAGTCGATCACTTAGTCAAGGCGTAGAAAGTGCTTAGCTTAGCACATTATTCAAAATTGGCCTAAATTAACAATATAATTGAGCGGTTCACCAACAGAAAATATTATTAAAATTCACTTAGCACTTATCACTTTTATGACAACAATGGCCACTTTTAAGGGACATCAATTTCGTCTGCCCAGATTGTGTGCAAGCAATATTCTAGAGACCAAAAAAGTACGAACCGACCAACAAGTTACCTTTCCCAACTGCACTTCGTTGACCCAGTTAATGGCACCCACGCCGACACCCACCTTCGGGAAAACTTCTTTAATTTCCCACTCACCAATTTAATCGCTTCTGAACCTTCTCCCGCACCCGCACCCACACCCCACTCCCCTCTTGCTCGATTGAGTTCCCGGTTCCTAATGCGGTCTTTCATTTGGATCAGCATACTGTTTGTGATCTCAACAATTGGCAATAGCACCGTGCTCTATCTGCTGACCAAGCGGCGACTGCGTGGTCCCTTGCGGATTGATATCATGCTAATGCATCTGGCCATTGCCGATCTAATGGTGACGCTGCTCCTGATGCCAATGGAGATTGTGTGGGCCTGGACGGTGCAGTGGCTGTCCACGGACCTGATGTGCCGCCTGATGAGCTTCTTCCGCGTCTTCGGCCTGTACCTGTCCAGCTACGTGATGGTCTGCATATCGCTAGACAGGTGAGTCCGCCGCGTCGCTGACTGTCGCTAATGGACCAAATTGATAGCCAGATAAGGCCGCTTGAAGTGTCAATCGATGGCCGCTGGCCGACGGCCGACGGTCTCTCACCACCTGGTTGCTCTTGTCTCCATCAGATACTTTGCCATACTGAAGCCGCTCAAGCGGTCCTACAACCGGGGACGCATCATGCTGGCCTGTGCCTGGCTGGGCTCTGTCGTCTGCAGCATTCCCCAGGTGAGAGTGCAACATTGGGAACAAAAATAAGATTTACTTAAGTCTAGGCACTATTTTGAATGGCTGTCGATGTATATTTTAACAAGTTCTTTTATGCCAGTGAGAGATACTAAATAGTCATCCGTCTCCGACAGGCCTTTCTCTTCCACCTGGAGGAGCATCCCGCCGTTACCGGCTACTTTCAGTGCGTCATCTTCAACTCGTTCAGGAGCGACTTCGATGAGAAACTGTATCAGGCGGCCTCGATGTGCAGCATGTACGCCTTTCCGCTGATCATGTTCATCTACTGCTACGGAGCCATCTACCTGGAGATCTACCGGAAGAGCCAGCGCGTCCTCAAGGATGTGATCGCCGAACGGTTTCGGCGGTCCAACGATGACGTACTTAGCAGGGCCAAGAAGCGCACCCTCAAGATGACCATCACGATTGTGATCGTGTTCATCATCTGCTGGACACCGTACTACACGATCTCCATGTGGTACTGGCTGGACAAGCACTCCGCGGACAAGATCAATCCCCTGGTCCGCAAGGCGCTGTTCATCTTCGCCTCGACCAACTCCTGTATGAATCCCTTGGTCTACGGGCTCTACAACATTCGCGGGCGAATGAACAACAATAACCCGGTGGGTTCTACCATAAGCAGTGTTTGAAAGTATGAATCTAATTAACAATTCACTTTTCCTCCTTACAGTCGGTGAACAACAGACACACCTCGCTGTCCAATCGCCTGGACTCCTCCAATCATCTGATGCAAAAGCAGTTGACCAACAACTCGCTGCTCAATGGACGTGGCCAGGTGATGACAGCCGCGGTATCGGCCACTACAAAATTGGCCAATGTGGTCGGCCTCAAAGGCACTGCCAATTCCAATGGCTCAGCTGCAGCCGCAGGAACAGTTTCACCCACTCCTCCTCTGACAGTATCCATCGCTCCGCTGGCCAGTGACGACGAGGCCAACGACGATTCCTGCCTCAGTGCGGTCACCATCAGGTGCCAGGATCAATCCCCGATCCACCAGAAGTAATTTCGGTCTCTACACCCGTTTTCTTCCTTCTTGCCAAACCAAAATGCCCATGCCCATTTCCATTCCCATTCCCATCCTTCATTTAGATGATTTACAACCGCTTCTTAAATTCACTTTTCCTTTCCGAGGTTCGCCATAAAAAGTTGGGTTTTATGTTGTGGTTTTAGTGTTTCATCTAGCACAAAGCAAGGGATTCAATATAGCTTTGACTTCTGAATTAATTGTGTTGCAATATATAAAGTAAATAGTTAATAGTCTGTATAGCTTTACTTGGGGCTTCCCAGTTTTTAATGGTTGTACACCTTGTAGTTTTTGCAGCATTATTTTACTTAGTAATTTCCATGATAATGTAGCTTCATTGTAAGATTAATCTGAGATTAGCGATCATGTAACAAGCAATCGAGTGCTATTAAAGAAAAAATTATGCAACAGCCGTAGAGAGTCTACTTATCCTATCTTAAATTACGAAGAAGACCAAGCCTTAGTCCATGTGGGTTAATGGGGGATTGCATCATATCTCTCACTTGAAAGCCCATTTCCAAGCCGCAATTCATTTTACGTCAACACATCGCAGCATCAGCCAGAGTCAAGTCTAAACCAATATATCATTTCAGATGTGGCGACTCCATCGAAATGACCAGTGTGGTCAAGTAGACAACCAGAAATGGAGCTCCGAGAGCAACTGGATCAATCAAGAGATCTGCTACTGTTCAGCTGGAGGAGTCGGCTTGGAACAAAGGGCATTTAATTTGCTAACCAGCTTAGTTCGGAATTTTCATCATAAATTCTTTTCGCATTTGCATTTAGCTAGGGACAAATTAAATCGTTTTCAAGTCAACAAGCGCCAAAGCAGCGAAGATACAAAATTCGATTGAAAAACGCTTTGTATTGAACCATCCAATGCTTGGTAAACAAAGCTATCGCCTAGGAAATACGATTCAGATGTAATACCGCTTACTGTTAGATATACTCTAGTTAGTCGGATTATTGCTTAATTTAAAATAATTTATTCATAACAAATAATTATAAACGAAATCGAATAAATGGATCTTGAAAATTATAGAAGACATCAAGTCAGCCGCTTGAATGCTGAGTTGTTTTGTTTGGGGGGAAAAGGCCGGAATGTCGGTTTATTTTTGTTGGAACTTTTGTTAACTTGGCGTTAATCACTTGTTTTATGGCTTGAGCCCTCCACGTTAATTATACACTCGCCGACGGACCCTTTAATATTTATTCAATATTTTTGATTTGATAAGCGGCTAAACCAGTTTTACTTCGCCGATAAGATGCTGAATTGACCTTTAACTACTTTTAATTATATTGTTATTGGCACTAAAACGAGGTGCTGAGTTGGAAATTAAACGATGAGCACTTGCACTTAGTTTGTAAGGGAAATGGACAGCTGGTTAATATTAGGTAGTATATATGCAAATTTACTTTATTAAGCACTCTCCTTTGAATCATTTTTCCGGAAGCTTGACCAGCTCCACTCCAATCAAACCATATTCCACCAACGCCCACACTTTTCCCAGGTGCAAGGCATCTGGACTGGTCGGCTTCATTGGCCAAAGCCACATAACCCAATTAACCGGCGAAGCCGTAAAATGACAATATTTTTTAGAGCAATTGAATGCCAAAGATAACCCCCAGCCCCCTAAAGTGTTAGAAAGTGGCTCACTTTCGTTACACTGCACAACAAAGTCACGTTCGCTGAGAAAACACTCAGCGCTGCACACGCAGAGCAGGAAGAATGCGTGTAATCGAATCTTGAAGACCGAAAAATAAACATGTTAATAATACAATTTTATGATTAATACGCACTGAACTGCAGTGCGAGGGGAAAAGGTGGGGCATGTGGGGGAGCAGAAGATCAGAGGAGAGATGAGATGATGTTGCTGTTGCTCCGTTGAAAAGTGCGTGGGACGTCTTGGCTCGTAACCACTGAAGATGCTGGGAACAACTTGAGGAGGATTTGGACGATGGGAGCTCGGGTAAGTGAGGAGTGGGGAATGGGGAGGTGGAGAGTGGGGCGTGGGGCCAGCGAGGCTTATTTATAAATCACGCACATAATGAAATTTCAGCAAGTGGTCGCCGCTGTCCGAAAAGCGGCAAAATATGCAGCGTTGATGTGGGATAGCATCTCGGGTGTGTCCGCAGCACCGCAACTCCATGATAAATGCACATCTGCATAATGCCCTCCTCCAACTGTCCGCTGACATGCCGGCGACATAATGACGAACAGGTCGGGACATCCAACTTCCCCTTGGATCCCGATGCCACTGTCGTGTTACGCATCAGTTCCGTGTCAACTGTAAATGGGGATAGGGATGGGGCTGGGGAGACTCCGAAATGGGGGACACTTGTACTGCATAAGTAGCCATTAATAGGTGCCACATGCATATCATTTTGGGCTCTAGTTTTAACGAGTAGTTCGTCTGTTTTGAATGCCTGCAGAGCGTGCCGTTTATTTACGATCTCCATTTCAAAAGAGCCAACGTCTGGCTGCATCCACCTCCATCGAGTCCCTTTGGACTTGGGGATCGCCATGCTGACGAGGAGGTGGTCGAAAACAAGGCTGGACGCATTATCGAAAAAGGGTTCGCACGAATCCGATTTAATGACCTTAAACAGGCCTACAATGTACGCATGTTTCGGGATTAAGTTTCAGTTTAATGGCCCAAAAGATCCTCAACTGGGGCAGCTCAAGTGGGCAACTCCCCCATAATAATTGGTAGGTGAACTAATGAACTGAACACAATGCGTAATTACACAAAAATTTATTCATAGAGAAGTCGCTCTCTTTGACATAATTTATATTCTTAAGAAAAATTTGTTTAGCATATTACAACTTATTGGCTCTACAACATGAAAATTGTTCAATGCATACAAGACACAAAACTAGTATTTAGTTTTAGTGCAAATATTAAATTATTATTATTAGAAATTAAATTGTTATCATCTCAGGACTTGTTTTTTAGGTTCAAGTTTTATGAATATTGCCAATCATAACTTAAAATTTGTAAGCAACTTTTCGGAATAAAAAATATATTTTCATTTCCTATCATATAATAAAGATCAAATTTATTTTGATTACCTTTACTCTACTTTTATAAGTCATAGGAAGTTGATGTTACGAGATCTCAAAGCTCACTACCACATTTTCCACTCACTTCCGCAATTATTCACCGGCGATCTGGCCACACTGTCGATGTTTACGCAAATTTTGCACGTGGGCGTCTCGGCTTACTCACGCGTCAAATCAAAAGCAACACAAACGAAGACAAAATGCCGCTGCTGCGCCGTCGCGTTTCTCCCAAGAGCAACAACTAGTCAACAGCTGAGAACAAAACAGCAACCGACTCACTATGGGAAGTTTACACACTTTTTCTGGCCAAACACCCATTTTCTGAATGTCGGAATATTACAATAATGTTAAATGTACGCTTTCATAATCTATCAATCTTTAGATATAAAGGGCGGTGCCACGCCCACAGTTTTTGGCATACGCATAGATATGGTCTAGAGTAAATTAATGCAAAATACACAAACTAAATACCTCTTTCCGTTCTGGAGTTCATAATTTTGGCCAGAAAAGTGGTAAAATTTCCCATAGTGCGGCTGCAGAAAGGCAACAACAAGTTGTCGCTGCCTCAGTCGACGCTGCGCGTCGATCACTCCCTTTGCATTTTCAAATTTTCAGTTTCAGTTCGCGTTGGAACGTTGAACAAGACGGTGCGTGTCCTTGGTGCTTCGATAAGTGATCGATGATCAGTGATTAGTGATTAGTGGCGGCGATAAATCAGTAGCATCAATAGATCGAATTATTGCGAGAATATTTAAGTTTTCTAACATTTTCTAAGTGATCATTTCCAATCAGCTCGCGGCTTACAACGTTTTCTGCCCGGTAGGCCATATTTCGAAATCCGATCGATCCTCAAGCAGCATCCTCCGCATCCAAGGTGTCCAAGATCGCGTCGCGTTCGCCTTAATAGCATAAAAGTGTTTTAATTTTTATTGGCACGAACGGGCGAGTCAGTTGCGGAGCAGTTGTCGTTGCTGGAGGATCGGCATTGGCGTCGCGTGTTCGCCTCCTCGATGCCATAAAATCGGCTCCACGAAATCTTCGCGTGTGTCCCCATTCCAAATCCAGCTTTTCTACCTGGCGTATTTCGAAAAGGGTTTAAATGGTCTAATGCATCCGTTTCGTTATCGATTCTTTTAGTGCGAAGATACCCTTGCGACTACTTCGACTTGTTTGATCTTTCGCTCAGCAAAAGTACAACATAATAAAAGTGTCTGTGCGGGCGGGCGTCCAAGAAAAATCCGGCGGAAAAGTGTGGCAATACTCGTAAAAATAACTCAGGTCGTTTCCATTCTAAATTGCGCGTTGACAGCCGCAAGTGGCGCAAACAAGCCGCCAAAAGAACGAGGAGCTGTCAGTCCCGACTCGCCAAGTGGACCACTTGGATCACATCCACATCCGCAGTGGGGGCACCTCTTGAGCACGAGCAGCGTCCTTGACCACGAGGTGAGTGCGAAGGTGGGCCAGACCTCCGGGCTGCTATGGGCTTCGTGTGGCCAAAATCTGGGCTATGCCGCTCACTCGGAAAATAAATGCGCAAAGTGGCCAGGTGCGAGGTGCATTCCATATTCAAGTGCGTGGAAGTACTAGACCATATTAAGTTGTTCTTAAAGAAATAGTGTGGATAATGATGCACAACCACCAGACTTTTCGCATTTACAAGTATTCCTATATGAAATAGTTTTCATTTTACGAGAGGATTCAAAATAATATTGGGCAAATGGCAACGTTAGGAGAAACGATATGTATCCGGAAGTGATTTGAGGTTTTATTTATATATAACAATCATTATTTAAAAGTTGATTTTTCGTTTTCCTTAACAGACTCAAGAATAAAAGATTCTGGCTACACCCACAGAAATGGAACTCTTTTTCATTCGACTTTATTGCATGATAATCACCAACTTGTCGATAGGCCAATTTATGAATAAATTTATGAATATTTTTTATGAGCGCCCCACAAGATTTCTATTCATTTCACCGCCATTTTATATCTGATGATAAATCATGCTAATTGTTGTTGTAATTCAAATACTATCGATACATATTAATTAGCCACACCCAAGTCAACCGCAATCTCGCAGCTAAATCGGCCTGTGGCATCCTCAGCGTTCGAGCGACATTAATCTATGGGGGATCTTGAGATCTAATCTGCATTGGCGCCATAAATACCGCAGTCGAGTCATAATTTATTAATTACCTGACTTTCCACACGTATTTAAGCGAGCAGATTGAGGTTTATGCCTATAATTATGTGATCATATAAGGTTAGAGCACAGAATATTTTCCCCACCAAATATGAATTGTGAAAACCAACGGCAGCCACAGATTGTTAATGATGTTGACCAAATGAAGCTAGGCACATTCCCCAACAACTGTTAAAATACTTAATTTTATATGGCTCGATTTCCCAATCACTTTGCCGCTTCTACTGGACTTCAAACTGCTCTGCTACTCTATTCCAAGCGATTCAATTAAAAGACGCCCACTGCAAAGATCCCCATAACAATTTATAACTGCCTGTCTGAAAGACATTTCAGACTTGCGGTTATTTTATTATTTGAATATATTATTCAAAAGGTAGTGGCGTTGTGTCCCGAGGGGTATTCATCTTGAAGATGTAGTAACCACTATTTGGCAGATACTTTAATATAGTATATGAGATCGTTGTGGAGTATCTACACAATAGATACTTTCCCTTCAATAGAGTCGTCAAATCAGATCGATCTTTTCCGTTTTGCAATGAGATGTGACAAAAAGAAGCTGTGAATAATTATTCAAATATGGAGTTTGGTGTTTTCTTATTTTCTGTCCAAACATTGACACCCCTTGGCGCCCCACACAGATGGCTCTTCAGACATGGTAATATCTTTCTGGCCATATATGGAGCCTGAGTTTGACATTATTAAAACATAAATAATATTGCCATTGTTGGTATTGGAATTTCCGCTTGGCAGCGAGTTATGAGTTCATAAACAAATGCAAATTAAGTGGAAAATTGTTGCACCAGCAAATTAGCGCATCGTCAGTGGAAAGTCATTTGGACACCAATATCCGACCTTTTGCGGCGAATCAGGCTAACAAATTTTAATGCTTTGTATTGACTTCAGCTCGAATTTGCAATGCAAATGGATATCAGTCACAATAGCAGCTAAGGCTATTTGTGTTGGCCGTTTGGACTGCGGGGCATCAAAACCAATTCAAGTCGAATGGAGACGCGACTTCGCCTTAATGGTTCATCAACATAAGTTAATGGGTTTTCGGTTTTGGCCTAATGACAAATTAAACACATTCTCAAACGATTTGACAAGATCGCCAACAAAAATTGCCCCGAAATGTATACTTTATCCTGGCATGAAAATTTACAGCATTTACAGCGAAGATCACGCATATTATTTTCGTTAGATATTTGGCGAAGATATGCTAATTTTTTAAAGACAACTGATAGCAGGGTGCGGTTCAACAAACATATGGTAAAAAACATTTAATTATATAGCAGCTGTATAAATTTAATTGATGGCAATATAATACGATTTGAGACAGTATCTAGCTGCTGGCTATATTTATCTGCAAAGGTATTCATCATGAATGTTTAGCTTATCGCTTGAATACACCTCATAAGCGTAAGATAGAAGATAACAGAGGTTTTTATATCACCAGTCATAAAAGTGTTTAAATTGTGATTTATGTCTTTTTACACCTACAATTTTAATAATTTTTATGTACTCTGCTGTTGCGATTGAGCAACTTGGCAGGTGGCAATTACCATACCAGAAATCTCAATCACCCGACTTATAATTGACAGACCTTTCAATATTTTGAAATAGGACTCCGTACAACACACCTGAAAAGCCAAATTTCCAGCTGTCAACTACTGCATTTTTGTTGAAAATAAATAGTCAAAAATTGAATGAGAAAACTCCGACAAAAAGACCGGGCCGAAACTCAAATCGATACAAATACAGAAATCAATAAAATGAGGACGTCAAGTGCCGTCCGCGGCTATTGAACGCGACTTTGACTCCAATCCTAATCTTGACACATTCAAAACAACGATTGAAAAAATGTTTGGCCTGCGCCGGAAGTTATACAAAGTCTATTATGATGAAACCAATTTATCAGACTGCTCGAAATCGATTCAGTTCACAGTGGACTCGACTCGACTCGCTCGCTATTTGGTTGCTTCCAATTATAAGGTGCCTGCAACAAATTAAACAAAGCCCGAAGAAAGTTAGCTGCAAATGAAAATCCGCCGAAGAATTTCGATTCCCCTAGTGGCTTACCAGCGCTCTTTCTACAGATTTTTCACTCTCGTATTGCGTAGGCGCCGGCATAGATTTTTTCCATGTCAAACCAGCGACTGACAGCAGGTTTGCCAGCCGCTCGGAGCTGGAGCCCCAACTCGCACTGAAGTTTTTGGCTGAGCATTTAAGCGCGGCTGATTTGATTTCAGTGACACGACGCCCGCGGCGGCAGCGAAACTTGTCCTGCCCACACGCGACTGCGCAGAAGCTCGGTTTTAACCGCCGCGTCGCGCATGCGCAGTAGCTTCGCTAGCGTTTTTTTTCCCCGCTTCGGTTTTTGCGCCGTTTTAAACGCCCCGGGGGGACGTGGACACCACCGGCCGAGGTTGCATGCTGGCGCGATCGGAAAATGAGTCAAAACATTTGAATTTCTAATGCCGCACGAGGGCCAACTTAAGAGTGTATCATTAAACCATCCAAAAGCTACTTATTTTCTATGAACTAAAAGCAAATAGTTCAATACTTATAAAACTGATTTTTATAGGATTTTTCAAAAAAAGGTCGGAAAGAGTCCATTGCTTACATTGGCTTAGTTAAACATTAAAAATTAAAAAGAAAACAGGTTTTTCATGAAGCAATAGAGCACTTCTTATCTAAAAAGTATATATTTGCTTCCATTATTTTGTATTTTCTTACACAAAGAACACTTATGCAGTTATTTTAACCTCCTGAATAACCAGTAGGATTTCCACAACTGCGATTTGCCATTAGCATCAATTGTCATTTAGGGTAACCATAATATTATTGTAGGTTCCTAAGCTCTTACACTAGAATTATGGGATTAGAAGCTATAAAAATATTTACCTTATCCAAGTGCCACTTGGATAACTGCATCCCCCACCCCTCTGCTGTATAGAACATACCCCTCGATCGACCCTCGCTGCCAACTGGCTACCCAGGGTTCTGGATTCCCTTTCGCCGGTTTCTCTGGCCTGCCATTTAATCTGATGAAATGACTTTTCCGATAAGCATCAAATTTCCTTTGATGATCGACCAGAAACGCCTTTGTCACTGCAATGACGGTGACGCCAAAACTTGTTCAATCGGCTTGGATCAGTGAGGGGTCTAACCCGTCCAGTGGGTGGAGATGAAGATTCAGATACAAATACAGATCCAGATACCGTCCCACAGCCACAAAGCATCCAACCCTTTTCAGTTGCGGTTTTGGTTGCCGATTGATCGCCTTGCGGCTTCCGTGTGCATTTGCCTTTGCTTAATTAAATGTCAATCAATGTACTCGTCGCTTTATGGAGACGGACTTTGATTCTGATTTGTCCGCTTTAGTAAGTAGATGTGGCGTCGTCTTCACGATGCTGACGATGCTGATGATGCTGCTGTTGACTCTTTGGCGTCTCCATGGCGGGAGTTTGTTTTTGGGGCCTCAACTTGATGACTGCGTGGGTGCTGGACAAAGATATATATGCATGATCTATACCAAACCGATGGCATTAAAAAGTATTTAATAAATTTCAGGCCTGAGGATTATGTGTTTCGGTGTACACTCGAAGGTGTTTCCACTTCTGGTTTCGGTTTTTCTTTATGTTCGAGGCGGATTACTCGCTTTCTGGTAGCCGGCCGGCGGCCAACTTAACTGGGTATTAATAAACGTTTCAATGAACACTTGGCACAGATCTCGGGCATTATGCTTGGGTTAAGTTCTTGATAACCTTTCAGGGAATTTGAAATGGCTGAATAACTCGGACGACTTAAGCCTTTAGAACTTATGGGGAATCTCTTTCTCATAAGACTGAAATCAATTGAAACATTGGTTACATTTCTGGAGTTTTATGTTTAATCTACCGTAGATAAATTAAAGTTTCAATTGAAAAAAGATTTATTTACTGGCTTTATTGATTCAGATTACACAGATAGATGATTGAAAGTCGAAATTGTAAGAGTGTTTTGAATTCATTCAACTTTGCTTGTAGAACTTCACGTTTTATATGGGTCTTATGCTGTTTATTGATTTTACTTCCTTATGGCGCCCACTACAAAGCAAGCTGCTCATTTTAATCGGCATACTAAAGCACTCTCATATCACATCTGTCGAATGGAAAATAAAAACCCTAAAATACTGTGGAAGAATATGTGATCTGCCACCGTTTCTTCCAGTTTTATTACGTGGGGAGACAGAGAGACCCAAGCTCCGGTAATTGCGATTACACCCATAAACGGAACAGATCCTACAGCCCGTCCACTTGTGACTCAGTGACATTGTAGCGAGAATAGAACGAGAAGTCAACAACAGCAATATCCACTGCCACTATAAATCCATAACTGTCAGTCAACATTTTGGACCAGTATCGGGCCAGTTGTCGTCGTGTCTTGTATGGCCAGAACGCCATTTGGCTTTGGCCCGGCTCTGACTGTGAATCCCAATGTGGCTGCTTGGGGCATCGGCGACCGTTACCACATTCCTGGGACACCTCAGAGCCAAAGCCAACAACATCTCAGCCACATTTCTTGTGTTTATTTAAGCATGATAGTTGTGTAATGGCTGGAACGTTGAGTTGGAGTCGAAATTGGAGTTGGAGGATGAGCTCGGAGCTAAGTCTCTATCAATTGGATTTGTGTGTTATGCAGTTTATAGCACTTCCCGACATTTGTGGCTGCTCAAGTGATGAGCCAAAGGCCTAATTGCAATGGATTAGTTTGGGGATGAAGGATAGGTTCTTAACCTATTTTCGGGTTTGTTTTACGACTACCGCTTGTTTTACGCCAATCAGTGGGTACTTAAGATGTTTCTGTTTTCCACAACGCAGATTTCACTACATTCTATTTCATTTCACTGATCGTTAAAGGTCTCATTTCTGATCACTGAAGCAGGTTAAATTGTAGCTCCCTTTTCTAAGATTTATGTGAATCATGAAAGAAGGGTTTCATGGTGTTACAATACAATTACGTAATGGCTACTAGGCCTTACCTCGTGGCCTTCTAAGAAAAAGTTTCAATTATCTAAAATTCATCACCTTCGCATTGGGCTCCAATCAACTTTTCCTCGGAACTTCCGCTGAAGAAGCACCTGAAAACACATCCAGGCGAAAACAAATCTGAACACACACATTAAATAAACATTTATTTAAGTTAAAAGAGGCATGCAAGAAAGAATGATTGCAAATATCCAACATAAATCTCGGGCAGCTCAAGGAATCCACGATGGGCACACAGGGAAATTACAACAAGAAATATAAAACTTAAGCTCCGAAATGCTTTATGATGATGACGCCCACAGATGGCCAAAGAGATGAAAGATATAGGGGGAGATCTCCACAAATATATTTGGGCAGCTATAACTAGGTGATACCCGACCAAGTACTTCCGGCAAAGTGGGGAGTGAAAAATTGAAAGGCGCAGATAGATGCTTGTTAAAAATCCCAAAAATGCTGCAAAATATTTACCGATCGCTATACTTGTGTCCCGGTTAATACTATTCTCGCTAAACAATTTCATTTGAATTTTATTTATTATTTGATGCGATTTTATTTTATGCTCCACGCAATGCCACGCAATGCGTTTTATTTTTAAACGTAAATAAACAACCACCGGCTGAGGACCGAGATTCCATTTTCTTCGCTTTATCGTTTCTTTATATTTATATTTCAGCGGACGGCAAGATTTTGGAGTGAGCAGCCCGTACCCCTCAGTCCATCACTCCAGCCCCCATCCCAAGATCACAGAAGACACCACCAGCAACAACAACAGCGACCACGATGAATTGGACGCGCGTGCTGCTAATCGGGTTGACCGCCTTGGCGCTGACATTTGTGGAGGTTGCATCACTCTCACTCGATCCAGGTAAGTGCCGGCGATCCACCTTCCTCTGCCTCCCTGCACCCTTCCACATTCCAGTGAACTCTTTCCTCAGCTGCACTGGCAGAAAAGAAAAGAAACGAAACGAAAAGAAAAGGCTGTATCAGCAATGCAGAAAACTCAATCGTAGATAGACGGCGTTTAGTAAAAGAACGAAATAAATGACATCTGCTAATATAATCATAGGAATATGATTAGACTATTTAATTCACTTTAAAATACTGATATCCATTAATATTTATAACTTCCTACTGAAATGGAGCAATTTGTATTCGCGAAAACCAATTGTATATTACTGATTTCTCACTGATCAGTGTATGTACATAAATGGCTTTACGGTTTCTATGGCTAGCAAAGCGACTGGCTGCAACGCCAATGTTTGCTGAGATCCGCCCGAAAGCCATACTTTTGGTTAGCAACTTGGCGATTTATGTAAATCTTGTACTCAAATCCCAATGCAAACGTCGCCAGCTGACAGCCGGGTCACTAGTTTTTGAGTTGGCGACCTCCCAGCTCCGTAGATGGTTATATTACAGCCCGATCACGAGCCATTGATCGCGCGGCTGGAAACCGCGACTTTTATGCCCCTGTCCGGTGTCCCGTGTCCCTTGCCCCAGGTCCATGTCCATGTCCATGCCCAAGTCCATAAGCAAGTCGTGAAGGTCACCTGGCATGAGCCTGTCAAAAGTCGGTCGCTGCCAGCATGACAAATAACCGCACAAATGCGTGAAATTCTATATAGAGTCGTCTTGATGGATTCTTTGACCCACAGTTGTTCACTTTTACGGATTGTGCAAATAGCGCTCGTGTATTTATTTGGGTTAACACGGTCCGCGGTATTAAAGGCAATCTCCCAGGGTGACCAAAATAAATAGTTCCATGTTCCGTGTCCGAGGTGTTGTAATCTGTGGCGGGCGAAATAACCGATTGCCAATGTTTGTGGGCAAACAGTGCAAGTGGCTAAGACTGGGCTAACATGAAGAGATTAACCAACATGACCCAATGAGATGGTTTGGCCACCTCAAGGCATTATCTCTGTTTATTCTCAGCTGTTTATTTGGTAATCAATCTGTGTGGCTACGGTAGAACGGAAGTTGTTCTTAACAGTCTCGAAACTGATCGACGGATCGACCAAACGAGATAGGGCACGAAAATCGGAAAGGAATATGGAATTTGATTTATTTTATTTATATCTTAATATCTCATTTTAATTTGTTTCCCCCCGCAGTTGCTTCCGCCGAACTGGAGCAGTTTATACGCAAAGGAGATGTGGTCATATCAACGCGACACATACGGTAATTAGTAAATCGTAACTCTATGCAATGTGACTACATATTGGCTTCCATCGATTAGACCTCGTCGAAAGTTGCACATATCCATAGAGGCACTCTTCATGATCGACTTCCCCATGCTGAAGCACAAGATGTCCTTCTTCCTGGACCGCAAACAGCAGCGCGTGACCCTGGACATCAGTTCGAATGGAGCCACCGAGTCGCGTAACTTCGAGATACCCAACATCAACGAGACGAGCACCATCCGATCCCTGGCGCTGCAGTTCTCCAAGAATCGCATAACGCTGTATGTGGACTGCAAGGCGAGCACGCATCACGACATCGACATGAACCTGGCCAAGCTGTACACCCAGATGGACGATCCGGTGATCAAGCTGGTGAGTAGATGGTGCTTGCTCTCAAGTGGCATTCCAGATTAGTGAACCCTTTCGTTGACAGTTCCGTGAGCGCAAGTATCCCCTCCACTTCGATGGGGACATGGAGCACTCCATGCAGCGGGCCAATTGCCAGAAGGGCAGCCATCGTCGTGGCAATCGTCGCATGCTGCGCAACAAGATCACCGAACGTGGTGAGTTATATCCCCGCGAATCTCTGGCTCCCTACGACCCACTTACATCTGCATATACTCCTCTGTGCATCCAAATCTTTGCAGAGAAGAACAAGAAGCGCGATGTGCGCGGCTGGTATGAGCCAACGATCGCCCGGGAAGGAGTCGTGGACCACAGACACCAGGAGGTGCCAACGGATGTGGAGCGCGGCGACATTCCCGTTCTGAATGGCGATTGCGAAGGTAGGTGCCCAGCAGCAGCAACAGCACCACCACCTCGTCCACCCAACTCCTCCGTAGTCGGTTATCAACTGTCAGTCGGTAGTCTCGAGGCAGTCAACGAATCTTGGCCCAAAGGCGTGGCACCTCTCCAAAACGGAGAGGGCTTCCTACGGCCCCTAGGGTTGGGCTGGTGCTAGATTAGAGTGGAGGCTCGTTTTGATGAAATTGTTTGGCCTTTGTCAGTTGGCGTTTATGTCACTCGAGGAACATAATTCAATTAGGCGAATGTAGTGGAGCAACCTGAAATGGGGTATGTGTGTGGGTTGGGGCAACGGATTCGGGGGATTGTTGCATCGAGTGGGGGCTTGAGATTTCAATGGCATGTGCAAGTGAATGAACGAGGCCTTGAAAACCAGTAGAGGCATTCTCAAACTGCGATCTTTCGGAATAGTTTTAAGCACTTACATTCTTAAGTTATTTTTATTCATTTCATAGAATGTAGAATGAAGAGGGAAGCTGTCAAAATTATAGAACTCACGTTGATTGATAGCGTTTAAGAGGTGTTCCTTATATGGCAGAAAGCAAGTGGGTTGCTAAACCAATACGTAAATAGTTTCGTTCTGGAAATGCCAAAAGGTTCCTCTATAAAACAAGTCAGAAGGCTAATACCTTGTCGCACCATTTCCCAATACCAATTTCGCTTGTCCCTGAGCATTACGATCTTCATTAGGTCGCCAAGTCGTAAACCAACTCGCTTAACTCGCTAATGCTTTATAAATCTGGCAAGCAATTAATAACGATCGAAGCACTATCTATGCCTGGGTAATATAGCCATAGGTACCCTCATTGGTGTCACTGTCTTGGCCAATAAGTCGCCGCTAAGTGATCGCGGCAAAAGGGTAATATCGCCAGCGGATGGAGAGCTACGAGGCGCCCACAGTGCACACTCACTAATGAACGCCGCGATATGACAAAGCCGCGCATAAGCTGTGCACTCGATTCCAGCATTGCCTGGTGTCGAGCCGGCATAATTATTATTTATCTGGCTCAGAGCAAAGACACCAAATTGGTAGCCAGCTCCGATCTGTTCCCACACAATCTACACAGAGCCAAATTCAGTTGTGCACTTGTAAAAATTACAGAAATTATGTCTGCTGCTTTATGGTTTCTTTATAAATGAGCTAGAGTACATGTCGTTTATTTTATGGTGGTTTATGGTGATAGCTGCCTTTTTTTCGAGTGTACCTGACATGAGTACGGCGCGGCATTTAAATCGCAAAGGCAAAGCCAACGAAAACGGCGAATTGTAATGAATGAATTACGTGGCCACGCCGCCAACGAACCAGATGGAAGCGAAGGTTGCCAAATGTAACCAAAACGAGATCGAGATTGCTGGGGCGAGGACCCCAGATGGAGGAGCAGTGGAGCAGGGACAGAGGGGCACCCGATCCGACTTGGAACGGATGCGTTTGGGCGTTGAGGCGGCGGCGTTTTCAATGTTGACAAAACTCACTCAGGCACTCGGGCACAGCCATTCAGCCAGCAACCAAAGCGACAAAGTCAGACAGATGTGCACATAGAATGGACCACTAAGCTGGACTAGTTTAGTTGTTGCCATGTGTCGTACATGGTGTTGTACAATCCAAAAGGCCTAGAGATGACAGATCTATAAGCGATATATTGCAATTTGTGGACTGTGCCAGGATAACCATAAGAGATTGGAATAACTGGCCAACCAAAGAAAGCTGTAGAGCAGTCTTACAAGTTATTAAACAGTAGTGATATAATACAATCGGTTGATTATAAGTTTTTAAAGATGTGAAGTCATGAAGAACGGTTTAAATTTATGAGTTCCGGTGAGGTACGATGACCCATATCCGGCCGCGAATTCTGGCCAAGATTAGTCACATGCAAAGTAATCAACCTACTCACAAAATTAGCATATATTTAGAAGCTGAGTTATATGCCATTTCCTCCAGTTGATCAGTTATTCACACTGACTCATCCCTAGTGAGTCGAGGGATCGGGATTAGGTGATCGGTTTTGTTGTCCCAGTGCATTAGGCTTCACTAAAACGCCGGTCGCATTAGCAGCTGCGCGAAATCCTGCATCCATTGGAGCGACAAAGCGGATTAGGTTGCAATCAGAGGGTCTCCACCACTGGCCCGCTGATGTGGAGTGCGAAATGAGTGCATCGGTTAGACCTTAATCTTGTCAGCCGCCTGAACGCTTCCCACACACACATTCGGCGACTTTTTCCAGGGTGTGGAGGGTGTTGCTGAATTATTGTTGCTTTATTTAAAGTCCCCCACCGATCCCGAGATCCCAAGATCGCGACTTACATATCTCAACTGTAACGCTTCTCTCGCTGCTCTGCCCATTGTTCCAAAACAGACGCCCTCGCACGCTCGCTCAGCGATTTGCTGGCTCTGGTGAAGCTGCTCCGCGAAGACGTCGCCCACCAGCGCCAGGAGATTGCCTACCTGCGCATGCTCCTGGAGAACTGTGCCGGCTGCAAGAATCCCCTCACCACCGACAATCATCTGCGCATCGAGCCCGACTGCCGTTCCGCAAATCCCTGTTATCCTGGTAAGTGCGACAAAAGTACACAAAAAAGTTGGTAATTACATAAGTAGGTTAAACGTCATATTAGTTTCATACATGCTAAGTACTCATTATCTCAGAAACATAAATATGGTAAAAAGATAAAACGTATGCTTTCCAGGAGTGGAGTGCCTGGACTCGGCGAGCGGGCCCAAATGTGGCCACTGTCCCCTTGGCTTCATTGGCGATGGCAAGAGCTGCAAGCCGGGCGTGACCTGCGCCCACCACATCTGCTATCCGTAAGTCCCTCCTGCATCCTTATGCACATTATATACACCCATATACATCCATATATATATATACGATATATATATATATATATAATCCTGTGCGTGTGTTGTTCGTGCGCTTGTGCGAGGGAAATTAACGCGGCTTGTGGAGTTTTTAATGGCGTCAAGGGCGTGGCCATAGCATCCATGTTAATTGTATTTGTCATGCTGCGACTGCGAGGGCTTGAAAAGCGCCGCCATCCGAGAGGCTTATCCCTGACTGTCCTGTCTGTCCTGACTTTCCTGACTGTGCAATTATTTGCATTTGGCCTTAATGGCAATTTGATGTTGTTTATGGTTTGATGATCTAGTCAAACAGCAACGCAGCGCCTCCTTGACAAGTTTCACAGCGGCAGAACGGCGAAGCCATCCATATGCATATCTCAATCTGTGATTGATAAGCACGTGATGTGATGGCCATTGAGAAGAAGACACATTTAGGCCTTTGTGCCTTTGTGCCTATTTGCCCTGTGTGAATTCTACGAATAAATGGGAGCAAGGCGACCATGGACATAAGCTGGTTACCCAGAACAGAGTAAGTGGATTGGGCTTAATGGCCGTGAGTCATGTGAGGCATGGTGGAACCTGTTCTCTCACCTCTGAGAATCATCTGATAAGCTTCGTAGATCGTAGATATGTCAATTCGAATGCGAAGACTTCCTAATCCCCAATCCCCACTTACACTGCGAGATTTTCCATTTCTTACGCATTATCGCATCTAAATAATCTAGTCGCGGTGAGTTAGATATTCAAATGGACTCCGAGAAACGGATTTATCTATCGTTAGATCTCTTTGATCTCTTTAAGATCACTAATGGGGTCAGATCAGCTTTTCGAAATAGAAATTTCGATCCATAACTAAGGCAAGGAGACTCTAAACCACCCACAGCCCATATGAAGATGTTATTTTGGAACCGGAAGAGTTTGTCACAATGGGAAGTCCATAAAGTGGTCAATATTGTTCTGTCGCTGCCAAAATAATTATGCAAAAGACCCACAGCACTGCTGGGGACCCTAATAAAAACATTATATCGAACTTGCTGCCCTCCACCTGCATCACTGGACCGACGACCACCACCAGTCATAAATATGTTAAACAAAACTATAACAAGTTATGCGATGTAACGGAGCTGGAACTGGAACTGGAGAAGAATATTTGGTAGATATTGTTGGACAAAATGCAACAAAACCTTTGGCACTGCGGCACCCAGTGCTGTGGGGTCTGGACCACAAATGGCACTTGAGGCAGCCGCATAAATTAGTTAAATGTGCGCCGGTATAAAGAACCCGCACCCAGCGCGCAAGAGCATAACCCCGACTCGATGCTGAGGACTGACTGACTTCATTGTGTCAAGACACTTAAAGTGATTTCTGTTCTGTTGTTATTCTTTCCCTGGCCACGGACCACGGACCCCCGGGAAATGCGAGAAGTGAGCGAGCTCCACTGCGCCACTGGTCCACTGGCCACGCGCATAGGAGCCTCAGAACGTAGGCCATAAATTTAAGTAAATTATTGGAAAGGGCTCCCAATGAGCCGCCTAGGAACCGGGTGTTGTAGGTGTCTTCGCATCGCATCGCATCGGTTTGTTTACTTCGACTGGGTTCGGGTTGCGGGCAAGGTGCGCCCCTGGCTGACCGTATTTTAATTTGCATAAAATTGCCTTAAATGTTGTCACGACGCCGCCGACTCGTTACTGTCATCTTTCATTATCGATGAAATGTGGCCAATGTGTGTGGTAGGTAGGCCCAAAACCGATGGCCAAAAAGCGAACGCCATTCCAATCATTCTAAGTTAGTGCCCAACGAATGTCATCTGAATCTGGTCAACGCTTTGTTTATTTTCACTTTGATTCGGAGCCCCATTCTTGAGGGGCCTCTTTGAAAGACCATCGATTCTATTAAAAGGCCGTAAAACGTGTGCTAATGACATGCACACCTGTTGATCCTTTGTTGTGGCAGCTATCATGTGTGTGTCTTTTATGGCGGCATTATATAGGTCCCAATCCCAGTCCCAGTATCCCTGTCCCTCTGTTGATGCTCTTTTTGAGTCGGGTGACATAATGAAAAAGGTCATAAGAGGTTAGGTTTGTAAACTCCTGGTAGCGCTCTACATTGATTGAAAAAGATTTTATGTGTCCGTTGAATTTTAGCCATTAATACTTCATATACAGAAATTGTTTTAAAAGTTTGGAGTAATCTCTGCTGTTTCGGTAATATCCTTTTGCTGCACAAATGGAATACTCCTTTCTGCATATCGTATTTACTTTGATGTCCCATTTGTACCTATCGCATCGTCTTGTGCCCATTTCGTTTTCGCCCAGCACTTTCCATTTCCCAAGGTACAATCCCAAACACAATCCCAATCACAGGTGGTGCTGACCACCTGAAAAGCCAATCATAACCTGGCCCCAGGCCGATGACAGTCGGGCGCCTTCGCCCGGAAAGTTTTCACTGCGCACACTTCTGTTGTTCGACTTAAATTATGCATTTGACGAAACAATCAGCAGTGCAATCAAGCTGCGGTCCACCAAACCAAGCAGATAATATTACCATCTAGAGATCGGAGATACCGATTTGGAGTGCGATGATTCCTGGGCCGATGGCAGCTGCAACATGTGTACGAGCATGTTGGACAATTCCCGCGACAGAATTTCGTTCGATTGGGGAAACTTTCCCACAGAATCTCCGTTTTCCACTCCCCTCCCTCTGCTGGGGCCAGCAACAATCCAACAGCCAAGAAAGCGTTTACGGCCAGAGGTAAAAGAGGTAAAAGCAGGAAAAGCTACGAGTGGAAGCCGCGGATAGCTGGTTCACAGCTCGAAAAACATCAAAGTTCGGTGGAACGCATATCTCAGTGTGAATCAAGTTCGCCTACGCATCGGGAAAAAGTGGATCCATTGATTCCAAGTCGTCGTGGCTGGGTATTCGTTTTTGTTGTTGTTGTTGTTACTCTCTGCCTGGGTTGCCGTGGCTGTTGACTTGGCGGCCGAGGCAGCTTTTGACTGCTTGAATTCAAATTAATAGTCGACTGGCAGCGATTCCCAGTCAGGCTACGTTTATACCAGGCGAAATATCATGATACGAACATCAGGCGACTAGTAATACCTAAACCTATTTCACCCCTTTAATAACTAAAATTCTGGAATCTTTACAAATATTACTTTAACTGTATCTATTTTCATTTCTATGTAGAATTGCAGTCTTTCCAAGCTGAAATTCAAAACTATTAGGTAAAAATCCATCCTATACAAATGCTTGATGCTAGGTAATATGTTAAAAAGTTCGAACAAAATATTTTCGAAAAAGTTGGAATTTACGTAATAACGATAGTTAATTGTTAATTCACAATAATAACTTACTTTCTTTAATGGTTCTAAAGAGTAATTTTAGTTTTATTGAACTCGTAAAAGCACTGGAATTTCAAGTATCCTGATATACTTTAATACAGGCTATTACCTTAATACGTTAATACGGATTTTATGCACATCCCACGCGAACATCTCAGTTTGCAAAATCGCCACGACGCATAAACTTTTTACGACGCCGGTTGTCTTGGCAATGCGCAGGCGCAGCAATGAAAACAAAAACAAGCCTGGGCCAAGCCAAGTCGAGATCAGGCCCGAGCCAAAGAGCTGAAAAGCTGCAGCCGGAGTCGGAGTTGGAGCTGGAGTTGGAGCTGGAGATGGAGCCCCAGCCTCAACCTCGCAGATAAGTGGCCTGTGGCAAAATAAACGCCGCTTTATGGCAGTTAGCTGCAGTTTGTCCAGAGCGTGCGCCACATTCGAGGATTGGGGGATGGAGTATGTATGTACGTGGTATTGAAGATTGGTGGCACTGCTCGGATGCACTTCTCCACCAGAAGGGGCGCTCTCCTTGGAGTGGCAGCCAAGTGTTTCTGGGCTCTTTTGTTGTTAGAGCATTTGCATGGCATGCGCTACCATTAGAAGCCATTTGGATGAGGTTAATGGCTGAGCGGTCGGCTAAGCCCTAAGAATAAGGCTCACACTCGATCTACTGATCGCTAATAGACCATTAAACGCGCCAAGGGGATATCTAAAATATGTGATTTTCGAACTCCGACAAACCCTAAGTACAGTAATATGGAATACTCTAATCATACGAGTATATACTGTAATGCCTGATGATTCAAACTTTTGCGCTGTCCCATCCCAGTGCAATGTGGCTAAAAGCCTTTGCATGCTTCAGAGCCATGTTCACACATTACTCAGGCCCTGCTCCTTCACTGGGACCTGCCCTCTATTCCTTCTATGGCTCCTTGGGCCGCTGTTTGAACTGGACTCGAACTTGGCTCAGACCAGCAAATTGGAATTATGAATTATGAATGCGTGGTTAATAAAAAGAACGTCCAGAAGGAACGGCAGTCAAGACGAGGCAAGTGGGTTTCGGTTCGGGTCTGTCTCTGTCTCTGGGTTTGGGCATGGGCTTTGGGTTTGGGTTTGGGCTTGGGCTTGGGTCCGTCATGCCAACCGGTGGACGGAGGCGGCTGAAATGCTAATGCGTTCCTCGTTGCGCTTGACTGGATATTTTCCCAGCACTCAAACGATGCCGCAGTGCCGCGGACCCAGACAATATGGTCGAATGAACTGAAACAAAGCAGAAAAGCGCAAAGTGGCGGTCAGGAGACGGAGGCTGGCCCAGAAGATTGGGGCGGAGGCATCTGGGAACGCAGCCGGATAGCGAAAACCCCCACGCAGCATCGGGCAACCTGGACGGGGATCTCCTCTTAGACCGCCTGCCACTTAAGTACTTAACACTCTTTGCTAATTGCGCCCAGCCAGTTAGAGGCAATCCCCGAAATGCTTCCACTCGAGAATCCCAAACTGACGCACACTCCGCGGATCGGGACAAGTGTGTTGTTGCCCACCATGGACATGGCCAAGTCGAGGGCTCCAAGCTGATGTGGAGCCCATCGACTGACAGCGAGAAGAAATAACAAAAGCAATACTTCAAGTTTTTGCGACTCAAATTTTACTGCAGCCTATGTTGTTTTAATACTCTGCCTAAAGCGGGAGTAGTGAATGCCATGTGTGGTTCAAAATTAATGTTTTTGGTCCCTTCAAAGCTGACTTCAATCTTTTTTAATCCCTTTTGCATTGCAGGGTATTAACTTTGCATCATTTCAAACCCTTCCACGTGTGGTAGATCATTATTATTACAGCTTTCCCCAGAGGCCAAATGCAAGTTGGGTAGCTAGGGCCAGGTCTTCCAAGTCTATAACTCGAACTGAGACTTCCGGCAGGCTGAAACGCACTGTGTGCTTAGCCATAAAATATTTGAAACTATGGCTTCTGGGTCACTTGGGCACGGTAGTTCTTGCCCATGGGTGATCTTCCTGGGAAATTGGACTGCCAAGAGTTATGTCCTGACAAAGTGGGATGCACAACGAGCCGTAGTCGCTGATGAGAATGGATGCAGATGAAGACGAAACATTGGCCGATGGCCGATGGGCCAATAACTGTAACCCCCAACCCGGAGCGAACTAATGACCATGTCATGATATGTAAATATTTTGCAGAGCCATAAGCAATCCCACACTCGAGCATAAATAAGGAAAACGGTCGGTGAAATTTACATGCATGCAATGGCAGTTGGATGTTTTGTGTTTTGGCCATGGGCCATTGGACCATTGGACATTGGCCATCCGCGCCGCAGCCTACACACACTCTGAATGCCCCCATCCTTAACTTATTTGTGTGTTCGCTGGCCTTTAATAAGATTTTCTTGTAATTGTAATTTGTTTTCTTTTCGGGATCCGTTGCCTTCCTGCGGGTGCACCGTCCGCAAATCCACCTGAGGAGGCGGAGGTGCCCAGGCACCAATGGCACCACTGGCACCCCTGGCACATGTCTTGTCGCTTGTCGAAGTGCGCTTTGTCGGTGCTTTTGTGACCCTCGCATCCTCGGCGGGGCAACCTTTTCTCTCACTTTTCCCAGCTCAGTGGCTTTTGTGTAGCCGTTTCCCCCCACCGTCCAAACACCAAACATCATTAATAAATATGCCTTTGTATGCTCGACTGTGTCCAACATTAACAGCCTTTTGTTGCTGTTTGTTCCTGCCTGTCGGTATTAATAATAATAAACAATGCGCCCCGAATAGCACACACACACACCACACATGAACCCATTCCCCACGATACCAACCCATCCCATTCCATTTCATCCTCCTGCTTGATCGCATTAACAACAACAATCTGTGTCTCCCTTTGCAGAGGCGTTCAGTGTCACGATACCGTGAATGGAGCCCAGTGTGACTCCTGTCCAGCGGGCTACGAAGGTGATGGACGCACATGCTCGCTGCGTAATCCTTGCCTGGACACACCGTGCCCCTCAGGTAAGTCGCAGCCACTCAATTGGAATGGTCTGCCCCCCCTGGTCACCCTGCGCTAACTCCTAAGTGGAGTTTTGTCTTTTTGGGGATTTTGTTGATTTTATGGCTAATTTGCGTTTGTCGTGCCATCAGCTCCGTTGCGAGTGGGTTGATTGGTAAACATGGGCACCTACATAGAACACATATTGGGGTTCTTAACAAAACGGAAAGGGGAAATGCTTGAGTTCTTAAACTGTTTGGTTTCAATTTTGGGGTCTAGTAAACAAGAACACTAAACATGATCTTTTTGGGTCCAATAACTTTTGTAACAGAGGGCTTTATCGACACACTTAAACAGTAACACGTTAAATCAATCCTCTTTTGGTAAAAAAAATATTACATTTTAATTTATTTCCAGTTTTTGCTCTTAATTTGAAAAACAAGCATTCATTCAGTGCAACTAAATTTTACATTTTAAATAAGGGTAAATCTACAACCAGTCTCTTAGGAACTCATGTGCCCTAGCCATTTGAGCGTAGCGTACTCAATTCACACGATTATTTGATTTATTAATGCCCACTTCGGCTTAATTCGGCCTCTGAGGACTTGCCGACCCTTCTGATTGAATAAAAAACCCTCGAAAATTATATAGTACCCGGGGTAATTTCGTGCTTCTCGCGAATGTGTGAAACAAGAGGGTTAATCAGAGCTCAGAGATACACTGCGATCCAACGAGTTTTGGGCGTGCTGGAATGTTGGGGCCATATAAGACAAGTTGTCTAATTGATTTGCGGCAAAGGTACAAAGTGCTCGAGCCAGATTCCAGTAGGTGGACGGACCTAAATGGCCAAGTCGAATGGGACACATCACACATTACCTACCACCACCTACTTACTAATCAACAATTCTCATTTGTATCAGGCAACATTCTAGTGCCCTCGCATAATGTGCAACACTATCAGAGGCAGAGCCAGTACACCGCCCGAAAATACTCGGTCGTAACGAACTAATCCGCGGACGAAGGGACTATCGCAACGTTTCGGCTGAGCTATGAGCTATGATACACAACTAAATTACAAGTTTACAAGTACAGAGCGTAGAAAGTGCACATATTGAATTACTACTTTATAAAATAGTCATAAGTTGTAAGCTCCACGATTGGCGAACAGCGGAATCGGAATTCATAGTATTAGCCATTCATTTGAAAGCAGACACAGCAGAAAGCTCCAATGGAAAATGATGAGATAATATCCTTGAAAAGTTATTTGTAGAATAGAGAACTAAATATGTACTACGTCCCAATCAAATGTCCAGAAAGTGGAGTCTATAAACGTGTAACAAAATTTGCTTGCCCCGCCTGAAATCTCCCAATTATTGTAATAAACTATGAATAATATTAATACAAAATGTACGCTGTAATTTTTGGTATTTAATAAATAAACTCCATCATTGGCCACAACATTTTTTTTATTTGCCCATCGAAATCATCCCACCAAACCCACATGCCTTTCTATCGCATCATGTTTATACACTATCATTTTCTGGTCATGCATTCAGAGGTCAACGGTGAGTGGCAGTTGTACTCGTAATATCACATAGATCATGGTGAAACATATATATAATACAACTTATTTAAAAGAAAGTTATATTATTTCTGACGGTACGTTCAGTATTCCTGAATCGCAGAAAACTCCGTGAGTCCAAGTTATTTGGGATCAGCCTAGATTTTCTTTTTTTAAAAGAAGTAGAATAGTCCTGAAAAACTGAAGCTTAAACACAATTGGGAAGACATTTTCTTTGATCAAAATGGCTCTAACATATTTGAAGGAACATTTACCAGCTTCGTGAATAACTCAGCTGATGCCATTCGTTTTAATGCAATTCAATCATCTCACGATTACTTTCCAACTTAACGAAGGCGCCCAGTGCCTCCAGGTTGGTTACCCGCCCTACTTTCACTGCATCTCGTGTCCATTGGGCCACGAGGTGAACGGAACCAGCTGCCGGGATATGAATGAGTGCCTGCTCTACGATCCTTGTGACGAGCTTACGACCTGCACCAATCATAGTCCTGGCTTCCAGTGCAGCCCGTGTCCCGTTGGCTTCGATGGCACCCACGCCCATGGCTACTTCGCCGACTACTACTCCGTGGATTATCGCAGGCAAACGTGCCTGGACGTCGATGAGTGCCGAACTGGATTCTTCCGATGCCCAGAGCATTCCACCTGCATTAACGAGATTGTAAGTATGCTGCACAGCTAATAAAATGGTTAAAAGCTAATACAAATCTGCCGCAGGGTTCCTACAGATGCCAGTGCCACGAAGGATATGTGACGAACGGCACCTACAGCTGCCTGGACAGATCCTCGGTGTCCATGTGTCCAGATGGTAGCGTGTGTGACCGCAATGCCGTGTGCCTGCGGATGGATAACCTGCGCCACAAGTGCCACTGCAATGTGGGATGGGCGGGCAACGGATTGAAGTGCGGCAGGGACACCGACGTGGATGGCTGGCCGGATCAGGCAATCGGTTGTCCAGAGCTGCACTGCCAGCGGGACAACTGTCCGAGGCTGCCCAACTCGGGCCAGGAGGACGCCGATCTGGATGGATATGGCGATGGCTGCGACGACGATGCTGACGGCGACAATGTCCAGAACAGCCAGGACAACTGCTGGCTCGCCTACAACACCGAGCAGCTGGACTCGGATGGGGACAGAGTGGGCGATGTGTGTGACAACTGCGTGCTCAAGTACAATCCCAGGCAGCTGGATACGGATGAGGATGGTCTGGGGGACGAGTGCGATGGGGATATCGACAACGACTCCATACCGAATGAGTTGGACAACTGCCCGTTGCACCCGAATCCAAGCCAGTCCGACGTGGACAACGATGGTGTGGGCGATGGCTGCGACAACTGTCCGAATCTCCCGAATCCCGACCAGAAGGATCGCGACATGGACTTTGTGGGCGATGCCTGTCACAGGGACATCGACGGCGATGACGATGGAGTACCAAACTCGCTGGACAACTGCCCAATGGTCAGCAACTCGGACCAGCTTGATACTGACGGTGATGGAACGGGCGACGAGTGCGATGATGACATGGACGGCGACGGCGTACCCAACTACAAGGACAACTGTCCGCTGGCCAAGAACCCCAAGCAGGAGGACTTCAATCGCAATGGCAAGGGTGACGCTTGCGAGGATGACGAAGACGTTGATGGGGTGCCAAATGCCATGGACAACTGTCCGAACAACTCGATGATTCATCACACGGACTTTCGCACTCTTCAAACCATCCCACTGGATCCCAAAGGCCTATCCCAAGCGGATCCCAACTGGGTGGTGCACGCAAATGGCACCGAGATTGTCCAGACCCTCAACTCGGATCCGGGTCTGGCGGTGGGCAAAGACGCCTTCGGAGGCGTTGACTTCGACGGCACCTTCTACATCAACGATGACACGGACGACGACTACGCCGGCTTTGTGTTCAGCTACCAGAGCAGCTACAAGTACTACGTGGTTCAGTGGAAGAAGGGCACCCAAACCTACTGGGAGCCACGACCATTCACCGCCTCCGCCGCGCCGGGCATCCAGATCAAGCTGGTCAACAGCACCGAGGGTCCGGGGCCAATGATGAGGAACAGCCTGTGGCACGAGGGAAACACCGACGGAGAGGCCAGGCTGCTGTGGAAGGATCCGAAGAACATTGCCTGGAAGGAAAGGACCTCCTACCGCTGGTCCCTGGTGCATCGACCGGCCATCGGCCTCATCCGCCTGCAGTGAGTGACGGCACCATGACAGGGTTCCCATGTCTTCAATCTCCTTTTTTGCCAACAGAATGCACGAGGGCAATCGCCTGATCTTCGACTCGGGCAATGTGTTCGACTCCACGCTGAAGGGCGGTCGGCTGGGCGTGTTCTGCTTTTCGCAGAGGATGATTATATGGTCCAACCTGCAGTACAAGTGCAATAGTAAGAGCATCGCAACCAGGGGTTCTTCAACTCAACTAAATCTCTTTCTATATATTTCCATGCAGATCGTGTGAAGCCGCTGATCTACAATGACCTGTCCGACTATCTCAAGACCAAGGTGGAGTTGCAGGACTGAAGGGAACCCCACTCCTTAGAGCCATGAAGCCCTTTCTGCCATCAATTTTAACCAAATTACTTATTAATGCTACTACTTAGTTAATAAATGAGTTGCCAACCCAGTTGGCCATTGGAGTCGCGTTTTCCAACACAAAATTCACCTGAATCAAGTTGGCCCTGTGGCAGGTGAAACCAGGAGACGTCGGCTGTCAATTCAGTTAGTTGAACTGCCACAGTTAGGCGAGCACACTTACGCTAGGGAACGTTTTGATCACCGAAATAAGGAAAAACCTTACTGAAAACCCTAATCTAATTTTACACGGAAGTCGAACCAGTTAACCAGGTTAAATTCAGTCAGTCTTGCTTACATTTGTGAAGTGTAAGTTGGGGCACAGTGGTGTACGAAATTGTGCTGACCTCATCCTCCATCTAAGCCCCCAAATAGCAACGATGGCCAGCTGCGACATGCAGCCAACCCCTTCGCAGGAAGAGTTGAAGAGGACTGAGAACAACAAGAATGAGAAAAATTCCGAAGAAAGTCGACCAATGCATGACGATAGTGATGCGGTTGCCACTTCCTCGTCGGAGACTGAGCTGCGGCCTTCTCGCAGTTCGGCGACCAGGACTAGGATTCCGGCTCCAGTTTTCATGGGTCCCAGTGCCAGCAGCCGGGTCTATAGTTCCGTGGTGGTCCAGCGCAAGAGCCGCACCTCATTGAAAAGCCAGCAGATGGCCGACGACTCCGGCATCAATTTGGACTGCTCGATGACCGAGGTGCAGACTCCGCTGTCGACCAGACCAAGTCCAATGGAGCAGACAATGCTCGACAGGATTCCGGCCACCAGCAGCGAGATGGAGCTCCGACTGGAAGAGGAGCAGACCCTCAGAGAACTTCAACGTGTCGTCGCCGAAATGGAGGCCGATGTGGCCCTTCATGATTTGGATATGCAAGATCTACAGCCCGGTGATGACGAACAGGATACACAACTCCAAAATGCAGTCTCCGATGTTGGGAATGGTATCGAGAGTTTTGGCCTGAATATGACACCAGAAACCGAAACTCTGCAGAAAACTCTTCCTAGTGAGCCTGAAAATCGTCTAGTCTATGAAGAACTCCCGGCAGAGAATTTACAGATGGTTCAGGAAGAAATTGCGCAGAAAGAGGAATTTTCAGAAATTAAGGAAACTGCCGTGGAAATAGAATCTGTAAAGGAATTCGAACTTTTCGAACAGTTGGCCGAAGAGCCAGTAGAAGAATGCACAGAGATCCTTCAAGATACCCCACAGGATGCTGTAGGCGAAGAATCCGCAAAATGTGTACCCGAATCGGTAATGGAGGAACTCGAAATGGTCATTGGTGGAAGTGGCGAGTCCGAACAGGACAGGCTTATCCGTGAACAAATCGAAAAGGGTACTGAAACATTGGGCCCCAAGTTCCATCAACCTGCGGATGAGATTGTGTGCATAGATACGGAACCGGAACCGGAACTGGTTGCCTATCCCTCGCTGGATGGGTCGATGGAAAGCAATCAAGGGATGGTTACTTTGGAAGAACTGTTTGATCCGGAGCATAACGTGGAGCTACTGCGTCACCTTCTGCAGACCATAACGGAACAGAACAGCGAAGCTGATACAGCGCCAGACTTGACAGAAAGTGAGCAAACGGAAGAAAAGGAAACGGAAGCGGAGGTGGAGATGGAAACCGAGATCGAAGAGGAAATGGATGCGGACCTAAAGCAAACTGGCAAACCTTCAAGTTTCTTGCGGCGTCTAATGAACCATAGAATCCTCAAGTTTAGCTATCCCATATTATTCTGCAGCTTGGCTTTTAGTTTGATCTACATATCGCGCAAGGAGTAGAAGTTAACTTATCGAAAAATGCAAATTGGATTTTATGTACGTGCGGATGCATATATTTCACTACGCTATATATGCACATATCCTACAAAGTACCTCAAAATCACATGACGCATTGGCATAAGGTTGCCTAATATATCTATTTTCCAAATAAATATGCACAATAACAAGTCCGCACTGTTTGTAATTTGTATAATTTGTATATTTCAATTAAAGCGCCAATTACCTAACCGTATTTTAAAAACGAGCGCTAGGTGGCGCGTTTGGCGGGTCAGACAGGAAAAGAGTTATCGATAACCGGCAAATTTCAAAATCTTGTATCCTTGCAGAAAGTGTGTTGTCAGACTTGTTGAAACGAATGTGGTCGAGGGTTTGGTCTTTTCAAGTGATATTTGCCAAATTATTTGTGAAATTGGATAACTGCCGCGAGGATTTCCATTCAAAAGTGGTCTTCAAAGGAATTTCGCACTTTCATACATCGATACCGAAAGCTACATGCTTTTGCACCTTCCCGCTTAGTTCTGCCCCGAATAATAGGTTTTGGCTTGGAAATCGGAGTATTTAATGCAAATGTAAATGAATCAATACCTAAGATTATTTTTAAAATCTTCACAGAACCGCTCTTGCTGAAAGGCAGTATTTTTTCACTGCTGGCATGCGGTCACACCGCAGTCGCATACGGTTGTTTCCATATGAACAAACTGTTTTTTTTAGCGGAGTGCGGCGCTGAGAAATTTGTAAAGCTTCTTTTTAAACCCTTTTATTTTATGTAACGGCTGTGCGGTGCATCCAATATCCAAGCGAAAGGAGGTCCACACACTCCCCCGGCACCGCCTGAGCGGGGTCGTCCTGCTCCGCGCTTCAAGCACCTCCACCTCCACCACCGCCCCCCAACCCGTGAAACATTACGCGAAAATCGATTTGGGCTGAAAGGCGCAGGAAGAAACAGCAGAAAGTATGTCCCACGGCGATGTGGACCCAGAGGTAGAGATGACATCGCCACACTGGATGCATAGGGACGCTGGGAGTCGCCCGAGGAGGCTAGAGCGCTGGCGGAGCAGCATGCTTCTGCTAGTCGGAGTGGCCTTATGCGTTCTCTGGTCCCCTGGATGCAGCGCCACGGACACGGACATTGCGCTGGACGCCAAGGCCACGCTTAATCACCGGATCCAGAGTCTCGACCTGCTCGTCTTTGTGTTCCTTCTGGCGCTCACTGTGCTCACTATTTGGCTATTTAAGCATCATCGCGTTTCCTGGCTCCACGAGACCGGATTGGCCGTCATCTACGGTACGTTGGTAGCACAGGGAGCTTTCCCTTTCGTTGATTCACCATTTGGCAATGTTTCCTTGAGCCCGAATCGCTTGATTATCGGTCACCTGGCCGATTGTGGCCCCTGCCACTTTCATTGCCACCTCTTTGTTGTCACCAATTTCGAATTACGCCTTTGGACACGCCAGCCGTGACATTACGTGCGAGCATATGGGAGGCAGTAAAAGCCACCCCGGGCAGAAGTAACATCGATAACCGTAGAAGAACCTGCACGCAACGCAAGCATAGCTAATGCACTGGGGCAAAGATATTGTACACGAGACCTTGACGTGCTTAGTTAGTCATTATCATTGGGCTTTTCCGACCAAATGTATTTTCACTGCTCGTTCATGATCGCGCCAAACGCGCCGAGTACTTTGTTATTCTAACAATTTTATATATGTGCGGCAATAAAAGCGCAAACAAGATTTCTTTCGACTAATTGAAGCTAATGAAACAATTCAATAAAACAGGTCGCCCTGGGCGTTGACAAAGCCCAGCTCTGGCGTAAGCTGGAATAGATTGTTTAGCATACCCCAACAGGGTCAGTGAAAGCTTTTCGTTATGCGCAACTCGACTGATCATCCCCAGAAATGTGTGCTATCGCAACGGGCATTGAGTGCTGCTTAATTGATAGGGCTTGATAAGGCTTGACTAAGCATATTTCTCAGCGGCTATTAGTCACACTCTCGCTTTGCGATAGGTCAGTCCAGAAAACAGTCATATTTGCTGTATTCCGTTCCAGACTCGGCAAAATTACATTACATTTAAACATTTTTCCGTTCCAAACTGCTGCTTTGGCGTGAGCTTATCTGTTTACCCCATTTCAGGCTTGATTGTGGGAGCAATTATACGGTATGCCGGCACCTCCGCCACACTGGTTCACATGAAAGTGGAGCCTCAAGGAGTTCCAACGTACAGCGATAAATTGCCGCCTGATACCCTGTGGTTTAGGGTAAGTCAATACTGATCACAAATAATATTAATATTAATTCAAATTTTATTCTTATTTTAGTACCCCGTTAATCAGACAAATGGCACAAAGCCGCCCGAGGGAATTAAGACATATGCCTACGTGTTTCGCGGACAGGTATACGATGTGGATGAAAACGAAATCGATCTTAAGGCAACCTTCGATCCGGAAGTCTTTTTCAATATTATCCTGCCCCCAATTATCTTTTATGCTGGCTATAGCTTGAAAAAGGTAAGTTCATCGAGCTGCATATTGTATTGAACACAATTTACTGAGTGCATTTTTTGCCTTTGCAGAAATACTTCTTTCGCAATCTGGGTGCCATACTTATGTTTGCCATTGTGGGCACGACATTGTCGGCCTTCCTGATCGGAGGCTTCATGTACGGCTGTGTGAAACTGATGCCATATTACCTGAGTAGAGATTTCTCATTCCTGGACACCTTATACTTTGGAGCTCTGATATCGCCCACAGATCCGCTCACCATTCTAGCCATATTTAACGATCTTCGGGTCGACGTAAACCTATATGCGCTAGTCTTGGGCGAATCTGTGCTCAACGATGCCGTGGCCATTGTCCTTAGTGGGTAAGTTTGTTGATTTTTTCGCTGGGGTTTAGTAAGACATAATTTATTTTGCAGAGCCATTCAAAATTATGGTGAACACTATTCCGATACTGGGGAATTTGAAACTACAGCTTTTCTACGTTCGTTGAGCGACTTCTTTTCTATCTTCTTACTATCCCTGATGATTGGCGCGGCCATGGGATGCTTGACAGCATTGATATCCTTTTCAAAAACATTAACGATTAAGTATAATCTAAGGTGTAAACATGTAATTAGAACAGCTATGCTAGTGACATCCTTAACTCTCACCACACATGACCAAATTTACTCGGGTTCGAGACTTTCCCTTACTAGAGTCCGCGCTCTTCGTGCTCATGAGCTACAGCACCTTCCTGCTGGCTGAGGCAACAGAACTTACTGGAGTGGTGGCCGTGCTCTTCTGCGGTATCTGTCAGGCTCACTACACGTACAACAACTTGTCGGAGGATTCCCGCCAAAGGACAAAGCAGATCTTCGAGCTCTTAAACTTTCTGGCAGAGAACTTTATCTTTTCTTATATTGGCGTATCGATGTTCACCTTTCCCAAGCATCATTTTGACGCCGGGTTTATTATAACAGCTTTTGTAAGTTCATTTCAATATGGAAACTCTTTAAAAGGTATTCGCGAATAACTAGTTATTTCTTCACAGATTTGCGCTGCCATAGGAAGGGCCGTGAATGTGTATCCCTTGTCGTGGCTGCTGAATATTAAGCGAAAGCCGAAAATTTCATCAAACTTTCAGCATATGCTGTTCTTTGCTGGCAAGTCTTTATATACAATGTGCCAAATATTTTCCTTAACAATCCTTAACGTTATATATATTACAGGACTTCGTGGCGCCATGTCCTTTGCCTTGGCCATCCGAAATACAGTGTCGGATGCACGACAAACTATGCTGACTGCCACATCGCTGATTGTCATCTTTACGGTTGTAATTCAGGGTGGGGCCGCCAATTTCCTGCTAAATTGGTTGAAAATACCGTGAGTGCATGGCGTACATTTAAATGCTTCCCCTTTATTGTCACAAAATCTATCTCGATTGCAGCGTTGGCGTGGACGATGAGACTGAACAACTAAATAACTATCAAGTACACAGTGTGAGTATACAAAGTATAGCGTTCATACGTGCCGTAGACCGAATTTTGCGGGAAGATTAGTAGATTGTTGGGTATGGAGCAAATTCTGTAAATTCTGATAATACTTACAAGCATGGTGGCTGCAAACACATTGCTCAATATCAAATTTCTCTTTTCCATTCCTTTAAAAGAATAATTTTTAACTCACGATTTTGTTTACTTATACATTTCTGCGCACTTTAATACATTAAACCATTCGCTATAAAAGGTTTACAATTCAATGGACAATTCACATCCGCAGACGGTAGGTTTTGCCAATGATCATTCAATACATATTCTTGGTTTTATTACTTTCCCTCGAGTCTTTTGCGGGCTCTTTATTATCTTTTATTAGTTACTTTTCTCTGCATTTTTAATTTGTCAAAAGTAGAGCTAATATCATTTAATGGAACTCTGCGTTAGTCTGATGGTTATTTGCAGGATGTGGAGGGCGGTGGAGTAGGTCGCGGGAAGGTGCGCCTGTCCGGTGGAACAGATTCAAACTTGGACACGCCAGTGGACGGTCCGAACGGCAGTTTGGGCGGGGCAAGCGGCGGTCGTCGTCGCAACAGTCACGAGAAGGCCATTCTGGCTAGGATCTGGGGAAACTTCGATACCAAGTGAGTACAAGCAACAAGCAATCGTTATTTGAATTCCACTCACGGATTCTGCTATCCACTCCAAGGTACATGAAGCCCTTGCTGACGCACTCGCGACCCACTTTGCTGGAGACGCTGCCCGTTTGCTGCAACCCCATTGCCAGGCTGCTTACCACCACGCAGCAGCTAACGCAGGTGAGTTGTGCCGTCCAGTAAGCAGACAAAAGAATCCTCATCGTCTGGGATTAATTTCAGGATGGAAGCGAGTTCAGGCGCGTGGACTCGGACTCGGACATTTGCATAGACAATGATACCGGGAACGGTCTTAGCCAGGATGCAACCGGAGCGGGACCGGGCTCGGGCGTTGGCGTGGGCGTGGGGCGGCGAAACTCCCTGAGTCGCGTAAGTATCAAGTACACCGCCGATAATCACCATCTACTTGCTAGCTACCGAAATATTGAATAACCGAATGAGCGAAGCACCCCAGACACCAAAGACTAATCTAAGCGTAGCAAGCTGGCCACTAACAAAGTAACGAAAAACCTCAGATAAACCAAAATCCGAAAGAATCTACACCATAGAGACTTTGGCAAAGTAGACATTGTTATATGTATATTGTTATATGAATTGGCCGTGAAAATGTGATTTTTGTTTAGCGTTATTTTGCTTTTGTATAATTTTAATGTTAAATTTGTGGTGTAAGCGGAAGAAGATCCAGTAACTTACACCGTTCAATATGGTTGACTAATTGTTTAAGTTTTGTGCGACGGCAAGCGATTTCCAGTATATTTAACACCTATGTAATATTATTTTGACTGTTAACTACTACTAAATGCATGCTTACCAAATATACTTATGTAACCAAAATGTAACAACTCTCTCGGCGATGATCTAATTTATTTATTGATTTATGCGGCATCTTTCTTTCTTTCTGTCTTTCCTTCGACCAATCAAACAATCAATCATCTAACAAACTCATGCGGACTCTATCAATTTAACTTTGGTTGCTCTAACAACAATATCAACAACTCCAACAACTAATTACAAACTGCATTCATCCAAAAACAATAATCTAATCTATGTCAACCGGTCACGTTTTAATGCTAAACATTGGTAATGCCCATACAAAAGTCTGTTCAATTGAACGAAGCCCATCACCTAGCGAATGAAATCAGCCTGGTTACTAATAATTTCATGTAATCGAAAGATCGGGCTATCTATCTTTGTATTTGATTTATTTGTTATTTATATATACATTTTTTGTTCGATTCCGTCTACTTTTCCTTGGTAAACCCACTGTTGAAACGAAGCACAGACGGAGACCCAGACATGATTAACTTAGAACCGAACCGAGTCAGAGAAATTGATATCCGATTAACCAAAGCTTCTTAGAGCACAGCAGTCAGGAATGTTCGTTTATATGGTTCACTTTTAATTTCTGTATTTTTCCTCATAATCTAATTTCTTAGATTCTAACACGCGACTAACCATGTAAGTACAAATTCAATTGCAGTTGATTTCCTCATTTTCTTAACGCCTATTGTACATAAAAGCGCATCTCAAGTCGAAAATAACCATCACTCCACTTTAATTTATAAATCCCAGTGGTCTCAGTTTTTGTTAATGATTTTGTTTGCTTTTAGGTTGGAGGCGATCATCGAAATGCTTACATATAAGTTCAATTAGTGTTTACTTTTCTTTTGTTATTTATTGAATTGGTCTCATTTGAAATCGAAAATGTGAAAACTGTACAAATTAGAATATTACTTTTCAGTTTCTCCTTGTTTATGAAATGTGATTCGGAACTCTAGTAATTTAGTAATAAACATAAATTAAATCAAGCTTATCGGATAATTTAAAAGTTGTTGTGCAACTATTTAAGATCAGTAAGGGCACAGAAGCTATACAAAGGCGTGCTATCATTGAGCGCTGACGTACACCAATACCATACCTTATAACACGATAAATTACATGCATATTTAGCCTCTTTGATTCTTTTATTTTTACAACTTGCGTCTGCAATCTACTTAGTTTTCCAAAATATATAAATATATACACACAAGCCAAATTGAATGGCCTAGCTAAAGTTTATACGAATACTTATAGACATATTTCCCTTCTCTTGTTTATTCGACATCGAAAAATGTGCTAACATGTATATTGTAATCGCCCGAAAACCACAAACCATATTATATTCAGATGGAGATTCTGGAGCATGTCCAAAGTCCGGTGTCGACGAGAATCCGGCTCTTAGGATTTTACGGAAAAAAGTTATAAGGCGTCAGGCAAACATAATACTATTCAATTTTTGATGTATTTTACACAACATAAACTTATAGCTTTTTCGTTTTAAGCAAGTTAGTGTAAATATATCGTTTTGAAAACGGACTAATTGTATTCGGTTTTATTTTTAAGTTTAAAAGCAGATCTATTTGCTGATCTATTACATTTTCCGATATTACCTAGAACCCCATTTCTTACTATATACGCTGTATTTAAAACAAAGCGAAGCTCTATGAAAATATTAATTGTTGTGCTGTTAATTTTTAAGTCAAAAACAAAATAAATAAAAAAATGAATATTTCAAATGTTTTTTTTATTTCAAATATTTTAATAGAAACAAAAGCGACATATAAATTATAACACATTTGAATCTCAATAAGCTAAAAGAACTCGAGTACTCTTTAAATTCAAAAATCAAATTTTCGATGATTTTTGAAAATATTGCGCCTCGGTGTGACCAAAGTTCACTTCATGTATTTTATGTCCCTGCTAAGCTGGGCACACTGCAACGGCGCGCTTCCCAATCGAATTGTGTATTTTTGGTATTGTTTTGAAACGTAGGCAATCACTGATTAGCGATAGTGAAAATGGAGTTAGTGAAACGCGGCTTCCTGCGCGCCTGCAAGAACCACAGCTTCCTCAGCTTCGAGCTGATCGACGACATCCTGGCGCCGCTGTGTGCCAACCACAAGACTCCAAAGCCCGCCAGTAAGGAGGCGATAAGGGCACTGGTGGCCGAGATTAACGACACCATTAGTGACTTGGGCCAGTCGCTGGTCTTCATCAAGTATCCGATCAAGGCCGAGGAGTACCTGGTGTACGCCAAGACGGACGCCACGCCAGACAGCGTGGCCAACACCGGGCTGACTGCTGAGGAGTGCCAGTACTTCTCCAAACTGCTGGACAAGATCGCCTCCGAGGAGGATTGTCACATCGCCTGGAATGGCGCCTACAACGATATCATTATGCAGGCCAGCTCAAAGCCGTTGAAGAAGAGCCGCATGCAAGAGCTGCTCCAGAAGTGGACCCAAATGGGCTACTTCATGGAGGTGGACGAGAGAATCTACCTGGGTCCACGCAGCCTCGTCGAGCTCAGCTTCTACTTGGGCTCCAACCACGGGGAGAACATCAAGAACTGCACGCTGTGCAAATGCCTGGTGTTGTGGGACATCCGCTGCGCGTCCTGCAACATCCAGTACCATCGCGAGTGCATCCAAACCTACCTGCAGAGACGCGATATTTGCCCCTCCTGCGGCAACCTGTGGACTACACCTATAAGACGCTCCACCGGTTAGTCATCGTATTTTTCCAGTACTATAGATTTTAAAACTAGAATAACCCGAGTTACCGGTATAAACTAAATAAAGTTAAGGTAAAAAATAAACTTTTTAAAACAACATTTTAATTCTCATTTTAAAATACCAAAAGTACAAAATCCACACTTCAAATAACCGACATTAAAAAATGGTCAGTATAGTTCAGTAAAATTGGTCTTATCCAGTTTTCACTGTACTTCTAACTGTAATGATTCTTTTGATTCCTCTTCCTCATCCGATGACAACTTAATATGGCGCCAGCAAAACACAAAGGTTCTAATGTTCGTCGAAATGAGTGTGTGTGAAAGTCCCATCAAAAATTCCACGGTAGACAAAAAGTCTCTGCCGCCCTTCAAAAAGGTGCGACGCGAAAACTGGAAGCAGGAGGCGGCCTACAAGGTGAGACGAAGGGCCCAAAACAAGTTGACCACCTAAGTCCAGTTCCCTCTTCGCGCAGAGTGATACCAGTAAGAAGCAGGAGGTGTTCTGTGTCGGCGATAGGTTCATACCCAACCGATTTGAGCGGGAGAACATCGAGTTCAACCTGAATTACATTGGCAAGCCAAAGGAGCGGGATATCCTCGAAACGGTGGGCGTAGAACTTCTGGATATATATTTTCCTTTCCATTATTGATAGTGGCTTTTACAATCAGGGTTTGACTTTGACCGCTAGCTACTGGCGACAGAGCGGCTTCATATCGAACATCAATCGCACCTTTGGGATCCGGGAGCGCCGACTGTTTCAGTTTAGCAGCCAGCAAGGTACACAATCCCGGGATGTGGATAGCGACTCCGCCGACTCGGACTGGCCATGTTATCCACGGCCGCGACCATACGCCATTCAGATTGCCACTCATGAGATGGCGGGGATCTGCAGCCCCGTCAACTACAATATGATGGATTGGTCATCCGGCGGCATGGTGGCCATGACCTACGGCCAGGACATCATGCTGTGGCGCAATCTGGACGAGAGCACCATGGTCTTCAGCGTCGAGTCGCCCACGTCCCTCAAGTTCTCGCCGGACGGCAAACAGCTGGCCATCGGCTGCATGGATAGAAACTACCCAGGTATAGCTGTCCGCAAACATCCTTAACCTAAGCGCCCTAATTCTCCTCTTGCATACAAGTGCTGGACCTGTGGGAGGTAAGGAAGCCTACGGAGATCTTAGTCTCCTATCGCAAGCTGTTCCGCAAGTCTATGGGCTACATAAGTTGCATTGAGTGGTCCCACGAAGGCAAGGAGCTCGTCTGCGGCACTCAGTGCGGCCTGATCTGCGTGCTGGCGATGCCTGAACTAAATACCGTGATGCAGTTGCGCGAGCATCGACACCCCGTGCAGAAAATGAAGTTCGCTCCCACCAATAAGTATTTCGCGTCCAGCGATACGAATGGCAAAATTGTCATATTCGATGCCGAGTTTAAGGTTCGTCTGCTGAGACTAGACGGCAAGTCCATGGTCTTTGACTGGCATCCGTGGACTGGAGAGGATTTAGCCGTTGGTGAGTCAGTGGCAGTTAATAATTACTATAATATTTGCAGCAACAACAATTTTTCCTCAACAGCAGAGCGGGGTCCTGCATCGATCTTCATCTTCAACATGCCGCGCCGACAATTTGTGGCTTCGTACAGGCGCAGGGACCGCAGAATAGTTATAAAGACAATAACATACAGCAAGATCACGGGCGAGTTGCTGGTCAACGTTATTCGGCGTGGTAAGAACTCATACTGGATTCACGGGGCTTGCTTAGAATAATATATTCTGTTATTTGCAGATGGTTCGGACAATGCTGTGTTCGAAATTGTGGTCCTGGCATCCTTAAACCGCGTTGTTGACTTGTTGCCCCATCAGGATCACGGCACCCTCTTTTTGATGTGGAATCCAGATGGAACGAACATTGCTACTGGCGGACTGGACGACACCTTTTCGCTGTGGAACTTTTTTCCCACCCACAAGCGCGAAGCTATCGTAAGGAGACAGGAGCAAAAGGCCAAGGATAAGTTCAGCTCCCTGAGCCTGTACAAAGGCATCCGATAAACAGATCACAGTGTTGTTTTTAAGTGTTAATCGTGTTATGTTTCTAGTCTTTTATTCAAACCAATTGTGCTTTTCATTATTTATTCATTTCATATTACTTCCATAAAAACTCCATTCTGTTTAACTCTAAAATGAACATAAGAAGATGGGCCTCTGCACTCAAACTATAGGTAAGAAAGTAAAAGTCCATTGTTCACCATGTTACAGCGTTGAAATTTGGTAACTAATCACTAGGCTATAAGTATGTAAAGATGTCTATGGAGGCACTGGCATCCTTGGCTCAATATCCGCTTTGTTTGGGTCTTGATTGGCCGACCTGGGAGTGACCCTCCTGCTGGAAGAGGTACTCCGCGCAGGCCTCGGCTTCCAGGCGGCGTTTCTCGACAAGATGGGGTTTGATGGCAAGGCGATGGGTGGTGTAGATAAGAACGGTGGATCCGATACCGATGGCCATCAGACCAACGGTCGTTGTAGCGAATCTCTTGAGGCCGTTAATGAAACTCATCTGTGGGTGAGAACGGAATACATATAAAATGAGTGAGTTTAGCCACCGGATGAAGGTTAAGTGTGCGGTCTAACTTTGTGGGTCCACTAGTTTCAGTTGCTGCTGGCTGTTCTGCCTCGGGTTTGTTCTCGTTTTTGTACTTTAAAATCAGTGGTTGCCAAATGTAAATACCGCCCAGCAGCCCAATTGCCGTGACCACCATCAATTGCGGAACAGTGACACCTCGCGGACGACGTATTTGCATGGCACGTGCGATTACTCTGGCTGTTTATTACTACTATTACTATTTCTTATTAAATGCACAAGTTTCCTTCGCCGGCTGCTGTTACATCAACGCAGCATGAGAAATGATTTCGGATCAGCTGTTTTTTTTAGCCACCCCTTACCAACACTGAATTCTATGCGAGTTGTTAGTGTTGCCAGATTATCTACGGCACAACATAAGCTTATTTGAAATTCAAATTTTTATTCATAGCTATTAGTAAACTTGCTAGATTGGGCATTTGCACGAGACGTGAAAGAAACTGTGACGAAGTTTTTGAAACTTCGCAAACTTCCATCTTTGGTGACTATGCCAGAATTTATAAATAACTGAAATGGGGATGGCCGGTTAAAGGCGGATGTTGTTGTGACCAACGAAGAATTCAAATTGTTTTCCTATATTAGGTATGAAGTTCAAATAAAACAATTGGATATGACATTTAAATAAAGGAATTGTTATTCAAAATTAATATGTATTTCAATGCAGGCATGGAAATTCTCTGAGTGCACTCTTCCCCACTTCTATGACGTATGCTTGCCTCCACTTTGGGAGTCCCAACACAAAAAAATTCACACATTCACAGGCGACTGCGGCGCAGACAGCACTGCAGCAGAGCACGACGAGAGCGGCTTGAAGCTGGAACTGGGATTGGGATTTAAAAATGGACAGTCCGCTCGGCGCGCCAGTCACTCTCAGTTGGAACGGCGCGTGAAACGGTTATCGCTAGCTCCACCGGCGCTCTCTCGCCGCTCGCCTCACCGAAGCCCGCATTTAACAGTTGTTTTGCTGCGAATAAGAGGCGAAAGCAAAGATCCGAGGAAGATCGAGACGCAGAAGCAAAGGGAAGCACAGATGACAAAGATGACAAAGATGGGCGGAAATTTGGCAGCGATGCTGCTGCCGCTGTTTTTAAGTGCGTTAGCCACGGGCAACGCCAACTCCATACCGACGACCACAACGCCCCAAGGCGTATTTGAAACCCGTACGGACAAGCTGCCCGGTGGCGCTGCCAGCCTGCCCAGTGGAGCTGCTATCTACGACGACATAGATACCTTCGTGCCCTTCCGGAGCGACTCGCACGATCCGTTCTCATGGCACCTGCTCAAAACCGTGCTGCAGAACGAGACGGCCGAGAAGAACGTGATCATCTCGCCGTTCTCCGTAAAACTGGTGCTGGCCCTGCTGGCTGAGGCGGCCGGAGCCGGAACCCAGACGCAAGTGGAGCTGGCCAACACGCAGACAGACATTCGGTCGCAGAACAATGTGAGGGAGTTCTACCGCAAGACCCTCAACTCTTTCAAGAAGGAGAACCAGCTCCACGAGACGCTCAGTGTGCGCACCAAGCTCTTCACGGACAGCTTCATCGAGACGCAGCAGAAGTTCACCGCCACACTGAAACACTTCTACGACAGCGAAGTGGAGGCGCTGGACTTCACCAATGCCGAGGCGGCGGCAGACGCCATCAACGCCTGGGCCGCCAACATCACGCAGGGCAGACTCCAGCAGCTGGTGGCCCCGGACAACGTGCGCAGCAGCGTAATGCTGCTGACCAATCTGATCTACTTCAACGGTCTGTGGCGGCGGCAGTTCACCACCACTTTCCAGGGTCCCTTTTTCCGCAGCATGGACCAATCGCGGGTAGAATTCATGGAGCAGACGGACTACTTCTACTACACCACATCGGAGAAGCTGAAGGCGCAGATTCTGCGTCTGCCCTACAAGGGCAAGAACTCCCTGTTCGTGCTGCTGCCCTACGCCCTGAATGGCATCCATGACCTGGTCAAGAACCTGGAAAACGACGAGCTAAAGAGCGCTCAGTGGGCGATGGAGGAGGTGAAAGTGAAGGTGACGCTGCCAAAGTTCCACTTCGACTATCAGCAGAACCTCAAGGAGACGCTACGCAGCCTGGGTGTGCGCGAAATCTTTGAGGACAGTGCATCGCTGCCGGGACTAACACGCGGCGCTGATGTCGCCGGCAAGGTGAAGGTGTCCAACATCCTGCAGAAGGCCGGAATCAATGTGAACGAGAAGGGAACGGAAGCCTATGCTGCCACTGTCGTTGAGATCGAGAACAAGTTCGGAGGCAGCACCGCCGTCGAGGAATTCAATGTGAACCGGCCGTTTGTGTTCTTCATCGAGGAGGAGTCTACCGGGAACATATTGTTTGCCGGAAAGGTCCACTCACCCAGCACCCAGAACTAAGCCTCTCAGGTGGTTTTATCTTTAAATATGCAATAAATCTACAAACAAATGACAGTCTACGCCTTAGTTTTATATCCAGCAACCGAAGATAGGCCATCTAAAAGCGATGATGTGAAAAGTGCTGCAAGTGAACAGCTTCCCAATACATTTTGCTGAATCCTACACGAGATTCGAAGCTTTGCTCTTGACCCCCTTTCAGTAATCGTGCGTGGCGACGCTTCCCTCAGTGAGTTTGTTCCCATCTACACTTCGCTACATTCCGCTGGCTGATAAAGCCACTGGTGCTGTCGTTAAATGTTTGTTTTATTATTTATGCCTCGCCCCAGGCATGCCACGAACAATTGAAAGCAAAAGCCAGCAATCAAGTGAGAGATGCAAATAACTGCTAACACTGGGAATGTCCCACGAACGTAACACCGGCAATATCCAATGGGGAGATCGATGGGTAACCGATGGATTGCGCACATAGTCAGCGGCAAATAGAACCCATGACTCAGGGGCTGGCTGAGATGTTGTTCGATTGGGAAATCTGAAGTTTGCTCAGCAAGCCAGGTTCTGGTGATCTCTAGAACAAACAAGGAAGTCAGCTAAGCTTGGGAATTTAAGCGCAGCTAGTGGTCGATAGCTATTCAACAGTTTAATTGATTTACTATCAAAATGACTAAAGGAGCATTAAAATGTTTTTGATCATAAAAGATCTTCCTGAAATATATATTATGTTTGACTAAATGCCCAACCTCTTATGTTTTATATATGCTTTAATCTTATTGATCTTTCTGAATCGAAACTTAAGCCAGCTCATCCTTGTAGAGGTGTTTCAGTGGTAATCTGAATCAACAGATTGTATATCCCGGACGTGATCAAGTGCATTGGTGACTTGTAAACAGTGTGCAATGTTTGCAGTCATAAAAACCCGTTTACAAAAATTACGTGAAAGCGCATATTTGCTCTGCTTTCGAAAATACGTCTGAGAATTGACTGCCTGAGTCAGACACAAGCGAAATGCCAAGAAGAGAACATAAAGCAGCTTATTAATTATAACAAAACCCTAATGCACATAAAGCGGTACCCAGTTAACACGAAACTATAATTCTATCTTTATATTAGGTGATTGTGCTGTCAAGGTGCAATGGGGGTCCCACTACACGAATGTATCATAGCATTATATATTAAAAGATTAAATCTGTTAATAGATTTTCTAAATTAGGAGCTAAAATGACTTACCCCCGCTGTTGGGCAGCATTTGGGCCTTGCTGAAGTTATGGCCGCCTGCAGAGTTGTTCTGATGGTGCAAATTCTGCTGATGGGGCTGTTGTTGCTGAGACTGTTGGTAGTGCTGCTTGTACTGCGTTGCAAAGTGCGGCTGGTTGGACTCGAAAGATTGGAAGTTTTGATTATCTGCGAATCGCAAATTGGCATCTGCAGCAGAACGACGATTGTTCACGTTTGCTTGTTGCTGCTGCGGCTGTCCGCTCATAAGATGACCAGAGGCTTGGTTGTTGCCACCGCCAGAGATTAGGGCATGGAGCAGGGCATTCGAGGCGGCATCTGATCGACCCTGTCGTTGCTGGCCACGGTTCAGATGTTGCTGCTGTGTCTGATGCTTGGCACCGCCATTAATGAGCTTGGAGGTCTGCTCCTCCATTTTCCGCTTCATTACAGCGTTTCGCATTATCACATTGGCATGCGCTTGCAAGTCCTCCTGCGACAGTTGATGTGGCGCCTGCGTCTGTGGACTATGCTGCGGCTGCTGCCTGGCTGCAAGAGACTGCTGGACAATGGCCAAGCTGTGGAGATTCTGCAACTGGCTGGCGATAACCGTGCTCGAGAGCATGTCCAGCTGCTGCTTGTGCTGCTGTTGCTGCTGCTGGGTGTTGGTGAATTGTAATACAGCCGTAATGGCCTCGCGATCCATGTCTGTCAAGCGTGGGTTGGCCAACTGCACCAGCAATCCGTGCTTGGATATTTCCCCTGGAAACAAAACATACCAAAGAACCATTGAATATTTAAACGACTCAAAAGCATAACACAAACAATTTTCTATTAAACTATTCACACATCCTTACCTTTAGTCAGACGCAGTAGTAGCAATTGGGTGTCGGCCCGGCCGAGGATCGCCTTCAGTTGCAGGCCCGCCAAAAAGGCAGTCTGTTGCTGCTGCTGCTGTATGATAACGTGCTGCTTCTGTTGCTGCTGCTGGTACTGCTGTTGCTGCATGATGAAGTTGGAGATGGCATCGTAGCCTGGCACCTGCGACTGTGGCTTAGCCGCAGAGAGTGAGCCAATTAGCTTCTGGAAGTTATCAGACTGCTTGTTGGCAGGTTCGCCAGCATTGTTTAGCGAATTTCGACGCCATTTGGCCTCCAGCTGATCCACCGAAGGCATCTGACCTATGTGGCCCAAGGATTTGGGCTGCTCCGGATTGTTGACATGACCCTGGTTCATGGCCTGCTTGAAAAACTCGTTCAGCGAAGACGACGAAGAGTTCCCCTCACGGGCAAAGAATGACATGAATTTAGAGTTATTCGTATTTGTGTTCGATTGCTGCTGCATTTGCTGAGGCTGGGTTTGTGGCGGCTGCTGCTGATTAACATAACTGCTACCCTCGTAATTCTGTTGGCTGTGATTAAACTTATCAAACTGAAACGAACGGCCACTGCCTGAACGTTTATCCTCCTTTTGCTGCTGGTGCTCGGCTGCCATAACATTGTTCATGTTATCCACGTTATGATTGTTGTTTGTGTCGTGTTTGGGCATGTATTTACTTCGACCCACCGGCTCCGCATGCGTCCATTTGTACTTATGGTCAACCTGAAGCGAGTTGAGATAAATTTTTGATTTACATAAATTAAAAATTGCGTCACAGGTTTAACCTGATATATGCTAACCTTTTGTTTTGGCGCCTCCCGCTCCATTTCACCTACTCCATGGTTTTTGTTGGCCTCCCTTAGCATTTTCTCCTCGTCCTCATCAAAGCCGCACAACTCTATAGTGTCCAGTCTAGACGTGGGACCACAGCTAAACCACTCCGGCTCCTCGTTCTGGTTCCTGTACCGCCGGTGATGCCTATCCTCGACATCCCGTGACTTGGGCTTCGACACAACCAGGAATCCAGACATTACGCGTTTCACATAGTTCTCGTTGGCGCGACTCAAATCATCACTGGACTCGTTCGACTGCAGGGTATCGTTCTCGGACCGATTGGTAGACATGCCCATCACAGGAGTGTTCGGTCGGCCTTGAGACTGACTGCTGATCTCCCCGTTGTCGAAGAACTGCATAACCGTCATGTTCTTGCTGTTCTGGGACTTTGGATTAACCTCCTCCATATGCTGCGACTTGCCACTGTGATACGAGTGGTAGTCGTCCTCGTTGTAGCCCCACTTGGAATGGTTGAAACGACCGCTTCCAATGCGTCTTTGGTTAACAATTGCCGGATCCTGGAATAATCATTTATAAATTCAGATTTTTCTACACACAAAAAAGGAATAATAAAAAGTGTCTCGACTATCAGATACCTCTTACTCAGCGAATCAATATGAAACAAAATGAGATTACAGTATAACCGAATAGACTTGAGAAACGGCTTTTTTATAATTTATTTATTCATAATTTAGCATAGATACTGGATAAAATAGAAATATAAATTTATATATTTAAACCTTAAACGGCCATCTCTATGGACGTCTTATCGACCCACGCGCATCACTAGCCGCACACACAATCGCGCCCACACTATTTACACACCCATATCAGCACGGCCAGCTGAGTGGAAGCGATAAAGCTGATGGAAAATTCTTCAACCGAAAGGCGGAATGCGTGCCAAGCCAAACGCTCGCCGGCCGAGTGAGTGGATTCGGAATCCGAAGAGCGAGAAGAGAGGAATGCAGCTGAAAAAGCGCGCTTTGCTAAGCGAAAAACAGCTCAACTGGCATCGGCATAGGGATCGGATTGAGCAGCAGAATCGGAAACAGAATCAAAATCAGAATAGGTATAGCAATAGCAGCACTAGGAACCGTAATCGCAACGCGGCAGGTTGACATTGCGCTTGTACCGCGGAGCAGCGACCATATCCGTGGTAAACAGTAGTAGTCGTAATCCGATCGGAGTGATACGAGCGCCAGTCTTTCGACACGATGCAGTTTGTGGCCAGTGGTAGGTGGAAAGGGATTCCATGCCAATATTGATACAGTTCAATGGTGCTCAACAAGTGGTTCCAAATCAGTGGACTATCTTACCTCAATCTTAAATACAATCGCATGTTATTGCAGAGCACCCGCACCGACGTCTGAATCCGTTGAACGGACAATGGGTCCTGGTGTGCCCGCATCGCACCCAACGCCCTTGGTCGGGTCAGCAGGAGAAGGCGCAGAAGAACGAGCTGCCCGAATTCGATCCCACCAATCCCCTGTGCCCCGGCGTCACCCGACCCAATGGAATCGTAAGTCTCTAACTAATCCTCACACATGTTTCATGCGTTCTAATATGCATTTTATGTGATCAGCAAACTCCTGAATACGAGAGCACCTATGTGTTTGAGAACGACTTCCCGGCCCTGGTGGAGGTAGTGCCCGTTCCGCCCAACAGTGATGACCCCCTATTCCAGATAGCTCCCGCCCGTGGCAACTGCCGGGTGATGTGCTTCCATCCCAAATCGAATCTGACTTTGCCCACGATGAGTGCAGCGGAAATCGCCGTTGTTATCGACGAGTAAGTGGAGGATTTATGGTTTATATCAGAAGGTACCCATAATAAACCCCGTTTTTATCTCACTGCGCCTATCTAGATGGATCAGCCAGTTCAACGAGCTGAGCGGCAAGTACGCCTGGGTGCAGATATTCGAGAACAAGGGAGCCACCATGGGGTGCTCCAATCCCCACCCGCACTGCCAGATCTGGTCGTGCTCGTTTCTGCCCACGGAACCGCAACTGAAGCAGGAGCGTCTGCGTGCCTACTACGCCACCAACGAGCGGCCCATGCTGGCCGACTATGTGGAGCGGGAGCTGCAGCGCCAGGAGCGGATTGTCATTGAGAATCGCGACTGGGTAGTGCTGGTGCCTTTCTGGGCCACTTGGCCCTTCGAAACCATGCTCATCTCGCGCAACAACAACAAGCGCATCAACGATCTTACCACAGAACAGCGACACAACTTGGCGCTGACCATGAAGGAGCTGACCACCAAGTATGACAATCTGTTCCAGTGCTCATTCCCCTACTCGATGGGCTGGCACGGAGCACCGACTGGGCCGGAGCATGCGCACGCATCCAGTGCCCATTGGACCCTGCACGCCATCTACTATCCGCCGCTGCTACGTTCTGCCTCCGTGCGCAAGTTCATGGTGGGATTCGAACTGCTGGCCATGGCCCAGCGGGATCTGACTCCCGAGCAGGCGGCCCAAAGGTTGCGGGAGGTCGATGGAAAGTGTCATTATCTGCAGAAGTGATTTCGCTCGATCCAGCAAAGGCGGCTGGTGACAATTGGTACACAATTCAATAAAAGGAAATAGTCTAATGCGAATGTAGTAATTACTTTGCAATCAGTTGTAAAAATGTTCTAGATTAGTGCTTTGACTGTATGGAGGGTCCAGCAAATGATCAGCATGATTGACAAAGACCTCTGGAGGTCATGCAGTGCAATCATTGATTTATCAGATAAGCGCAGGAATAACGCGACTTTGTGTTACCTAATACCATACTGCGAAAAAGTGCGCCCTTTTCCTAATACATTCGTACACACAAATTCAATTCTTAAGTGGTGTTAAGAAGGCAATTGAGGAAAATGGTGTTGAGCGATAGAAGTAATGCCAGATTTTTCCTAAGGGAAAATTGATCTACCAGAAAAAAAAGACTAGTACTAGACTTGACTAGTAAAATTCTAATAAGGACTAAAAAGTACGGGGTATCCGATATTCGAGCCACTTAACTTAATCTCCCCTCTTCATTTTTGTTGTTATTATATTGTGGTTTAAATTCCCGTTTCTATTCTGTATAGACATCAAATATATATGTTTAACTTGCGAATAAAATCAGTGCTCACCTGGAACTCGGTTTGCGGCTGAGGCGGTTGGCTCTGGATGATGGACTCGTCGCTGATTAGGTGCGGCTTATTTTTGTTCTTGTAAAAGGCAGGCATGCACTCATTGTTGTTGGTCATGTTTGAGTTGTTTGTGGTGGAGCGAGTGCGGAATCTTGTGCCGTCCGAGATGCGCCAAATATTCATACGACGCAGCCTTCCCTCCAACTCAATGTCGTCGCAGGTGGCGATCCGAGGCATCACAAAGCTCTCCTTCGACCTGTGCATCAGGGCATTGAACATTCCGTTGCGAATGTCCAGCAGGTGGGAGCGCGTATAGCTCTTGACCGGCTTGCTGCTGGCCACCGGAGCAGCTGCAGGACGCAACGCCTTGGGCGCTCGCAGGCTTCCTGGCTTGTGAGTGCCCGTGCCGGGTGGACGCTTCTGCTGCACCTGGCGAGACTGCTGGTCCGGCACGGCCTCCTTGCTGGCCTGTTGCTTCCGCGGCGAGTCGTGCTCCAGATCACAGCTAACGGCCGTGCAGGACAACATGCTGGAGGGCTGTGTGTACGGTGTGGATGCTCGGGCCGAGAGCACTTGAAGTGCCAGGCCCTCGTCCTCGTGCAGGTGGTGTTTCGAGGGGCCATGCATCGGAATGGCTTCCCGGGAAATGGATTCAAGGATTCGATTCTGCTTGGCCAGCAGTTGCATGATCTTAAAACGCCTCTCCATCGCCACAATCACTTCGGGCATCTTGGTCTTCGGGTGCAGCATCATAGCCGTGGACGTGAAGGCCGTCATCGGCCCATCGCAATTCGTTTCTGGGTTCGAGCGCCTAGGTAACATCTCCATGGCCACCACCTTCTTGCTTTTGATGGAACGAGCTGACTGTTTGCCAAAATAAAAACAACATTGAAAAAACGTCATGATGTATATATGAGAACCTGTCTGTATTCGATGAAAAATAAATGCCGAATGTATCAATATCACTACTATCAATATTAACTAAATTTGAAATGACATATTTATCAGAGGTGTTCTGATCCTGTATGCCATTTACCTAGTTTAGTATTTAGACTATGTGATAAATGCTTTATTTCATTATTATTTGTGGTGATTTCCTGGCCAAGTTTTCCAAGATTTTAGACAACTACAAAGGTTTCTAGACCCAAGAAAAATTAAGTTTAAAATATATTTTAATATAAATCTACAATCAGGCGACAGGGTGCATAGGTTATAATAATTAAAGTATGTAAGTATTTAACGCACTCACCTCGGGATTGGCCTTCTGCGTCCGCTTGTTGGCCTCCAGCTTGGTGATGGCCTTCTCCAGTGCGTCCTTCAGCTTGAAGGCGGGCAGCTTGAGGTAGCCCAGACCGGTGGCCAGGAAAGCGCTGGTCGGCAGCGGAGGCGGTGGGGGTGGAGCGCAGGGATCCTCCCACTTCTCCGAGTTGGCCTCGTCGTCGTCATGCTCCTGGCTGGCGGTCAGAGCAGTGGCCTTGGTGGGCGGCGGAGCCTGGACGGGAGTTGGGGGCGGCGGCGGGGGCGGGTACTCGAAACTGGCCTTCTCGCCGGGAGTCAGCACCTCATCGTGCTGATCCTCGGCGGGCAGCGGGAGTTGGTGATGCGGTGGCCGATCGGTTGCACCCGCATTGGTGGCAATTTTCAGGGCGCCAGCGCCATTTTCTTGCTCAGCTTCGGCCATTTGCATTGGGCTTCGGTCGCGAGGATGGCTATTAAATTCGATCGCCTCCTCTTTTACGGGGTCCATACTCACTATTTATCGATTTTTTAGTTAAAAATTAAAACGAACACTTTTGATCGGGTCAAAAATATTGAAATATATGAAAAATATTGAACGAAATCACGTTTAGCACAGGTTCGTTCGATCTTAGGATCCGTTATTCGGCTTTCTTACGATGAGTAAGCAGGACAGGAATAGGGCAAATACCGAAAGAATACCAGAGCGAAAGGTGGGAGATAGAGGATGGGTTGGCCAGTGTTGGGGAACACTGATCTGCGACAAATCAAGCTTTCAAATTGTTTAACTAATTGATCTCTAACCAAAAATTATCGAGTTTATTAATAATGCGCTTTCGAAATTTAGTTTTTAAAACAAAAAAGTACCTAGACCTGGAACGGTAAAACTTTGCAAACTAGTAAATGCGATTTTGAAGATTTATGTTATATTAAAAGCCGTTATTCTGTTACCGTTTTTCAAACATACATTACATAGCATTTTAACTTTCTGTAATTTGTTATTTGACATAAGTTCATATATTTGCTGTGAAAAATGATAATAACCCCCGAACCCAAAATTTAAATGAGTTTGAGCCAGCACTTTGGCAGAAGGGTGATCGCCGTGCGACACCTGTGCCCTCAACTGGGTGCACTTCGTCACAGGTTCGCGGAATGCGGGGGTGAGCAGAGATCGCTGGAGTCGGGGCACTCCTCGGGCACTATGGCAGATGGTAACCGTGCATTAGACTCCACATAATCGTGCACTTACTCCACTTTCAATTCCAAGCACAGTGGCGATGAAAATCAGAGAGCACGTCGGCGTGGAAGGGGGCTACCACGTCATCCCAAAGAGCCGGGAAGGGCTGCTCAAGTTTCAGCCGAAGCAAGACGAACTGCCCAATCGCTCCATGGTGGACTCATATACGACCGCCAAGGTGCTCCTGGAAACAGACGCTCTGATGAGGCAACGATTCGTTTACGGAAAAGGGTGGTTGCGCATGGGCAGGATAATGGAGGAGCTCGACCTACTTGCCGGTAAAGTAAGCTAACTAACTAGTCCGTAGCAAATTTTCTGATGTATGAGGGGGGCGCCTTGCAGTGTGGATCTGCCATCTTCACATCCATCTGCCCAATCTACCGGAGGGTGTGCCGCTGCCATACACTTTTGTCACCCTGCTGGTGGACCACGCCCACTTCTTGCAGGAAGAGTTTATAGCGGACGCAGACGTTTGCCTTTCGGGTCACGTTTCATGGACCGACAACAGCTCCATGGAGGTCACGGCATATGTGCGGCAAAACGGAATGTTGCTGGCAAAGGGCATTTTTGTGGTAGAGGCTCGCAATGCCGTCAATAATGGCCCGGCTCCCGTGAATCCTCTGGTGCCGGCCACTAAACTGGAGGAAAGTATCTACCAAGCAGCGCAGAAGCGCAGAGCCAATGCGACGGCTCGACTTCAGTCGCAGCAACCCACCAAGGAGGAACAGCAGCTTATGTACGAGCTGTTTACCCGAACCAAGGGCGCTGACGGACATTCACCGAGTGATATGAGTACTCTTCCACCGAACTCCCGCTGGATGTCCAAGTGGCGCCGCAGAACCCTAATGCATCCGTTTCCGGAGAACCGAAACGAAGCGAACACCATCTTTGGCGGGTTCATCATCCGCAGGGCCATCGAGATAAGCTTCATGACGGTCTCCCTCTACACCAACCAGCGTTGCATGATCCGGTCCATTGCGGACGTTACGTTTACCCATTCCATTCCCGTCCACAGCTACATTAAACTGAAGGCTTACGTGGTTTTCACCCACGAAAATTTCATTCAGCTGTTGACGGTGGTGAATGCGAGCAGTGCCACTAGCTTTGAGGAGCTTAAGTGCAATGTGCTGCACCTGACCTACTCCTGCAAAGATGTAGTTCCGGAGATCCTGCCCAGAAGCTATCACGAGGCGCTGTATTACCTAACAGGTCGTCGCTACTTCAACCGCTTCCGCGATTCAGTAAGCCACGACGTGGTCAGTGGATCGCCCCAAAAAAGCAGAGACATTAAGTGATTTTATTGTTGGGCTTAATAAAACATAGGCTATTTCATCTATTTTATATAGACATTTTATCAGCGAAACTCGTGTTTATTTAAACATATATGTACACATATACTGAACACAAAACCAGATCTGACTACAACAAATCCTGCTATGCAATTTTTTTTTACATTGTTTGAGAATTTTTTTTGCTTGACAGAGATAAATAGATTATGAATAAATTTCAAAAACCGCTAACTATACAAGGATTGCATATGCACATAACACCATGGAATTCTTATGAAAAAAAACATTGACTATTGCCTTATCCGATACCCCGTGGAGCTAACTCTTTGGTTGGGCAACTGAGCCTGCAGCTGGTCCTGCGGGTCCGCTGCTATCTCAACTCTTTGAGCGGGCCGCCTCCCGCTTGCCCTCAATCCAGCTCTCTATTTCCTGTTTCAGAGCCTCGTTGGACTTGACCTTATCCATGGTGAGCGGTTCGCGATTGAAGGGGTCGGTCTGATCGCTTAGAAGATGACGGGCGATGGTGGAACGATCCACTGTTACCTTGGAGCTTGGCAGCAACACAGGGTCGGTCATGAGCGTGGAGATAATCGGATCCAGGTACTCTTCGGGCGCATCAGCCAGCAGCTCCTGCTCCTCCTTGTATTGAGCACCCAGGCGCGCAACCTTCCCAGCTAACTCGGACATCTCGCCTATAAGTTGGCCACCTCCGATTCGGATGAGGATATTCTCAGCATAGCTGAAGAGCTGTTCGCTGTAGGAACGGCCATCCTGCGACACCGCCAAACAGAAGCTGTCGTCAGAGCTTAAATTTATGTAGATGTGAGAGATCTCCAGCACCGTTTGGGCCGGATCGAAGTCGAACTCCTTCTTGTTCTTAACCTTGAAGCGTTCCTTCTTTGGGCCAACTAAATTTAACAAAAAGTAATTCAACATGGCTGCCATGCGATCCACCATACTGTTGTGGCAGAAAATGCTTTTGATTTCCGTGGTGAGCAGCTTGAGGAGATTTATAGTGTCCTTAGCGATGAGGTTGTCAAATCGCGCTAGCATGCCCAGGTGCTGGAGGTTCGACACCTGCTGCTGACGCTCATTATGCGATAAGCTATTCCACTCACCATTTTCCTGCGCCTGTTGCAGCTGTTTGATCTGCTCCAGATTGGACAATGAATCGTCCAACAGAAAGATGGCATCATTAATTAGCAAATTAATGAAACGCAAAAATATGGGCGGCTCAATGGCTTCCATATTCTGCTCTGCTTCGGTTGCCAGGTCACGAAAGCACTGAACGTGCTCGGGTTTGGTCCACAGGTACTCCATTATAGCGTACATGGGCCGGCGGTAGTTGAATTTCTGCTCGAATTGCACCGACTGTCCAGTCATTTCGATGCTTACGAAAACGTTTAGTAGGCTGCGGACCACCTTAAATCGATCCGAATGGTTGTCGAAGACATGGGTAACAAAAGTCTGTCGATTGCTTCCCATTATCTGTGTGGGCAAGAGAAATTCCAGGGCTTCAGCCAGTTTGGCCCGAAGGTGAGGATTCTTCACCAGCACGGAGCTGCCCATGAATAGAAGTATCATCTTGAAAAAGGCATCATGGGCGGAGAAATATAAATGAATGTATTGATCGCCATTCAGTCTCCGGCAGAAATTCAAATAAGCCGAGATGTTGTCGATTATGCTCTCTGGCACTGATTGCATAAATGGTGCAACAAAAGGCGGTGTGTCTGACAGCAGCTCCAGGTTGCGAAAAATCTGAGGGGAAAAGTCCCGCTTGTCCACGCACTGCTCGTAAATCTCACGGGGCAGCATAGCGATCTCTGTGAGCCAAATGGCCGAAGCCTCGAAGAATTTCAATAGGAACGTGTCATTGGTGGGCTCGGAGAGCGTGTTCTTGATGCACAGCACTTGCTGCATCTGTTCTATTATCATGCGATACAGGTTTTTGGTCAGCTCGTTATTGGGATCGCTGTTCATGACCTCTCCGTACGCCGTCTGCGTGTTTTGCAGCTCGCGCATCACGCGAACAAGGCGTTCAATGCAGGGACGATTGGCGAGCTCGAAGCATTTGTGTGTCATGTAGAAGATCTCCGTCACGAAATTGTACTTTTCGGCCGTCAAACGCTCCTCACCCTCTTCGCTGGTTAGCAGACAAGTCTCGTCGTAGGCCTTTAGCAGGCTCACGCCCTTCGCCTGCCGATCTTTGTCCGGCACTGCACAATATGTAGGGTCGACCAAGAGTACCTGCCGCAAATATTTAAAATTCTTTTACTACATGCTGGCTTGGCTTAAAGACCTAAGTGTGTTTTTTGAGTAAAGCAACAAGAAATGAAGTTAAATAGCAATTGCACAAATGTATTTACCTTTAACGAGGGCAAACACAGGGGAGCACAGAGACGTGCTAGGACTGAACTCAGGCTGGTCATGAAGGCATCGCTGGCCGTGCTGTGAACTGTTTGCTCCAGGTTGATATTGATGCTGTTCCACAGATGACCACGCGACACATTTGCATCCAGGCAATTGGCTAGCCATTGGAGAGTCTTTTTCTTGGTTTCGGGTGAGAGAACAAGAAGCTGCTTGACCAGCAGGAAAATGGATTGCTGGTGATGAGACAATAGAGCCCATAGAGCTGGGTCCGTTTGGTTCAGTGACAGCTCCTGGAAAAACTCATATTTGGCCGTCTGGGTCTTGGGCAGGATTGAGATGCACAGTAGACTGCCCAACAATGTGTCCATATATTCGCCACCTGAAAAATATCGATTTTTTTTTAATTGCAGCTAATATTAAGGCTTGGCTAAAAATACCTTTAGCTTTGGGATTGGGAGTGGTAAAGTCAATTAGTAATTCTCCTAGAACTGCTGCTCGTTTGTCGCGCACGAAGAATCCCAGAATCCAAAATGCGTTCTTCTTCATTGTGATAAGGTTCTCCTTGGCGATGACCTTCTGGAGCTCAGTGAGCACTGGATAAAAGATAGCCTTTAGGGCGCCCAGGGCCTCAATCGTGTCGACCTCCTCCACCACCTTGCAGGTGACGCGGATCAAGAACTCCTGGGTGCTGGTGTCGTGTTCATCGGCCTGCTCAAACATCTCCATCCACTGGGCACCGAAGGATTGCGGTGCAAAGAGGTCTGGCTGGCGCAGGCAGGTACTTGCATTGTTTAGGATGAGCGCTAGTACCTTGGAGCAATCGGTTTTCCCCTCCGCCTGAATGCGCTCGCATCGAGCAAAGGCTCCTTGAAGATAACACATGGCTCGCAGCTCCTTGGCTTCCGCGCTGGTATTGCCCGCTGCATACTGGCTGGTCTCGGCCAGCATCAGGCGCTCAAAGAGGGCGTGGGCCACCAGATCCTCGCTCAAGGTCTCCTCGCTGGTGTCCACCACCACGTCTGCCAGGCAGAGGGCAGCGGATGAGGACGCCTTGTTCAGCGTGAAGAGGAGCACCTCCTCGACCAGTTTGTGCGACACGCCATCGGCATTGGCGCCGTCCTGAAGCAGTGCGGCGAACGGATTCTCCTCGACGCTCGTCATCGGGAAAAATTAGTTTTTTATAGTTTATAAGTTTGACAAGGTCTAAATAGTGTGACCGTTGGCGTACACAATGTAAACTCTCTAAAATATACCGAATGGCCAGGTGACTTTTGCCTTTGGCGGCACATTTCAAAAATGTTCAAAATCAGAAGTCTGTATAAGTATTTGCCTTAATATTTTCAGAAATAGATTTCCATGTGGTGGCTAGGCGCAGAAATTAACAGAATATAAGTTAATATAATCATTTTTCGAAATATTTTGTCACTTGGTATTTAAGTAAAAGTGCGGGAAAATTAATCACTAAAACTAATATAAGTTGCTGTGCGAATTATATTAATTTGTACTTTAAATTAATATGTAGCACCACTTTTGTATTAATTTCCTTGTTTACATTTTAGCTGGCGAGCTATCAAGCTACCATTCTACGTTATCTATCCGCCTTTCGTTAAGTAATTGCACTCGATTAACCTTCTTTATCAATGGGATTTAACAGCTCATATCGGGCCTACAAAAGCCGCAGCCGCATGCACTCAAAAAGTAAATCCAAAGCCAATTAAGACCATCAATCGCAAAGCGACCCACAGCCAAGGGTACCGACGGGAATACGAATAGCGCCAGCCTGGTACCACCCACCACCACCCATCATACACCGACCACCGCCACCCACAACCACAACCACCATGTCCACAAATGTCTTCGTGCTGTGTTAAATCGGCTTATGATCAGGCAAAAGTCGTTGATTCCACATGTTGTTACTCGCGTATCATTTGGGCAGTCGACGAGGTATTTTCAAGCAGTAAGCATATGCACGCAATCCGATTTGCTGGCAAGTGGAGAGGTTCCCCATAAAATAACGATTTTTACCATATCAATTAACGCGGAAAAGTCAATTTTCTTTATAAAAAATGAGCGCGGTTCGTCCATTAAATGCCGCCCTGCAAGAAATTTGCACCAGGGAATTGAACGAGATTCCAGCCCGTGTGTCCCAGGACATCGAGGCTCTGAGGGATTGGGTACTAAAGCAACCACATTTGCGGGCCTGCACTGACGACCAGTTCCTTCTCGCCTTCCTGCGCGGCACCAAGTTTAGTTTGGAACGGGCCAAGGAGAAGTTCGATCGGTTCTACACGCTGCAGCGATCCATTCCCGAGGTCTTTAATGATCGGCGCCTGGCCACCGATACCCAGGTGCTTGATATTGTAAGAACGGGGTAAGAAGCAAAGTACTGAATTCCTTCCCTCTGTTCCCTAACCAAAATTCCACACAGAGTTCTCCTGCAAATCCCCATGGATGCGGACGATCCGGGACCGCGGGTCACCATAATTCGAGCTGGTTCCTACGACACGAGTAAATACAAGTTCCAGGACATAATCCGCGTCGGTTCCATGTTCGGTGAGATCATGATGTTCGAGGACGACAACGCCACGGTCAGTGGCTATGTGGAGATAATGGACATGGCTGGAATTACGGGCTCCCATCTCTTTGCCCTGCAGCCACAGTTGCTCAGTAAATTCTCCACCTACGCGGATGAGGCGATGCCGACGCGTCAAAAGGGCATACACTTCATCAATGTTCCTGCAGCCTTTGAAACTGGCTTCAATTCCTTGCGCTCCTTTTTCCCCGCCAAAATTAAGAGTCGGGTGAGTCGGATTTCCATAGACTATGCCTGCATAATTGAGTCCTACATATGTAAATGATGATTTCCTGCAGATCTCGGTCAGCTCCGATCCGGCGGCCATATACGAGCTAGTGCGTCGCGAGTATTTGCCGCAGGAATACGGCGGAACTGGGGATACTCTGCAGGATATAAGCCACACCATGGAAGCAAAACTGTCCAGTTACGGGCCCTACTTTCAGGAGAGCCAAACTTTCGGTGCCGATGACAAGCTGCGCGAATTCGGAGACCATGTGAGAAGGAACCATCGTTCCTCCTTCGGAGCTGTGGGCTCGTTCCGGAAACTGGAGATCGACTAAATTTGGATTAAAAATGCAACTTGAGAATCGAGCTGCCTTAATCTTATTGGAAATTCTAGAGCAACAAACACATATCGTGGAAAAGGTTTCCGTGATGCGTAGATTTTTGAAGTTGAGTAGTTGAGTAACGGGTATCATATAGTCGAGTTCCCACTTGTTAAACTTCGCAATTGTTAGGTATTCAATTTATCATGTTGCATATTATATTGCTATGTTAGTAAATTGTGCATAGAATATATTTCAATTGTTTTAATAAACCGAATTATTTGGTCATTTTTATATGCTCTACGAATTTTGGAGCTTTGCCTTCAAGTAGTCACTTGGTGAATACCCCCAATGTGGAATGTTTGGGAATGGATAGTTGACAACAGCAGAAAGCTTTGGCACAAAAAGCTTTTCCTGGCAGCATGTTTTCGTCATAAAAAGCAACAATCTTACTTTATTTACTACTCATCGGGCTGGAGAGGCTACTTTTCTGAGGCTTGTGAGGATTAGGCTAATATTGTGGAAATGGCAAGCATTGAGAACCTCAATGATGACTGCCTGCTGTAAGTGGAGTTTCATTCAGGGATAGACATCAGCATAACCGTTGAATAGTAAAATTGTAGAGTATCTGAATCTGGAGGAGCAGCTGCAGCTATGGAAGAGTTCCGAGCCGGCATCCCGATTGAGATCGGTGATTTCCTACAGCTGGCAGCGCGAAGCAGAGCACTCCGTGGACCAGGAAACATTCAAGGACAACTATGAGGTGCTGGACGAATTCCTGCAGTGCATTTGCTGCACTGTGGCGGAACTCACACTCCGCTACCTGACAATGGATCAACTGGAGCGGTGGAAGGGCCACACATTTCCCAATGTGCGGCAACTGACCTACTTGGGCGATGAGAGCAGTGACATTGATGGAGACGCCGACATCGGCATTCTAGTTGACTGCTTTCCGCAGCTGGAAGCCATCGGGCTGAGCGGGAACACCAGTGGTAACCACATCAGTCGTTGGAGGAACATTCGCCGACTCGACCTGCAGCTGTGCTGGTACTTGAGCACCCAGTGCTTCGAGGACATCTGCCACAACCTTCCCCTTGAGGCTCTTAGTATCCAGTGGCACAGGACTGAGGAGAATTCCTACGTTCGGGCCATCAGTAGGCTGCTGGAACTGGAGGAGCTGGAGTTGGACATAGTTCATCTTAGTAGCGAAAACATTAGCCAACTGTTGGGCCTGCCCAAACTAAAGAAGCTTCGCCTGCACAACTTCGATCAATTGGATGATCTGCTGTCTGACATTGGACGCATGAGAGGTCAGGATGTGTTGGCTGCCGCATTCAGCGATAATATTTGGATGAGGCAAACTGAGGTGCTGGCCAAACTCCGAAGTCTCCGATGCTTAACGCTCGTCGATGATGAAGGATGTTGCGCCATTGATTTTCCCACGATCATCAACTGCTTTCCCCTCTTGGAGCAACTGCATCTGGAGAACTCGCGCATCTGGGTAAATGCCGATGGTATATGGGACGCGGTGCTTGCCTGTCCTCGCCTCAGAGTATTCAGCATGTCCAACCAGATTCTGTATGATGAGTTCTTCGCCTTCAGCAAATCAACCATGCACCGTGCTCTCAACCAGCGAATGGAGGATTTGACCATGCATTTTTATAAGACCGACAAGGAAGACTTGGTAGGTACACTACTGATTTTTAAAGTGTTGGTTCTAAAACTCATACGTTTTTGCAGATTTCCAAGCACTTTAGACATCCTAAACTTCATGTTTCCTTCAGTGCGACGAGTAGCAGCTATTCACAATTACCTGGCGAATGTATAGAACTGGAATTTATTCGCCACGAGTCGTGATCCACACTAAGTGCTTAGTTAATTTGTAACTTAAAGGACCAACAATGTGTTATTTAATTGATAAGTCTTTCATGGATAAGCTAGCAATCAAGATTATTAAAATGGTTTTTGACTACATACCAAAATTTCTCAGGAATCAATATTTAATTAGAAATGTGCCTGGCAAATTTTTTAAACAAGTTTCTTTTACAAAGATTAGTATTTGTTGATAAACCAAAGTCAAATCTGGATTAAAACAGCTCACATTGGATTGGTGTTTGTCATTGTGTTTAATTTGTTTCAATTTTCTTGGATATCATTCACCGTTGAGACAGGAGTTTTCTTAGTTGTTGATGAATTCTCCTGAGATCCCTGTTTTGGGGAATCGGTTTAAGAGGCCGTCCCGACCCGCCCCGATCCGACCGTTCGATAATCGTTGATTAATAAATATATTTGAACTAGTTTTGAGTCTAATATACTTGGTAGGACTTGGTTGCACGGGAACACCCATTCGCTCATACCTCGCTGTAGGGTCGCGATGTCGCGCTGCGTCCCGAAGAAACGGGCGGCGGACTTGGTGGTGGACTGAAGTCAGTCTCCGTGTCGTTGTAGTTGTACCGACTGTCCGACGGTGACAGCGAGCGATATGTGCGCGGCGAGTGGCTGTAGGAGCCTCGATGCCGGCGACCCCAGCTGCCGCTGTGCCTTCGACGACGGTCCATGCCGCGGTCGTCCTCCTCATCGTCGTCGTAGTCATCGTAATCGCTGTAGTCTGAGTATCGCTCTCGATCCCGATCGCCGCGGCTCGATGGCGGCGGGGAGCGCATGCGTCCCAGTGGCGGGGGGCGTGCCCCTCCCGCTCCAGTTGGCGGCAGGAATGGCGGCGGCAGACCTATGAAGGGTGAGAAGGGTGCCGCCAGGAATGGCAGTGGATTTGGCATGTTTAGTAGTGGTGAACCCGGCAAGGGGAGCGGCGATGGTGCCGTTTTCAGTTCCGCCCCCAGCACAGAAGCTCCATTGGCGGCGATGGCCTCCATTACGCCTAGATCTCCGCCTACACCTCCTCCTCCGCTGGCCATCGTGGTCAGCTTGCGCCTCAGGCTGGCGGCTTCGGCCAACGCTTCTTCGCATCGGCGCTCTGACTGGCGCGCCGCCAGCCAGGACTCATGAGCGCGATTCTCCAGCGTGCCCATCTGAGCTTTGTGGGAGGCTATCTGGGCCTCAATCTCGGCACGCAGCTCGTCATTCTGAGATCTACAGGGAAACGGATTTTAACATTGGTTAAAAGCGAAAATACGCGACTCTCACTTACTTCAGAGTTTGGATTTCGTTCTTCATCAGCGTCTGGATCTCCACTGTGCTGGCATTCTCTCCCTGGTGCTGCAGCCACTTGGTCTCCTGCAGACTAAGTTCTCTGAAATGGTAATAAAGGGATAAAGACTATGCTCAAAGGTATGTTTTAATAAACTACTTCTTAAGTTCGTTCTCCTTCTCTCTAAAGTAGCCAGATAAGACTTCAAGACGCGTCTGGGCTTCTAGCTTATCGCGCTCTGATTGGTTGAAGTCCTGCTTCAGCTGCTCGACATCTTGATTTGACTGCTGTAACTGGCTCTCCAGACGCTGCTTGTGGACCACTTCTTGCTCCACTTTCGACTGTAACTCGACTACCTTCTTATGGACCGCGTTAAGTTCACCGCGTGTCTTGGCCGAGGTGATTAGCTCCTGGACGTTGAGGTTGGCATCCTTTTTCACAGCCTTAAGGCAATCTTCGAGAGCTTCGATCTTTGCTAGACTGGTTTGCAGATCGCCATGCTCCCGCTCCCACTTTGCAGTCAGCTCAACAATCTGATTCTGCAGCCTTTGCATTTCATAATTCCTTGCTTCCAGTGCCTTGGCCAACTCCGTTTCCGTTTCAGCCTGAATTTCCTGAAGTCGAGTTTCCAACTTAGACTTTTCTATCTCCAACTCGTAGTTGTCCTCTTGTAGCGTCTTCAGCTCGCTGGAAAGGCGTGTAGTGGCCTCCGTAAAGGAATACTGCAGTTCGCTGTTCTCTCTACTTTTCTCGGCCAGACTTGTGTTGATTTCAATGATGATCTCTGCAAAAGTTATCGAATTATACATTTATTAAACAGAAAATTGCTTTGTATAAATAGTTGCAACTAAAAGCTAAAATAATGGGGCCATACAAAAAAAAAAAGAATTACAAATTAGTATTACTACTTACTTTCTTGATCATTAAGCTGTCGCTGCAGTTCGTCGACGGTGCTCATGAAAGCCTCATCCCCATTCTGGCCGTTCAGGACTTCGGACAGCATTTTGTTGAGCTCCAGGCCAGCCTCAGCCGCGTTATCCAGATCCTTGGAAGAAGAGTGTTTTGTTAAGGAAGGGCTTTTTTAATTATATGATGTGGACCTACCCTTTCTAGTGAGCCAACCTGCTCCTGCAGTTTGGCCTTCTCGTATAGCTCTGATTCGAGCTGCTTTTTGAGATCGGCCACCATGTCGTTTGAGCCAAAGGAGTTGTCCTCAATGCTGGCCAACTTTGTTCGCGTTGTCATCAGGTCGTGCTTGATAATCAGATTCTCCTTGTGGGAGGCCAACAGACTGCGTTCCAAATGGTTCAGCTTCGAAAGAAGTGCTCCCTCCTGACTACTGTTGCAGAAGCAGTAGTATGCAAACATAAAGAACAAGGAAGAAGTCGCCGCAATAATAACGCAGAGTAAAAGTTGGCTGTGCTCAACCAGCTTGCCGGCCATTACTTCAACAAAATTATCAAGGGATATTGAGCGATGACAGTGCTCATCTTGGGCTTGATACCGGGCACAATATCCATCCACATCGGCTGGAGCAGTATCTGTAAAATATAAAAAAAGTCTGATTTACCAATTTTTCGCTTAAAGAAGGACCCCCTTCTGGGTTGCTTTAACCATTTCTCAAGAATAGTTGTGTTTTAATGATTACGAAAAGGACTCACCTTCCGCCTTCTTTTGAGAAGATGGCACCTCCGGCTTTCCTGGATAGAGAATTCTCTGCAGTTCATCGCTGCTATCTGCTGAGGCACTCTGAGGATCCTTTCCAATAAAATTGTTTACGGTGTCGACAATCGTGGCAAAGAGACCGAAGCCTGCGGCGTCCTCCTTGACGGGTACTTCCGATACGGGGCTAGCCGTCGCAGGCAGAGCTACTGGCTCCACGGAACCAACTCCCTGACGATGGTTATCTGTTTGGGGTGCTTCTGTGCTTTCCTCTTGGATTGATGCGTACGGTGATTCAGTGTCAGGCGTTGGAGTAGTATGTGATGCAGTTGATGGGTAATTAAAGGCACTTTCTGGGTGATGATGGTGCTGCTGAAATTGTTTTGGATTCTGTTCATTGGTGTTATCAACGATTTCGTTGGACTGTGCATCTACAGAATCATTAAGCTGCTGCACGTTGGCATCCTGAACGCTCGGTTGTGCCTGCGCTTCCTCACTTGATCGCTGCAGCTGCTCTGATTCTTCGTGTAACCTCTTCTGTTGCTCAGCTTCTTCGAGTAACCTTTTATCCAGCTCTGCTTTCTCTTGTAAAAGCTTCTGCTGCTCCGCTTCCTCTTGTAACCTCTTCTGCTGCTCCGCTTCCTCTTGTAACCTCTTCTGTTGCTCCGTTTCCTCTTGTAACCTCTTCTGTTGCTCCGCTTCCTCTTGTAACCTCTTTTCTTCGAGTATCCTTTTATCCAGTTCTGCTTCCTCTTGTAACTTCTTCTGCTGCTCCGCTTCCTCTTGTAACCTCTTTTGCTGCTCCGCCTCTACAAATAATCTTTCTTTTTCCTGTTGTTCCTGTAATTGCTTATAGTAATCATTGGGGTTCTCAAAGTTCTTCTTTTCAAAGAGAGGCGGCAGGCCAACAGACTCCGCTTTTAGTGGTGCCTCTTCTACGACAGGAGCCGTTGAGCTGATTACTGACTCATATGGCGCTTTTATTTCCTCATCAGATTGAGCAACAATAGGTTCGGTAGCGTTATCTTTTTCAGACTCAGCTTGGATTTCATCTGAAACTGAAGCTTCATTCACTTTATGCTCAACAATCGTTTGCGGGGGCTCAACCACCTTTTCGGTGATCCCCTCGATCGGCAAAGGTTCTGGTGACTTTAACGCCTCTGTGGGTAAAAGAGAGGCTTCCTGCTTAGAGTCCTCCACTGTTGCCTGTTTTTCTTTAGTCTCATCCTTTGCATCCTCCAATTTATCAGTTGTGTTCAGTTGCTCGACCATAAGAGGGTTTAGTTCAATCGATTCGTTAATTGATTTCTTATCGTTTGCTATCTCTGTGATCGATTTGTTATCTTGACTACCTTGTTTGGAGTCGTCATCGTCGTCGTGGTCGTCTTCGTCTGTCTCGTCATCCCCGTAATCGAAATCATCTGAGTCTTCGAGTTCAGCGTTGATGGCCTGAGGCAGTGGGGGAGGTTTCTCAGCTTCTTTCGCGGGTTCCTGTGCTTTTGGCCCTTCCTGCGATGTAATGGGCTCAGAAGTTGATGCCTGTGGCTCTTTCGTGTCAACAACTGCCGAGTCCGATTTCGTAGCTTCTTGGGGGTCTTCTGTCTTTCCTGGAACAATGGCACTTTCCGTTACAGCTGGAATGGCCTCCAGGGGAAGCTCGGTGCCTTCAATAACCTGCACTTGGGCTTTGGAAGCCGTCGTAGGATCAGGAACCTGCTGATCCTGCAGCTTGTCGTGCTCAACCACTATTGAATCAACGGCAACCTGAAGTGGTGACGTTGTGGTCGTTGCCAGGTCATCGGTTGACTCAGAGGCGTTAAGAACGGGCTGCACTGTCGTTTCAACGGGCTGATCTGGTGTCACCACGGGCTGAACTGGTGTATCCACGGGCTGAACTGGTGTCTCCACTGGCTTCACGGGACTGCCAGGTCCCACCACTGGCACTTCGAACAACAGGTCCTTGTCCTTGACCAGGACCTTCTTCTCCATGATGAAGTCCTTATTGGCATAGCCGCGCCGCCCATTGATGTCCACACCCCACAGCTGTCTATTGGACCCGGCGCTTTTTGACAGGACGCGAATGGGAGAGTTGATTTTAAAGGATATCAGCCCCTCGCCGCCGGTGGCATAGCTGATTTTGGCAATGCCCGTTGAGATAATTTCTGAAAGAGTAACCCAGCATAACGCCGAATTAATTATGCAATTTCGAGAGACATGGCGGTGCCGGAGGTCCAAGGCTGACTTGTCTGTCCATAGATTACAACTTACGTTCACATTTCGGGTCGGCGCACAGTCGCTTGTCGGAGAGAGTTGCAGCCCACGTCAAAGTTGAAAGGCAGCAGATCAGCAGGCCCACGAACAGGGCCAAGTCACTCAGCTGGGGCTGCATTGTTGCTTTCTTGTTGGCCAGCCGCATTTTGCATTGTTTTTGGGGCGCAGTGGTCGTGTGAAATCAAATTATTTCGCTGCAGCTATTAATTTTTGTGTATAAAAATGGGTTCACTTTCAGCTGAGTTGGCTTTTCATTGGTGTGACCGTACTAGTTGCGCCAAGGAATGCTGTGTGGCCCTAGAAAAATACCAAAATATGGAAAGGGCATTTTGAGTCGGTTTCCACTAATCATCATTTCTGTTTTCTTTCTGAAATGCGATAATTGAATTCAATGACAACATTTTTAAAATAAATTATGTTTAGTATTAGCTAAATTCTAATTTACTGTATCTGCTATTCTTTTCGAATCAGTGCGAATACAGTATAGCATGCGTTGTGCGAAAATACTTTGGTATAGAGAACTTGGGGCAGTTGGTAACACTGGCCAGAGCTCGTCAATTGTTTCGCCAGTTTCGCGGCTCCATCGGAGGATATTTTGTAAACTCAGTAACTAAATTTGAGTGCGAAGTAAGCCTCTTCACTTCGGATAATTTGAATGCTCGTTTTCGGAATAATCTGAGTGCTGCTGTAGGTGGCAAACGGCACGGCTAGGTGCGTTTGTCTGGAAAACTTCAGCAGTGACCTTGAAAATTGAAGTTTGTTTTTTTTCTGTATGCACTTCAACCGAAAATGTAACGCGCAAAACTTCGGATCGCTTTTATGAAAACGGCTCCGTTGCTAAACGAATTGTCCAGTGAAAGCGTATTGGATTCCAATTTATTGTTTCCTTACGAGGTGGTGTATGGAAAAAGGTTTCCTCTGACATCATATTGTGGCATACAGAGAGCCATTAAGAGAGCAACGGCTAACTTTGTGTGATATGGCCGATAATCTTGTCTAAAAGGTGCAATTAAAACCAATAACTTGTGCGGCTTACAATTAAAAGGCTAATTAATGTGAAAATCCAGGAGCATGTGTACAGAAACTTATTGTTTTGATGTTGTATGTTGCGTGCGATTTAAGGGAGTGTGAGCGAGAGGGTGCGTGAAAAGAGCACACGTGGATGGGTTGCCAGACTGTCGGCAGAGCTTAGAGTGGTTTACACGTCGCCACGGGTTAATTAGATAATTTTCTAAAGAACAAAAACTCTTATAAAGCTAGAATTATTAACTCCGTTTTAATTCAATTACAGTTAATATGTGTATTGGTTTTGAAAAATAATGCTGAATCGATGTTAACTTATTGGAAAGTCTTTAAAATGACTTGCGTCAGAATTTGCTTCATTTGAAATTGTTGGTGTGAACGAATTTAGATCGCCTATTTTATTAGTTTCATACCAATATACATATTGTTATTCCACCAATTTCAAGAATTTTATCTCAGCATAAACAGTCCTTTATCACCCATTTCGCGTCCGGACTGTGTGGCAACACTGCTCGTTGGCCAGCATGAAAATGCGCAACTCGGTTTCTATTTCTATCTTTCGCATTTTCAACGTCTTTGTGATCGGTTGTTGTTGGGTCGCGGATGCCTAATGGTCGATAGCTGAACGCTATGTTGAATGGAATACGGTTCGGTTAAATGCCCGATAAATCGCCACTTAAGCTTATTGGCTGCACAAAGAAAAATCCTTCGCCAAAAGTTGTATAACAAAAAAAAAGAAGAGATTTGGGTGCGTGAAAACAAAATGCGCCAAAGCTACAGTGCGTAAAAACACATACAGCATGTGAATTAGGTGACCAAAACTGATAAAAGTTGAAAGCAAAAGAAACACGGAAATCAAAGAAAAAGTTCGAAAACAACAATAACAACTCAGTAGTCCTCCTTTGAACTCTCACCGACATGCGTGACGTAATTTGTGTATTTATTCTAAAACAAAATTCGAGGAATAGTGAGAAGCAAGAGCGTGCAATTGTTTGTCCCTTTCGACTGCCTGTGTAATTACCAAATGCAATTTGCCTTTTAATTTGAGTTTTGCATGCAACAGGGCGCGTGTTATTCCCACAAACACACACACTCACACTTACACGCAGTACAGCCGCACACACACGCACACCCACACTTGCAGAGACGCGTGAGAGAAAGGCAACCTGGCGAGGTAAACAAAAATGCGAAAAGTGCAGAGGGGAAAAGCGATAACAAACAACAATCGCAAACAATCTGCGACTGGCTTTTCTCGATTTTCCTTCTCTGGTTCTCTCTTTCGCTTCTCTGGCCATGCAAACGCAAACAAAAACAATAACAATTGGGTAATGTTTTTTATGCCATTCTCTTTTGCTCTCTTGCTTCGCCTCGTTCCGTAAGCGTTTGATAGTGTGCGTGTGCTCTGCTCTCTTTGTCTCTTTTTTTTAATATTCCGTTTTCTTTTGTTTTCACACTTAACATTGCACAGTGGGGTTAATAAGGAACTAGTTGGAAGGGTTAAAATAACGTAAAATCAATTAAACTAATAAAACTTTGTAAAAATAAATCTGGTTTTACTATAAATCAAGTAAATGAAGTGAGAAAAGCATTTAGTTGTCCAGTCACAAAAAATAAGAGAAGGGTGTACAATTTTGGAACAACTGTGGCCAAACCCACTGTGCGTTCGAGGCGGTGGAAATTTTTGAGCGGAAAATTTTTTTGTGTTTTGTAAACTGGCCCCTGCTGATTGCTCGATGCGTTTGACAAATTCGAACATTACTTTATCGCCTTTTAAACAGTAGGCGATCGGCATACAAATTACTTTGAAATTAATAAGCTTTTGTCATTTATTTTGTAGTGTTGAAATAAAAAAATAATAATTTATAAAAGCGTTCGAAAATGTAAACGGGAAGCGCACGTTTGAAGCACAAACAACCAAAATAACAAAAAAAAATACGAAATAAAATACGATAGCAAATCGTGTCGGTGTGTGTAAATAAAGTGTATTTAAATGTAAAACATAACAACAAAAAAAATTAACTACGAGTTCGAGATATTCTGCAAACTTGAAGAGCGACAAACTTGAAAACGACAGCGGCAACTGAAAACGCTTTGCAACAATGCTGCACAATAATCGCGACATTGCAGAGCCAAACACAACAACAACAGCAACAGCTACCCTATCCACAACAACAACAGCAACAACAGAAGGCAATGGAACGGAGCCAACAATTGCCACGCACCTTGCAACAACATCTGCTGCAGCAGCAGAAACATCAGCTGGCGTAAAGGAAACAAGTGCAACAGCTGAGGGTCAAACGGCGACGGCCAGAACAACAACAACAACAGCAGCTGTGGCAGAGCGAACGGATTTAGCACAAACAGCTGATGCGGCTGCTGCGCCGAGCGGTGATGCGACTGCTGCTGCCACTGATGCGACCGCATTTGATGCTCAGATGCGAACGCAGCAACGACACAAGATCAAGATATACCACGATGCGAAGCAGACGGCCGTGTGGCGCACCGATTCCCTGGCCTCCAATCCCAGCTCGACCATGTGCCCGGATTTCGTCAGTTCGGGATCAGGAGGTTCTGGCGGTGGAGGCACTGGACCACTGGGCCTGCCCCCTAGGGGCATCATCCTGTCGACGGCGCCCAGTCTCCTGCAGCGAAAATCATCGGACAGCTCGCTCACCTCGTCCATTGCGCGACGCGTCTCATTTCCGGATAACCAACTGGTCACCGGTTACCTGGAGCCAGCCAATCCTTGGAAGCAAGGTACGTTTTGCTATGTTACTTCTTATTGTAGATTACATGCTCTACCTAATATGACAGTACTTACTTTAGAAGTTTTTCAATTTATTACTGCTGATGATATAGAAAGTTAAATTTTTGTTTTTATTTTTCAATTCCCTTATTTTTTGTTCGTTTCGTATCTGAAGAAGGTATAGCAATATTTTGATGACCCATGCGGATTGAATTTAAAGTTGTTGTGGTCATAATAATCTGATTAATTTTAAGCTCGCCAAATAAAAGTGGTTACAAGTGCTGACCGAGCTAAAGTTCTATAATGTTGGTAACAACTAAGTTTCCAATTTAAAATAGATCTGTTTCTGAATATAGAAACATCTGGTTGCGCCTCTACATCATTAGAATGGGCTTTCCGGGTAATTGAAGGCAGATTTCTTCCGGTTTTGCAGTAGCAGTGAGCATACTGTTCAGTTGACAATTTGTCATTCTAGAGTCCCACTGGGATTCCGTGCTTTCGATCTTATCGTAGGCGATAAAACTCGGGCAAACACGGAAGTAAAATTCGACTCGATTCGAGACACATTCGCTTTACTTCCTGTGAATTTATTCAATAGATAGATTGTAATACATTTGTTTCACATTGTGGCGCGGGTGCGAAAAGGATCCGCGAGATCTGTCAGCTAATTTCAAGTGGCTGACAGGTCGCCAAAATGCGCAGAAATATTTATTTACCCGCGGCTAAGTGAACAGAGAAAAGCGCTGCATCCGACAGATGCGTTCTACAGGCTATTTACTACTCGATCGTATTGAATTTTGTGCTGTTGCTAAGCACAAGGAAAATGCATATTCCATATGGGAAGAGAAGCAGTGTGCTGCTGATTAAGAGATTAATGAAACAAACGAATTAATGTGGAAGCGCAACAGGTTTCTTGCCTGCAATGATACAAAGATACATCTCTAGTTTTTAGTACCGTAAGTGCTGCATTTATGCTTTCGTTTTTGTGTAAAAAGACGTCGTAAATGTGACTATTAAATGCATTATTTATAACGTTAAGTGAAGATCTATGCCATTTAATCCATTAATTAATGAATTAATTATTATAAACATATATCATTTGCAATACAAATGATAAAAGAAAAGCTTCCTGATTTTATGTCCATATAATAAACTGCGTATAAACATTCTTTATTGGCGTGAAAAGCTGATTTTGCTAAATCGTAAATTGCTTTGTTTTTAAAAGTTTTTTAATTTGTTTTCAATACCCGGCGGTTAAATTTTTGTGTGGGCTATTGCTTTTGAGTTTCCTTTGATTTTGTTATTTGTTATTTTCACGTCAGCGATAACAGAAATTGCTGATAAGATACGGTTGGGTTCGTTTTTCGTTGTTTTTATTGCTTTTGTTTTCCAGTTCGCTTCGCGCTCCTCACATGTTTTATTATTATTTTATTATTTGCTCGCTGTTTCTTTTGGCCGGTATTCCTATACTTTTTGCCTTTGCCTTCGCCTCTGCTTTCTGCTTTCCGCTTTGCTCTCTTCTGCTCCGTTTTTAAGTTTGTCTTGGATGCCAATCGTGGTCTCCGCTTTGTGATCCCCGTTCGTCTCGTCCGAGTGTCTATGAATTTGTTTAAACGATTGCCCCGCTTGTGTGTTGTCCGCCTTGCTGCTGTCCGTTTGTTTGTTTACTTCGATTCCCTTCTCGCCTTTGTCTTTGTCTTTGTGTTTGCACTGTGTTCGTGTTTGTTGCTCTTTTTTTTGCCGTCGTGGGCCTACAAACTACTTAGTATGTGATGTCATCGTTGTCGCTAAAACAAAAGCACCAAACGAGAAGCCCCAGGAAAAAGACATTATGACAGACGACGGGCATTCTGGCTGGGAAGAATGAAAGTGCCAGCCACACACACACAGAGTACAATATTGTACAATTGTGCAAATAGAAATTCCATCCACTTTCCGGGTTGGTTTATCAGCGAAAGGTCCGATCCCAGTAAATAACATCGATTCGAGGCCCAAACTGGGCCACTTGGATGAACACAACTTTTATATGGTTGCAAATAAGATATTTTCCTAAAGGGACTTTCATCGAACTAAAGATTTAGGAATAAAATGTACAAGTAAAATGTACAGGTAAAAAATCGTGTGACGAACGCACCTATGTGGCCAATTCAAGTCACTACATTTTTGCTAAATCTCAAAATCTGCAGATATAAGCTTATTTAGCTTTCCTCTTGGATATTGTAATTATCTTATTAATTTTGTTTTTACTACTCTATTGTTGAACAACATGGTAGATGGGCTTTAAAACTACAACTTAGGCATATAATTTGAGGTAGTACTTGTGCTGTTTCTGAAATGCATTTAACACAAAACAAACACAAATACTAAACAGCAAATCCATGAGCACGGACTTCGTTGTATTGGGCATCGAATTTTCATTTGAGCGAAACTCACGCTCACATGCAAGCGGCCAATGAAATGGCACGAAAGATAATAACTAGAATATCAATTGCTGTGCAAAATGTCACGAGCTCGATTAGTGCACATTGGCGATGTAATTAATTTATGCGATTCGAAAGCAAAAGGGTATGAAGAAAATTAAGAACAAGTAAATATGAGTAAGCTGTTTCGCAAATAACGCAAATGTTTGCATTTACCCAAAACGAAACTCGCCTTCGCCTCACACGCTTGTTTACAATTTCGGTGCGTGTTTATGGCTGATTTTTTTGGGCGTTTGGGGTTTATATATTTAATTTTCTTTTCTGGCCAAAGCCATTGAGACGCTTATCTTTTTAAAACAACAAAAACCCCTTCGTCTGCTTTTGCCTGAGAATTGCTGCCCGATAGTGACAAACGAGCGTCGCTCATGGCAGTCAATTTGTCAATTCAAGTCAACGGCAGCGCTTGATATCAATAATCAGATAAGAATGAGGCATTGTCAAAAACAGGTTGAATGGAATTACAAGCGAACTCAATTCAACAGGCTCCGAAATTTTGGTTATATATTTTATAATCCACTAATTAAGGTCATGTGTTTGCTTTTCGTGCCTTAAATGAATAAAATAGAATGCCAAATAAAGTATTATAATATTAAAACCTGTTTGTCCTGCAAGTTTCCTCATTAAATAGCATACAGTTACCAAACTTTAATTGGTTATTCCAAGTTTCGTAACTTGCAATTTATTATTTTCCGACTTCTATTGTTCTATTATTTTTGTGGCCAACTTGCAGTAAACCAAAATGCAGTCATAAATTTAATGACAGAGCGGCGAGAACAAGATTCCGACATTGTAAATGTTTAGCACTAAATTAACAGCAATTTAATTGGACAATTTTTCCGGTTCTCTTGAGTGTGCTTTTCGCTAACTTACTATAGCTTTTCTCTATTTGTACATTCGACTTTTGCTGTGACTGCTGTGAGAATCGCCAACGTCAGCAGCAGCGACGAACAAGGCACAAAAATCGATGGAACAATAAAATATTGAAAAGGCATTTAATAAACGCAGTCAGACGGCGGCACGCGATTCTACAATGTTTGTGTTGCTTAGTCATTTATCAATGCGATCGATAGCGCAAATCCACAAACAAACATACTCTAATCCCAGGGATTCTCATATATTTCCCATTCAATGTATCGATCATTTATGGATTTGTCACCTCCAAAGGCCAATGAGCTCTATTTACCTGTATTGCCGCAATCTATCTTTGTATCTATAACTTGGCGAATTTGCTTTTGAAGTCAGCAAATGCGAGCGAATGGTTGGTGATGACAAATTGGCTTTATTTAGATAACTTTGCATAAAATTCTCAGGTGGGCTTGACTTGTTTTTGTTTATAGTTTTGTGGTTGGCCAACGTAACAATCAAAAATAGATCAAAAACAATTTAGGCAAATAAATATCATATCGAAATACAGATTGGCGGAATGAAAAACAATACAATGGTTAATGAATGATAAATACAACTTGTTAAGAAAAACACCATAAATAAAACAGGCTTATTTTTCATTTAAAGTATAGTTCATACATAGATGTTTTTCTTGATCTGTGGGTTTATTTATTTAGTTGCTTGTTTATGATTTACTGATGCTCCGCGGAAATAGCATATATTTTGTATTTAATGTGTTTATATAATGCCTCGTATCTCCGCTGACCGTTGACCCATAATGCCAAGTGTCCAATACTAATTTGTTTGGTTTGAATCATTTTTATTTATAGTTAAACATAAAAATTGAAAGAGAAACGTCCAATAACTTGGTCGTCACATTGTCTGCTTGCTCGTGAGAAAATTCGTAATAATTCAGATTTTGAATTATTCTACTCAACACTAATGAATCACTTAACAGATGTTGGGTTTCAAGGCAGCTTCGGTTTGGCGGAGGTGGACGGAACTATTATATAGATGAAATAGAACTGAAGCACTTTTGAATGCCTGCCAAGATTGAAAATCTTTCGGAATCGGTGAACAGATTTCTTGACAAAATCTCGCTTCTCTCCCATTGCCGCCTGTGTGTTGGCATCCAAGTTTGTGGCAGATCTAAAACGAATCGTTTAATTGCCTCTAACACCGATGTGCCGAGATAATGCAATGATAGATTAAATTGTTTACGTTTTTCATAAGAACTTATGCTTGTCTGGGTGGAGGTGAGCGGTGGTGTGCTGCCAACTATTTATAAGAAAGGTGCACTTGGCATTTGGCACACTGTTCTTTCTTTAGTTCGTAGCGAACTTGCAGTAGTCGCTAAATGCGTTCAGAATGCATCATAGTAACCCACAATTCCTCAGAAAACAGACTGTATGAATTTATACTACATTTAATTATTAGATTCCCCCGAGCATCGTTCATTATAGATCCATATACATATTTATCACATCAAAAGCTTTTTAAAAGAGTTCCTGTTGTTGGCCATGAGATGTCATCAAAGAGCAGACTTTGCGGTTTCTGAATTTGGTTCCCCCCAATGATAGAGAGCATACAAACAGTATCCAACGCAAATGAGTCGCAAATTACAAGTTCACGATTTCGTGTCAACCAACCCTGCTGGAAAAAAAAGCAAATCGTTTGGAAATTGCCGCCGCAATTCTATTTAATTTTTTACTTTGTGTGGACAATTTGTCTATGTCGCTCAATGTATTTGATGCCGACGCCGGCAATTGTCGATGATCATGTCACCATGGATGCTGGAAGTGGGTGATGATGTTCGGGGTAGGGAGCCAAGCACTCGCACGCGCCACATGTTTTAGTTATCTTTCATATTTGACCAACAATATATTATATGTTTGTCGTTTTTGAAGTGGCGACACTTGAGTGGCCAGAACAGAAGAACTAACTCGAATACTTGATTTTCAAGCAATATATACTAAAGATAAGGCCTATATGTAGATATCTGTTTAGGAAACCTTTTTTCATTTTCTAATTATTCATGTGATTTATCTATTTCAGTATACCTTGTGAAGAGCTGCTCCGAGATTGTCGATCAGTATCAGCAGTCGTGTAAAAAGCATAACACCAAGCCCTTGGAGAGTGTAGTGGATCACCTAAAGGCCCTGGATCTGAACCAAGTGCGGCAGCCTTTACTTCCCCTCAAAGGGAAAAAGCTAACCTCCAACGATTGCGAAGCCCTCGAGGAGATTTTTAAACGGGTAAGATGGAACATCCTTCTCCAGACTTCGGTTAGTAAAACGGCAAATTCAACTTTCAGATACAATACAAATGCATCGATCTGTCCGACTGCACGCTGGACGAGAGCTGCTTGATGGCCCTCTTCCAAATGATTGAATACTATGAAGCTGCCAATGAGCTGGACATTTCCTACAACAAGGAGGAGATGACGAAGCGCTGCTGGGAACTGTGTGCTTACATGGTGGAGCGCAGCCAAGAGCTGCACCTCCTCAACGCGGAGAGCAATCAGATAACAAAGTTGGGTGCCGACAGTCTTGGGCGGGCCCTCGGTTCCTCCAACCTGCACACATTAAAGCTGGAGCACTGCGGCCTCAGGGGACAGCCACTCGTCCATTTATGTAAGTTAGTCGTCTTGGTTACGTTTGTGATCCTTGTGTCCAGTGCAAAGTAATTTGAGATGTAATCAATATTGAAATATTTCCGAAATTGTATTTATTATATTTTAGTGTCGTTTGCAGGCCGAGGTCTATATCAAAACAAAATGCTCAAGGAGCTGTGGGTGGGCTACAATGACTTGGACTGTGTGGATGCCCAGCACATAGCAGACATGCTGCGCTACAACCACAGCTTGGAGCTAATCGACATTAGCAATAACAACATTAGAAACGAGGGTGTCATGTACCTGGTACAAGCCCTAATCCTCCAGTCCACCGAGCTGGAGCGACGAATGGGTGCCTTGAAGCGCACCCGTGCCATCGAGGTGGACGAGTGCGTGTCACCTGTGGAAACAGAGCCCCCGGAAACCATCCTCACATCCACTAGCTCGGCCATCAATCAAACGAAAGACGTCGTCGATGGTGAGTCTTTTGCACACGAAGCCTCCATATCCGAGGCTACGGCGGAGGAGGCGACATCTACCGATCCAGCGGTAGGTGTCCTCGTGGACTTGGAGAACGATAACGACGACGAAAACACGGAGGACACTGTCCGCACTGTCAGAAATTGCAACCAAAACGGAAGCGGCCAGTCGATGCTGGACAAGCTGCTCTCCATGAATAGTGAAAGCAGCAGCGAAGAGGCGCCCTCAAACATATCCACCGACACCCTGGCAGCCTGCTGCTCCGATGACATCAGCGAAATCAGCAACGAGATTTATGAACCCAACACCGTCAAGCAGCCTCCGGCAGAAGGCGAAGTCGCTCCGGCCATGATCTCATCCAGCCCGATGGAGTCAGAATCGGTAGCTGTTGCAAGTGCAACTGTGGAGTCGCTGTCTGCAGCGCACCAACAACAGCAATGTTCTCAAAACGAACGCAACTTATGTGGTGAATAACTTTGGTCTGAAACAGTTTTATCAAACAGCTCTGAATTTGTTCTCTTTTTCAGATATTACTCCCTCAACAGAGGCTAAAACCGTTGAACCCAATGAATCCTGTGTACAGAACAACATCATAAACAACAATAATAATAACAATGCTAACAATTCCCACAACAATACCAATAACAATACAATTCAATTGCCATCGGGAGCAGGAGCCTCAGCAACCCTTTCAGTCGTACCACCGCCACTGGATATCGAAAACATTCCTAGTGGTTCCTCGCCGGCGGCTATTTTTGAAGTCACGGCCGAGGAAAGCGACTGTATCAATGGCAGTGCTGTGGCGGGGGCTGCTGGGTCTCGCCCACTCGATGTAAACAAAAACGCTAAGGCTGGTGACGACTTTGAGGACACGCACAGCACGGACTCGGCGTTCGAGAGCGCATCTGAAGGCGACATAAGTCGCCATCTGCCTGACGAGTTTAGCCGCCTTTCGGTGTTACTGGAGAGCACGCGGCTGGATGACATGACAAAAGAGATGTGTGGCATAGAGACGGCTACCATTGCCACGGAGTCTACCGAGTGCCTTCTTGCCGCCCAGGAGGCAGCGACGCTCACACCTACGCCAGTAGTTTCTGCGCTGGACAAACTTGAAGATGCATTGCCGCCCCCAAAAGTGACCATCGCCGAGGAGTGCCTCCTAAAGGATAAAGAACTGAGCCCCAGTTCCTACCCGTCTCTCAGTCCTGCGCCTACGCCCCCACCACCGTCCACGTCACCGGGAGGAGCAAGCCTTGGCTTAAGACGCACGGAGTCCAGTTGTGCATATCTCAATCAGTCCAGCCGCAACCGATCGCAGAGCTCCGACAGCCTGTGCAGCGAGACATCGCTCGATGGCATGAGTAGCGGAGCCAGCAACAACAGTGTCAGCTCTACCGCCTCCGCTGATCCCAAGTTTGCGGAAAAGCTAACTAAGAATGACACACTTTCGCGCCGCCAGCTGGCCGAGGCTACACTGGAGGCCAATCGATCGCCTAGCGGACTGAAGGCCCTTACTCTGTGGAATAATAATTTAAGCAAGGACTGCGCCACTGCTGTCGCTGAGCTGCTGCAGAAGACCATTTCGCTGGAACTGCTTAATATTGGCAAGAATTGTCTCTCTAACGAGTTCGTTTCAACCATAAAGGACAGTTTGACGAAAAACAACACTCTGACAACGTTGGGGCTACAGAGTGCCCATCTAAACGCCAAGGGGATTGAGACGCTGGCCTCCATCCTCACCTTTGGTGGCAACAGCAAGCTCCAGCGTATTGACATTCGCGACAATAAACTAGAGGTGGAAAGTCTGAATATAATCGCCGAGGTGCTCAAATCCAATAAGACGCTTACGCAGATCGACATTAACGATGAGCCAAAACGACTGACGGTAAGTTATCTGGCCCCGGAATCGATCACCCATTGTCCATTAAAGCCGAGAGTTCCATGCGTCGCCACGGTAGAATTTGAGTTTTCATTTCATTTATACTGAATCTTTTGAAAAGCAAATGAAAGTTTTAAAATTCACAAGATCCTTCTTAAATTTTGATTGCATCTGGATTTAACAGTGAATATACAAATATTTGCTTCACAAAAGTGTTTGACATTTTCACATTCTTAGCTATTTACTCTTGGTAAACAAATTTTAAAGATAACGGAAAACCAATCCTATTTTATTCCAACTTATATCATCGATTTTAGTTATTGTGTAATATAATATTGGATATTTAAAGACATCATTATTTTATCAAGGGTAAAAGAAGCTGCGGCTGGCCGTAGCTAACCATACTGATACCATGACTTAATGCGATATCGTGCTTGGTTTTGGATGGCTGTGTTGTAGACGTTTTATGCGTTGAAAGTTTTGATTTTGAATTTTTAATCAAATCGTTTTCATTTGTGGTCACTGTTGTCGTTGCCTCTCTCATCTCCGTTAAAGTTGCCCATAGTGCCGATAGTAAATGTTATACCGCCATCGCCTTTGCCCCAGGAGAGCGTAAGTAAACCCCCAATCAATTTGCTCCTCCAACTCTCTGCCTACTGCCCTTTGAGCTCAACTGCAGTCCTTTGACCACGCTTGCCTTGCATCCGATAACATTGCTAACAACTGAAACGCACTCTGGCCACCTGGTTTTAGTAGTTTGCGTAGCCTGAACCCCAGCTAATATTTCACTTTAGCTTAATTTAAAACCTCTTGTCCACTTGCTCAGTTATAACCCACCAATGCCTCGTTTGGATACAAAAGCTCCTTACGACGCTATTTATTGGTTAACTGAGCAATTCTAACTGACTTTTTCAATCAGAAGCTGCTTAACTTAAAACAAAAAGGATCCGCTATTAAATAGAATTGGAAAATGCCCGTACTGATTGCTTTCTATACTTCTTCTTTCTCATTTCAGATCGGCAGCGATGCGCACTTGGATTACACAAGGGTGCTGGGCACCGTTCGCTCCTTGTGCTCGCGAAATGAGAAGCGGCAAGCCCAGGAGCTGGCGGAGAAGACGGCGAACATGGTCGGCGGAGGCAGCAATGTGGGAGGCAGCCTTCCGAGTATACGGTGTCGCGACGGTTACTACTTGGGCTCGCGGAAGATCTCGTTGACCTGCCACAGTCGCCCCTTTGTAGACGCGGCTACTGGCACGGTGACTGCAACGTCAACCGCGACCGCTGCAGCAACCGCCCTGCCCACACCGACTGCTCTGTTGGAGGTTAAGCGTGGACCACGTCTCCGCTCTCCGGGACCAAGTCCGCCCACTATATCGCCGTCGTCCTCGCCGAACCGCAGTCGCTTTCACGTTTCACGCGTGGCAGAAGTGGCCAGTCCACTGATCTCGCCGCTGGCCCAGCATCCGCCCCCGCACACGCCGCGCTCGGCCAGCAGCTGCATGTCCATACCCACCATTGGATCGCCCAGTGGCAGTCAGAACAGCCTCAATGCCGTTGGGGCCCTGCCGACGTCCAGTTCTCTGCCCGCCATGGCATCTGTTACCTCCTCGACGCAGACGATCAAGCGGCTGTCGGTGTCACCTAGGTCTCGCTTCCATGTGTCTCGCATCTACGAGGATCCCCAGGTGCCGATGGCCAACCGCCAGATGCCACCGATTACGCCACATACGCCACCAATTGATCTACCACCCACGCCTATGCTGAAATCGGCAAGGAAGGCGGTCCTGCTGTCTGAGGCAGTGGAGGCGGCCGCTGCTGCCGTGCCAGTAAGCAGTGTGGTTATTGTAGAGTCGAGCGATAACACCGACGCACACATAAGTACAAAAGCCGTAGAGGTAGCCGGGCAGAAGGTTTCGCCGCACCTGACCATATCACCCACCTCAAGTCATTCAAGCTCAACTTCGCCAGGAAGCAGCAGCAGCGGGAGCAGTAGTAATAGCAATGGAAGCACATCAACTTCCACCGACGTTACAGACTCTGTAGCCTCTGGCCCAGAAGTTCCACAAAGGGTATGTCCCCTGGCCGTGTTCGGCGATAATGACATCACGTTGACCAAGGAATCAGCCGGCGTGGTTGCTCTCTCTGCTGCTGCTGCGGCGAGCAATACGAATCCTGTTTTGAAAAGTGAACTTGAGCCACCGCCGCCTGCCGAGCCCGTCAGCAACGCGCCACAGACGCGTGCCCGGAAAACATCGTGGATAGCCAATCCATCGGCGGTAGACAAGCTGCTTACAATATTCAACATTGGCTCCTCGCCGGAACCCAAGGCCAGTCAAATAAGCAACCTGCCCGCCGCCAACACGATCACAAACAGCTCACAGAGTTAGTTGTTTTTTATGTAATTTATATGTATTCGAAAGGGATAACTCTAGTCATAAAGGAAAAATATTATTTGAAAGGTTCCATAAAAATGTTCCATTTTAATAATATGTTTTATATACTTTGCATTTAATTATTTTAAAGCTGCTTGCAACCGTTTACCTTCTGTATATGTGTAATTAAGGGGATTAAGTATTTGAAGTCCGATGTTATCACATTTCTCATAATAATAATCCCTGTTCACTTTGCTTTGACAGATGCTACAGCGACAAGCGTCGTAGGAGGCGACTCCGGTTCTACCACCAATCCAAATCCAATTCTTGCGGTTGCGCGGAAAACTGCTCCAGCATCGTGGGCCTCTCTGACCGGTAGCAACATCTCCAACGCCAGCCAAAATACGTCCTCAAGCACGGAGACGGGAGGTTCATCCTTTCTCGACACAGCCTCCAGGCAGCTGAGGGATTTTAGCAAGCAAGTCTTTCGCCAGAACCTCTCCTTCAACAACAGCGGCGAACAGGCAGCGTCCAGTGCTGCTCCTCAAAGTGAGTTGAGCACGGGAACGTCAGCGTCCAGCAGCACAGAGTCGCCATCCCCGCCGGAGTGCAATACAGCGTACATCCCGCTCAGCTTGAAGCGTCAGCTAAAGGAAAACATTTCGCCGGAGCACACGATCAACGAGGAAACGCTCCACACGCTGCAGAAGCTATCAAGAGCAGAGGATGTGGCGCTCAAGGCGGAGGCTGTCACCGAACTGGGCGACATTGAAATTGTAATGCACAGCGAGGTAGCCGACTGCGTTCTGCCAGAGGATACACAACAAGATCAGGAGGAAGCATCTTCAAATATAGTTTAAAGGGGCCTAGGATCAACAAAATATATTTGGTGCGTAAATACATTGCAATGCGTAACTACATGGAAAGCAAAATGATGCGAAATGTGAAAACACCCAACTCAAACGATTAAATCTAACACCCACCCAGCATTCCCATGGCTCTCCTTCGTACTGTACCCCACCCGCCTTGAGAACTGGTTAGGAAGTCAAGGTTGATAATGATAATGAAAGTTTGGGTGTCCCCCCAACTCAACAAAATATGATGAAGTACACAAGTTATTACTAACTTTGTTTTATTTTTGGTTAAATTCATTTTAAGTTTTATAACAAGAAAATATAAATATATTTTAATTACACCTATGGCATACAAATGCAAATCTAATGCTCAATATTCACTTCTAGAAAATTGCATCCGAATTCAAGAACTTATCGTTCATTATTTGTCGTGACCTTTTTCTGAAGTGAGTACTGACCCAAAAACGGATATACTTTAATGAATGTAAAATGTAAAAACAACATTTTAAATGTACACACATATATATTTAAAGCATAAAAACCTATTGAAACACTATTTGGCTTAGAGTGCCATTAATAGCTGACTCTTAAAAAGTTGCATAGGTATCGGGAGCGAGAATCGTGTGAATGAAAAATTTGTACTTACCGTTTCAAATGAATACTTACTGAAAAATTAACCATAATCAGAATACAGCCACCGGAAACACATTGTTACTTAAGTTAATATTTACTATACGAAAAGCACTATTGTTACAATTTATTAAGGGAAATTCTCCCGCCATAGGATTACTTAAGACCTATGTAAAGTGCAATTCTTTATTTTTATTCCTTCCCGCTTTCTCAACTCAAATCTTGAGTGCAAACTAGATCGGTTCAACTGAAGTATTATGAATTGGATCAACTTTTAAAACAACTGCATACTTAAATTAGGTACTTAATCAGCTTACGAATTGCCACTAATTTTGTAATTAGCCCACCAGCGTTCATGCTCGAAACAGAAGGAAGTCTTAAGTTCAATGACATTGTGCAATTAATCGTACATTCTTATTTCACAACCCAAAACTTAACAACGGAAATGAAGCGCAAACGAAAACAAAAGTACCCAAAATAAATCCAATTGATCTCATTATGTGATATTTGTCGTAGTGCCCAAAGCGTTCACTGTACGTGTATCTATAACCAAACCATATGAGTTAAGTACAGGGTGTGTACATTCGAACACTTTTGCTCTAAGTAAACTTGCTCAAGTCATCCCCATCAACACCAATGTGCTCCCAGAACCGTGCAACTTTTTAAAATGTCAGCCTTTAATGGACCTACCTAAACGTTATAGATACAATTTAAATGCAACACACACATATAGATATATATAACAACATGTAAACATATATTTTGATTCATGGAAGATCTTGTAAATACCGCGTGTGTACTCCTTCTATTGGAAAATGGGGAGTCTAGACGAAGCTACACCGAGCTCCGATATATATTTTTTTGCTCTTTGTTAACGATTTTTGTTTTTGTTTACTATTTTATTGTTTAATACTTTAAGTGTAACAATATGGATATGTGTATATATCTATATATTATGTACGTATTTAAGTAGTCAAAAGCAAACCAATTTTTCAAATATTTTCCAAAATGTACCAATCGAAAATGTTTCAACGCATCTTCTTCAGTTAAGTGGAATTACTTAAAAATGTACTGTACTTAATTTACAAATTGATGATATTTCTGGTGCTTACCGGTCGCTAGAAGTTTGCCTTAAACTAGTTCCCTTTTTTGGCCATTTGAATTCACCACCAAGCCAATTGGATAATTTGCTTACACTCTTGATGCGAAATTTGTTTTTTTGTCAATAGCTATGATTTTGTTTAACATTGGCAAGTTTAGTACCTATTTACATAATATAAGTTTATAAATTAGAAAAAAAACTACTAAACCGAAAAATTTATTGAATAAACATGAAAGTTGTAATGAAACTATAAATGCCTTTAACTGGATAACAATTTTTAATAGGTGCAGATTTGCGTGGAGATAGCTTTCCAGAATGCAGGCACGGGTTCGATAAGTATTTACCAAATGGAAAACAAATTTATATCAGATTTATAGCTCCACCTGCCCCATCGTTGCTTCACGATTCTCCCATATAATACGGTTAGTGGAGGCGGCGTCATGACAACTGTTGATAGGTGCGAGTAAGCGAGAGGAAAGCAGGGGAGCTGAATGAGTGTGAGTGGGTGGATGGACGAGTAGATTTCATTCATGAATCCGAGATGCTCCGAGTGGGTGTCGGCACAGCAGGGTGGTTGGTTTCCTGCAACAGAGCCCTGTTAGCGACCTTAGAGTCCTTAACAGCAAAGTCGGTCTGAGCTGCTGTACGCGGCGGTTTGAATATCTGAGCTCAGTCAGTTTCCGGCCGTCGTTCGGTGCGGATCGCAGTGGCATTCGTATCGCGGCTTGTTGTGCGGCACCAGAAAGTGAAACCATGTCTGAGACGGCTACCATTGAGCTGGACTCCAGCACAGCGGCGACTGCCAAGTGCTCCAATGTGAACAACAACAATAGTGCCCGCTCAAGTCGAGTGGGCAGCGCCTCCTCCGGAGCAGATGCGGATGCGGATGGCCAGCGATTCGGATGGTGCGGCTGGAATCCGGCGTGGCTCCAGCGCTTCTGCACCGCCAAGTGGGCTCTTTTCTGGCTCTGCTGGGGCGGTGCTCTCCAAGGTGATATTTTCTCGTTCCGAATTACTTACTTAATTCCATTAAATGGTCCGTCGCGCGAATTTTGCGCCCACGCTCGCTTGCTTTTTGAACTTTATGGACTGCTTCTCGGTTAAGCTGTTAACTTAACCTTAATAATCACGGTGGAGTAACAGAATTTTCCCATTTCATTTGCTTAAATTATGGCCTATTATAGTTAAAATATCACATTTATCATGGATAAAACAATCATTTTGAAATGCTGTATAAATGCGCCTAAAAATGATCATAATTGAGTCTAAAACAGTAATTGAGTCAATGAATATTTATATATTGTATGTGGAAATGGCTTTTACTTTTCAGATAAGTTTTAAAGTTATAAAACAATATTCATAATTAAGAATCGACTTAAGAGCTTGGAATAATATTTGCCAAGCAGACCCCGATCCACCTTTGCCATCTTGAGTATATTGAATCAACATGGCCATATTTTTCTTGATTACAAGACAAACTTTTGCTAAGAAAACTTTCAGCCAGCCTGTATTCGAGAAAGTCTCGAGTTGGCCAAGACAATGCAATGCGAAGGCGATGAGAACATCCGCATCGCTTCATTAGCATCCTGGGCATTCTCGGCCCCGGCCAGCAGGACTGTGTGCAACAGATAAGGACTCGCCCAAGGAGCTGGGAAGGAGCTCCTGTGAATGGAAGCGAATTAAAAATTAATAATGCCTGGAGCAGGCGAGGTGCGGATGATGCTCTAGCCCGAGGATGCATTAACCTCAAAAAATCACCGCACTTTGAATAGTTTGAAAGGCGCCTGGAAGTGTAAATGGACCCAGTTTAGCCAGCGATTTCCAAAGGATTTGGCTATGGGGGCTTGTGAGTGCCCAGCCCCTTGACGTTGTCATAGGCGTCACTCTGGAGTGTGGCATTAGGGGAATCCGGAGGGCGAGAGGGCAGCGGCATAAATCAAAACAATGTTAATCGCTGTTTACCCAACTCCAGATCCCCGGCTGAGCCAAATTGAAGCTGATACCAGTACTGGCACTGGTGCCCATGGCTACGGCTCGGCTCAGCTTCGCCACCAGTTTCCCACTCCTAATGGGTTCAAGCGGTTAATTAAAATTCGCCAATTTCACGAAAGCTGACGACACGTTTATGGCTGTTCCGGGGGATTAGGCTGTGTTCCAGCGATTGAATGAAATTTGCAGAAGTGCACTCGGCTCTGCCACTTTTGGATGGCTGCCAGCGAGTGCTGAGATGCAAACGTGAGGACAAACTTGATTCAATTATCATCCTTTTTCTTGAGGCTTATCCTTAGGGAAGTTCTAGAGCCATAATAGGTATCAATATGCCATCAAAGTTCCACTTTTCTCAGAACCAACTATATTCTGATGCTACAATTTTGAATAGTTCATATGGATATTAAATAAAAGTTAAGATAGGTTCAGGCTTTAAGCTGGAAGATGAAAGATTATTCGTTGTCATCCAAGACCAATATAGCTCTGCACTGATCGGTTGAGGTGTGATTCACGCGGACATCTCCGGCAGGACGCCTGCCCAGTATTTATGACTTGGCCGTGTGCTGTAAGCAAACTGAGTCCATCCATGCAGTTCTTGCAGCTCGAATGGCCTGCTGGCATCTGTTGCACTTGGTTGCTGGATGGGATGGGATGGGCTCCTGCTCCCGCCTTCGACTGACCCTCGACGTGAGAAGGCTTCCGGTTGGATGTGGGTGACACAGAGTTGGAACACCCGCTCGCCCGTGGCTCGGCTTACGGATGCGGATGAGGCGGCACGTGACCGAAAATATTAATCAGTTGACACGGCATTAACATAAATCATCCGCAACAATTTTGAATGGCCGCGTTTCGCGCTCATCGTGCATCCAGTTCAAATGGTTTATTGTTGTTTTTATGGCTTCGAATTCAGCAATTCTTTCTATGGAAATGAGTTATTTAGCCGTATAATTCATTTGCGTGAATTAGAAATGGGAGTGATGTTGAAGATGTGAACATGTGTATATTACGATTCCAGAGATCAATTCTTATAAATGCATAGCTGCTTTAGCACTAATCTCAAATTACATGCATGATAATGTACTATTTAGTTAATTTAATACAATGTATTCACCATTATTTAGTTCTACTCTTTAAATTTTTAGCAATTTGAAGTAAACATCTTTACTGCTAATTAGGCAAACAGTGTGTATCCTTGTGCATCACACGTATCCCGAGGAGAATGTATCGATGCACATGCAAAATCCTAGATTGTCACGTATCCAATAAAGCCGTCTACACTTCACTTCATACTTCAAGTCAAAGGTCACATTCTCACTCCTACTCCAGTGTAAAACCTCCCCGTCTCAAGGTCTCCATTGGGATTTATTAAATTATTGCACTTAGTGGGGTAAATGACTTGTAAGTGTTCCCATCCACTGACAATATATCCATTGCTCCCTCTACGAAGTTACCCTCCGTTTTCTATCACCTTTCTTACCGAAGATGACCAGCGAAGCTCTCCTTTCTGGCGATTATTGAAAAATAAATTGAATTTGTTGTAGAAAAAAGAAATATTCTAAGCAACAATGGCCTTGCAGGTGGAGGAGGGCGGGTCCGCAACTAACAGATATTTATTTATGATAGAAAATTCGCCTAAGCCCTCAAAACCAATTTGTCGTGCAGATATTTAATTTATGACCCGCCCCCGTAGCACTCAGTTCAACTATGTCCTTATTCTGCAGGACTTCTTAAGCCCTCCCTGTGCCTTTCTATTGTGGTGTGACAATCTGTTGATAGTCTGCCATGCAGTTACAACACACAACACCATGTCATAACTCTGCACTGGGGGATGATCCTTATGGAAGGATGTCAAAATCTTGGTCAAAAGGTGTCAGAGAACAGAAATTCTTATCTATAGACAAATCGTACTAAAATCAAAATTCATCTGTTGGCAAGTTCAGTATACATATTTCTGGGATTTTGGTAATAAGTTAAGCTGACCCTGAAAAGCATACTATACTTCTTGTAGTGGGTGACCAGTTACTTATTAAAATATATAGGAATTCCTACTAATGCTTGATAGAAACCTTTTCTTTCCAGGTCTCATAGTGAACGGTCTGATCAATGTGTCCATCTCCACCATTGAGCGTCGCTTTGGACTCCGCTCACGGCAGATGGGACTGGTGGCCAGTGGCTACGATCTGGCCTCCTTCGCCTGCCTGGTTCCCGTGACCTATTATGGTGGACGACGTGGCGCCTCCAAGCCGCGCTTCATCGCCATCGGACTGATTGTGATGGGCATGGGATCGCTGGTCTTCCTGCTGCCCAACTTCCTGGTGGGCAACTACCGGGCCACCATTGGCGAGGCAAATGTGTGCGAGCCAACGGGAGTGGCGTCCAACTCCAGCCAGTCGATGGTAAGAAGACTTGTCATGGCGACCAGCTCCGCTTAACTCGCATATCCTTGCAGATCGCTTGCGAACTGAACGAAATGGGAACGGGACAGAGCGAGAGTCTGACCTGGACGGTGTGGCTCTTCCTGGCCGCCCAACTGCTCCACGGAGCAGGCGCCTCGCCCCTCTTCACGCTGGGCGTCACATATATCGATGAGAACGTCTCAAAGAAGATGTCATCTGTTTACTTGGGTAAGTTGCAAACGACGCAGCCGTTGATAAGATGCGCCAAACTTTTGTCTGCCGCAGTCGCACAACAAATGAAGTATGCACAAATACCCACACTTCTGGGCAGGATTGGACTGGGGCTGGTGGAGTGGGAGGGGTGTCCTGGATGCGATATCAAAGTATCTGCTAGTTGCGCTCACACATGCATATTTATTTTTGTTCGCCCTATTGGCAAACGACGTCGGCTACAAAGGGAGTAAATACTATTTGCTATTTGCTGTTGCGCCCCCAGCGTCTCCAGTTCGATCCCCAATCCTGTCGAGGGTACTCGGCTCGTCAGCAGGATTCCTTTTCCCCCTCGGTTGACCCAATTTTAAAGAGCCAGATTGTTGCTGACTCAGTTGAGACGCGGACGCGGGTCTGGGGCAGAGCCAGCGGCAGCTGAAATTTATTGCCTCTTAGTTAGGTTTATCGTGCCATCCGAAGACGACAGCGAAATTATCAAGCCCGTCCAGCATCGCCGCTTTGCCTTCCTGGATATCGCTGTCTGGCATTGAGACAATTGAAATTCGCTTCTTCCCGGCCGTTTGACTCCATTTTGGGGCTGGTGGGATAGCTCCAGCTCCAGCTCCAGGATGTGATTGCACGGTGCGTTTCAAAGATAAACAAATAAAGGCACAATCCGCCAAATGGCTACTTGCTCCTCAATAGTTCTTGGCACTTCAAGCTAATCTTATATTTTATTGGATTTTTATTAAATATCTCCATATCGTATATATGTATACAAAATTTATTTATTGGATGTACTTGACTTTCTTTACCATTTTGAAACGCACTGTACAAGCAGGAGTATCAAAGTCAGGACTCTTCACATGCAAAATGAAGATGTGACTACCTGATAATTATTCCTCGATTGTTGACGAATTTCCCTCGCAAATGTTCATAGAAGTTAAAGTTTAACTGAGAAGTTCGTTCTTGCAGGCATCTACTACACAATGGCCACCGTTGGACCTGCGATTGGCTACGTATTTGGTGGACAACTGCTGCTCATCTATACGGATTGGATGACCGTGGACCCCGTCCAGTAAGTGCATCTGATAAGCGCGCAATGATTGTTATTAATCGGGCGACTTAGCGCCCTCGGATGAAAAAGGGAGTGCTGATGGAGATAAAGAGCAGGTGACTTTAATACCGGCCTTGGGGGAGTGGGGATTGGCGAGAGCTTGGATGCGGATGGGAGCCGATGCTGTGGAGCTTATTTGTTACCCGGCAACGGCAAATGCCACAAAGCACCTCGCCGTGTAAATATCTCCAGAGAGTAATAAAACAACATTCCCGCTGACAACGAGGAAATAAGGTGCGAATGAGAATGAGCATTTGTTTGATTCACCTTCAGGGTGGGCCGTTGGGCGGTTGGGTGGTTGGATGGTTGGAAATGGAGCAGAGTCGTCGACACTGCCGGGCTCCAAAACAGAAACCCATCTGCATCCCAATCCACACGGATACCACCGCATGGCTTATTGTCAAGGTGATGCCATAAGTCATAATGTCTGCTCAACCTTAGCCCTCCCGTACGTAAATTATGTCGGGAACATGAAAATTTTGTTTATGATTTTGAACATGTTTACGAGTGGTTGGAGTTGCGTAGAGTTCATATTTTTGGAGCCACTGTTAAAAAATATGAATTGCCATTAAAAAAATGTTTCACGCCCGAAAAGTTGGAAGCATCATGGGGTAGCCAATTTATTGGTTTCGATTGATGTACTTCAATAGACCTAAACTATTCACCTTAGTAAAATATATCTTTTCTAATTGAGCCAATCTTGACTCCCTTGCAGACTCAGCCTGACCAGCGACAGCAAGGTGTGGATTGGAGCCTGGTGGCTGGGCTTCATCTTTGCAGCCGCCCTGTGCCTTCTCATCGCCCTGCCCATTTTCGGGTATCCCAAGATGCTTCCCGGCGCGGAGAAGCTGCAGCTAGAAAGGGTGTCCGAGGCACATGCCACCATATCGGAGGGGGATGACTCCAATAAAGTGGTCAGGGGATTGCCACGTGCTGTGCTCAGCCTGCTGGCTAATCCCACCTTCTTTTTCCTGAACCTGGCCGGAGCCACGGAGGGTCTGGTGATAGCCGGATTCGCCGCCTTTCTGCCCAAGCAGATCGAGAATCAGTTCAGCATTTCGCCCATGTACTCGGCTTTGGTGATGGGTCTGATCACGGTGCCGGCTGGAGGCGGTGGCACCTTCCTTGGTGGCTATTTGGTCAAGAAATGGAATCTGGCCTGCAGAGGCATCATCAAGATGTGCCTGTTGGCCACCACGGTGGCGGCACTCTTCACCATTTGCTTCCTGGTTTCTTGTCCAAATCCGAAGTTTGCCGGCGTCACCACGGGCTATAAAATGCAGGGCAGTAGCGATTCTCCCGCCTTGGTGGCGAGTTGCAATTCCAACTGCGGCTGCAGTCGCACCAACTACGATCCCATCTGTGGCGTCGATGGCGTCATGTACTACAGTCCATGCTACGCAGGATGTGCCCAGGAGGAGCACGCGGATAGCCTGAAGCGCTACCACAACTGCAGCTGCATCGAACACGTTGGCTGGGTGGACGAGGGCAGTCCGTCCTCGGAAGCCACTCACTTCCGGCCAGATGCCACCAACCGGAAGTGCGAATCCACGTGCCAGACCCTGCCACTCTTCGTGGTCCTCTGCTTCATCCTGATGATCTTCACGTTCCTCGCTACTATGCCCGCGCTGTCGGCCACACTGAGGTGAGCTTTTCTCTAATTTGTCATCATAATTTATAGTCCCCTGAAATATCCATATCTTCTTGATCGCAGATGTGTTCAGGATGATCAGCGATCCTTTGCGTTGGGTCTGCAGTGGATAAAAGTGCGACTGCTGGGCACCATACCAGCTCCATTGATTTTCGGAGCCCTGATTGACGAATCCTGCATTTTGTGGCAAGAGTCCTGCGATAAGGATGCCGGAGGAGCTTGTCTTGTCTACGATAATTTCTATATCAGCCGGTAAGTTTTATGGCTTTTGCATCCATGAACGTATTAAGTACTATAATGTTTCATCATTTCTACAGATATATGTGGCTATTGGCGCTGATCTGCAAACTGGGATCCGTGGTCTTTTTTGCGTGCGCCTGGTGGTTTTATGTGCCACCTAGTAAGCCATCGAATGCGAATGGAAAGGAAGATGTGAATTGAGGAGATAATATCCATCGAACTGAAACCTTTAGTTATAAAGATCCAGCCAGTCAATTGGCTCATTATAAGCTGGCTAGCATTTAAATTCGATTAGCTATGAACTTAAGAAGTATTTTAACTTTACCAATGGGAATCTCATTAAAGATTCAGCTCATAACAGTTAATGCCACTTAAGATATAACATAAGCTTAAAACGCTATCATTTGCATTTCAAAACATTAATTAAAACTATATGTGTAGATTTAGAAATGATAATTTTTGTGGTTTTAATGCTCAAAGGATTGGTTCACTTGTAGCAGGGCTTCTTGAACATCTGCTCGTAGTTCAACATGCTCTTGACTAGTACTAAAAAAAAGGAAATTCTAATATGATAATTATGTTGAGAACTAAGATACAACTAACCCCATCGACTGCCCACAATTGTGGGACAAACAGCGTGCCTGGTCAGCGGGTTTGGGTCACCATTATTGTGGAGATTGTACCAAAAGAGGGCGGATCCCTTCTGCGGTTGAATAGCCAGTTTGGCTGCGGGAAAAATGGTGGCACCACCCACTGGAACATCGGTTATCTGAAAGATGTCAATTGGTTTGGTAGTCCGTCTTCTCTAGAGATTTTTAAATACAAAATGTAATTATATACCAGAGTTCAGGACATACATAGAACACGAATGTCATTAGTCGATCCCCTTCCTCAGTCAGTTCCTAATTGTAGTGGATGATCTAGCTGTTTAATGAATTATATACACGTGTATGCAAAAGGCTACTTGCCGGATGGAGCTTAATGTCCATGTAGTCACTGTGTTCCTGGAAATAACCGCCAAGTCCATAATTGATTCTGGCCAACGCGGTGGCATTGCCCACATCGAGGCCCGATATGTCCGCCATGCGATTCACCATCGTCCTGTCCAACTTGCCGCCATCGTCGTCGGTGACTTTGAAGTGGAAGAGGCGACTTACCCGATCTGGAGTCGTATAGTTATTGGTGGTGCCCAGAGTCATCTCTTCTCGGGTCAAATTCGTCAATTGAGCGATCTCACTGTCATAGATCACGTCGTAATATAGCCAGATAAGTGGATCCCTGCTGATCTCCTCCTCCTTCAGAGGAGCTATTCGCATAAATGGAGTGGTGGTGCTGTTGTAGCGACACACCAGTTGAGGACCTGGTGGAAACTTTCCCCGGCAGCCCAGTTCAATTGCAGTGGGCGATTTCCGTGGCCTTAAATGCACCAATGGAGTCTCCGGGTCTTGATATAGTTCCTTCAGATAGCCACTTAAGTTATCAACGGAACCTGATCGCAAATAGTTGCTTATGAACACATCACTTATTGATTTTTTGAGCTTACCATCTTGAAGCCGACTTATCACAAACATTTTTCGGAGATCTTCTCGTTTTGGAGCATAGAATTTAAATGCCATATTATTTTGTGGCTTGCTAAATACACTTAATGCTAGTCGATACCAATCAGCCGCACGTCCAAACTCGGATCGTTTGTACAAATAATCTGCTAGAGCCATGCAGTCAGGTGCAGACATTCGCGACCTATCGAGCTATTATTATTATTATTATCTCTAAGGGTTAAAGCCAAACTATCTTACCCTAGCTGTTGACCTGCAACAAGTCCCTGTGCCATGTCCGATGACTTCAGGTCGTAGAAGTGCTCTATTCTATCCATTCCCATTAGGGCCTCTTCCATATCATGTGCGTTGGGTGTACGATTGACAAGCTTACTCGTTTTCTCGAGAAGAACTGCAAAATATTAAAATAAACTAATAGCATGTAAGCCTGGTGTTTCATATTCAGCTTCCCATAAAACACAGGAAACTGGCATAAATCAAATATATTCCACACCTATTAAATTTCCTTCATCTCTTAAGTAAGAATTCAATTTTGGCCAATCTTCATGAGCTCGCCTTACAAGACCAAATGAGTATAGGAGATTGGATACATATTTATATCGATCCATTTTGTGGTCCAGATCATTCTGAGTTATAGAGTTAATAACTCTGATTGAAAGTTAAATTGCCATTAAAATTGAAAATATGGATTATAAAATACATCATACATTCTGAGAGCCTTTATTTCTTGTTGTAGAGAGCTAACATAGTTATTCAAATGTTCCATATAGGAGTTCTCAATCTCGCGAAGTTCAGACAGCGCTCGAATGGAATTTGAGTATATAACTTCCTGTACTTCATTTTCGGTTTTCTTTAATTCGCAGACGGTGAATAGGCATATTAAAATCAGGTTTAGAGGAATATAATGAAATGATCGGAGCGACATTCTGCTTTAAAATACTAATATGTTTTCATTTCCTAACACAGTTATTAAATGGTGAATTGACTTACACGGCTCATTAGTCCCGTCTATTTTTAATGCTGCGGTGATTGGTACACTTAATGCTATACAGTTATTTAGCTTATTTTGATCAGAACATTCGAAGTAGTGGTCCAAATATGGAATGTAATACCTTGCTAAGCTCGTATTTAAATTTCCAATCGAACTGTGTTCACAAATTGAAATTATATTTTTTTGCAAATTTTGAACAAAATGGTAAAAAAAATGCGAAAATTTGGCCAAAAATTATTTTGACAAAATCGGTCCAAAAGTTATATGTTTGGTTAGTATTGGTAATTAGGAGTAAACAAATGTATTTTTTTTTTAACTTTCAGACCATTTTTGGCCTAGTTATACCGAAAATACCAATCGTGAATATTGAACGTTTGCCAACAATTGACACTGATCGACACAATCGACACTGAGCGCATGTTAGATTTCAAGTTGGACTTGTACGCTTGTTGCCATTTCAATTGGACAAATAAATTGCTGAATGCAATACATCGACGTGGAATTGGATTGCAAACGCATTGAAAAGTAGCCTCATTAATTTTGTTCGGTGTGGAGAGTAAGTTGTTATTGATCACTGATAACCATATCAATACCTATAAAGGTCGCTGCATGTTAAATTTGTGGTTGGATGGCAAACTATTCGTTTTCCGCTAAATAGGCTTATATTTGAATTCCAATTCGATACTTTAATGAAATCGATACATTTTTACTTTACTAATCGGTTGAATAGCTCATTAGCGCTACCTGGCGGGCAGCTGTGCTACTACACAGTTGGGTGTGTGTCTCCGCTTTATTGTTGTTTAGCTCGATTTTGCCGCTAGGTGTCGCTTAACCAAATTTATAATTTATTTAATGACAGTAGCGGAAAAATCGTTAGTTTGTACATACATATAATATAACCAAACCCAAAAAAAATGTATATAACTTAGCTTAAGGCCCTCAGCTGCTATAGCTAATCCAAAATTCCGCATAATTTTAATTATGCGTTAGTTCCTCAATAATAATAAATAATAACAATGCTCACTATACCCTATCCCATTTTGCAGTCGCAGGCCGATTTATCATTTAAGGATGACGGGCCCTTAAACAATTGTAGTCTATGGCTTGATTGGCATTCTGGTCCTCGTTTTTGTGATTATTTCTATGGTCTTAATCGTTGGATTATATATTCACGATCCAAATCGTATAACCACAAATGAGACGACGACTGAGGAAACCTGGAAATCCACTCAATGGAGTCTATTGTTCAAATTTGTACATGGCATAACTAATAAAATTTCGTTAAATTGTTATTAAAACTCAATTGAAATATTTCTTTATTCAAGCCTATGGTGAACGATAGAAATCAACAAAATGAATGAATTTTACAATATATTTTTGGATCAAACTGAAGTTCATCTTCCAGTACTCGTCTCCCTAAAGTTGATATCAGCATTTTGATGGCATGCGCGACATGCCCCCCTGGCCTTATGGATAAGGCATCGGCCTCCTAAGCCGGGGATTGTGGGTTCGAAATGGTAAAAAGAATGCAACAATTTTTATCACAGCATTCGAAATAGTGTGTTCACAAATTGAAATTCTACTTTTTTCCCATTTTTTTTGCAAATTTTGATGAACAAAATGGTAAAAAAAATGCGAAAATTTGGTCAAAAATTATTTTGACAAAGTCGGTCCAAAAGTTATATGTTTGGTTAGTATTGGTAATTAGGAGTAAAAAAAATGTAATTTTTTTAACTTTCAGACCATTTTTGGCCAAGTTATAACGAAAATACCAATCGTAAATATTGAATTTTTGCCGAAAATCTGTTTTTTGTTTTTCTGTTTTGTTGCGAATTTTATTTTCACTATTTTTATCACAGCATCCGAAATTGTGGTCCAAATATGGAATGTTATACCTCATTGAGCTCGTATTTAAATTTCCGATCAAACTGTGTTCACAAATTGAAATACTATTTTTTTTCACATTTTTTGCAAATTTTGATGAACAAAATGGTAAAAAAAAATGCGAAAATTATTTTGACAAATCGGTGTTTGGTTAGTATTGGTAATTAGGAGTAAAAAATGTAATTTTTTTTACTTTTCGACCATTTTTGGCCAAGTTATACCGAAAATACCAATCGTAAATATTGCATTTTTGCCGAAAATCTGTTTTTCGTTTTTCTGTTTTTTTGCGAACTTTATTTTCACTATTTTTATCACAGCATTCGAAATAGTGGTCCAAATATGGAATGTTATACCTCGTTGAGCTCGTATTTAAATTTCCAATCGAACTGTGTTCAAAAAAGAAATTTCAATTTTTTTTCAATTTTTTATGACCGCACTCCCACACCGCACCCCGCACAATAAGTAAAACGATTCTGAATGAATCAAAAACGTTTGTTATACATATACATTAAATTAACATACTCAGTTCAGGCTTAAATTGTTCTCAGTGGAAAGGCGAATTTTACTCACCACGCTTGCCGAAAGAGATTGAGAGGTAAAAGCTCCGCTCTCCGTCTTTCGGCAACTTCATCCGGCAGCATCCTGTCAATGGTCCTCGCGAAGGCCCCCGAACTCATGGAACCCGAGGCCACGAAGGCTCACTACGGATAGTAGTACTACAGCATGTCCTTTTGGCACGCTGCGCACCGCGTTCAGTTTTCCGCATTGGTTTCGGTTTCGGTTTCTGTTTCAGTTCGCTTGTGGACGTGCGTGCGGCAAGAACCTGCTGGAAAAGCCTCGGAACGGACCTGGTTAATGGCTAACGGTTTTGGCTACTGATTCCTGGTAACTGGCTAGTGTGGCGGACAGGCGGCAGGATCTGTGCTGTGCTGCGAATGTGCCAATATGTCAGCGCCGCGTTGGTGGGTGTGTGAGTGAGTGTGTGGGTGTGAGACAGTGTCCAAGTGTTAAAGTGCGGCGAAAAGTTTTTCGTGGTAACAAAAAAAAAATACGATAAAAAGTCTCAAATCTGCTGTCGCCTCTGATTTAGGCTGAAAGTTTGCCTTAAGGATTAAAAAAGCCTTCTCGGTCTCGGACTTGTCATAGGTAAGTTTTCTATGTTGTTAGGTTTTTTTTTTAACTGGGCTTTGAGTAGCCTTTTTTTTGTTTTTTGAAATCTGTCGCCTTTGTTTGGCAGCTTTATTGTCATCCCTTGGAAATCTTTTACTTGCTGATGTGTTGGTTTTTTCGCACTACCATGGGGACCCATAAAATAAATCAGCCAAAACGTAGGTGGCCTTTTGTGCCGACTTTAATTTATTTTGGTCTCCGATGATCCCAACTTTCCATGCAGAGATAATCTATAGTAATGGCATCTGGTGTCTGTTAGTTATGCCTTGTTCAAACTAGCAGTCCATATGGAATACAATTATTGCTAAAAGTTAGCAGATTAAATTAAACAATGAAATATGGTTAACACAAACAGACTTTAAGGCATTTAAAGCCAAACCTACAGCCGACCTATTTCATATTTACACTTAATTTCACAAAGAGGTTTAAATAACTAATGCACGTACATTTTTTGTTTGCTTATAAGCAAACCCTATAGGGTCGCAGTTGGGGAATTTCTCGTTCTCTGTATCATTTTATCATCCCCTTGCATTTTATTGTAGTTTTCGGTGTTGGCCAGCGGCAAAAAGGTTTAATTTATGGTCCTTTCAGATTGGCCCAATGCCCACGATACATTTGCGAGACACTTTTTCAGTGCCGAAAACTTTTTGTTTACTGTCAACTTCGGTGGCAGTTTATGTGGACCACGCCTGGACCAGGCAGACACCATGACCAATAAGCATAAACAGAAAATAGTCGCAAGTGTTGAACAAAAAAGCCGTAAAAAGCCGCCAAGAAGTGCCAGTTAACTTTCCTCACATTCATCAAAGGCTTTTTCTTTATGCGATATGCGTGCGGGCAATGAAAATTGTTTATACTTCGTAATTGAGTTATGAGCTCTTACCAGAAAACAAAAACAAGAGTGGAACAACCTGCACTACTTAACTACCAACCCACCCACACAGTTGCAGATAAATAAAAACAAATGGTTTCGCTTGCACTCATGCACAATAATTAAATGTAATAAAATCGCAGATATTAAGGATACATTGTATAAAAAAGTATTTTTTTACATAAGTAGCAGTGAAATAGAAGCCTTAAAAAATACATACAAAATGCAATAAATATCTTTGAGGCAAATTATATTCAGTACAATAAATGATGCTTAGTTTACAAAAACACTGCATAAAAATTACATTGGATGGATTACAGTTTTAATTGTTCCTAAACTAAATACATTTACAATTTTACTGATACGAGACAACTTTTTGCTGTGTAAAACAGACATCGCAGACATTCAAGCCGGGGAGAGTGAATTACTGAAAAAGGATATAAAACAAAGCAGGATACAGCCACCAGAGAGCGTGGCAGACACGAGAAATGTAATTAAGGCGACAGAAGGAGATGACAAGACACGGGGAAGGGCGCGGGGTATTGGCCATAAAAAATGTACGCAAACAAAAATTAAGGCATAAACTACAAATGCTCAGATTATTGCACGTCGTGATGTCTGCTTTATGCAGCGGACAATGAGGACTTCAGGACTTGAGGACTCGTTTTGCAAACGAGTGGGAATACGGCGAATGCGATGTCCTTTAATGGCTTTTCGCCTGCTTTATAATTTTGCAATTGTCATTGTCGTCACTGGCATGTAATTTTGTTTTATCGAACTACGATTTGCCATTTGCCTTTTGTTTCTCTTTCTCTCTCTCGGTTGCTCGTTCGTTGTGCCAGCTGAAGTGTTGCTCTAAGGTAAACGGGGCGTATACGCAATATGAATAATTTATGCCTAAATTGGAAAATGACTCGTAAACAAATAAAATTCTAATTGCCGGGAAGGCACTCGATAAAAGGGGTTTGCATTGGTTCTGAGTTACGGCAAAGTGGTAACCGAGGCTTTTGACCTAAAAACGGGAACCACACAGCTCTACAATTTTCATTTTTAATCAATACATTTTTACACTTCTTATGATATACAGATAATTTAGTCATTTAATTTTTAATATTCCATTTCTTTTAATAAACTACTAAATATTTCAGCTTGCATTACATTTTAATAGTCATTGACATACCCCATCAACTATTCAGTGCACTTCATCCTTGATGTCACTCATTCGATCCATTAAGTGTTGTGTTTGATGTATTCACTGCATTCAATAATAAATTCACTACACCCCCGAATAAAATATAAGTTTTGTTATAAAGAAATTAGCTTCCATGTCCCAAATATGTTTCGTTTTCTTCATCCACTTATTTATTAATTAGCAACATGAAAAGTTACTTCGGCTCAAAACCATAAGTTTTCCGAATTTATGACAAAAGCAAATGTTGAACTTACTTAATGCCGCATAAACTTCCGAGACCTTCATTGATTAAAACGGGATAAAGTTACACAAATTAAAAAGTTTCAAGCGCCTTGATTTAGCCGACTGCATAAGCTCCAGATATTGGCAAACCGGTTTTGAAAAAAGCCACTAAAGGTAAACTTTGCTCGGATGGTGAGTGGTTGGCAAAATGCGACCAAAAACATTTGCAATGAAATTCCAAGAAAATGCCAGGGAAGAGTGGCTAGAAAAATGTGTCCTTTGGCTGCCTGCGGGGACAGGCGGCCATCAACGGGGACTCCCCTTCATGTGGGGCGAAGTGGGGAGAATTGGGTGGCACAAAAGGGGATCTCGAACCCCTCGGGTATCGTATCGAAAAGGAGCCGGGGGCCTGTCATCGACAACAGCTGCTGCTGCTACGGCTGCTGCTGCTTTCATGTCTGTGACCTACTGACTTGTGTAGCCTACTTTCCGGGCCGCATTCCCACTCCTTTTTGCACGCTCCTGCGGAAGCTGCGCTTAATGACATCCACGGCCTTGCTGCATTTTTCCCGACCAACCAACCATCCCTCACCCGCCTCGAATTCTCTGGCACTGACGTTGACACAATTAAGAGCATGAAAAATACTTTGGAAATTTAATTAAACAGCCCGCCATTGACGTCACCGCATAACCGAGTTCATCTTAAGTATGTGAACTGCTTGTCGTCCTGAGAAATGCGTTTTCACGCATCCAACTTCACGGCACTTGTCATTTGTCATTTGTCGTTTGTCATGTGCTCGTGATCTCATCGATGTCTTTTGCGGTCTGATTGCCATTCCGCATGACTTAATGTTGCCCCGATAAGAATTCCCAGGTCTTCGAATGCTATTTGCATGGCTGGTTATACAAAATGTGCTAGAAATTGATAGGGCTGATAGCGAACGACAAGCAGCAATCATTTCTCAGATCATTGGAGTTACTGGGAGAGTTACGTAAAAGTGTGACTAATAGTTTTTCCGTTCTTTTGTAATTTTTATGCTTTTGTATTTTCGGTATTTGTATTACGAAACAATTATAAAAAGCTATTGAACCTTGAAATTGAACAGGTAGGCTGCAATCAAACGCTGTGGTTTAGTTTGAATACACATATGTTTGCCTAAGCCATAAAATGTGTTTTACATAAAGCACAGCAGCAAAACACGGACTTGTGTAAACAATTTAACAAAATCCAATACACGAGTTTCGACAGAAAACAAATTATTTAACCTGAAATCTCGACACGTGATGCAAACACACGTGTCGTTCACAGGCGGAGAAGTGGGCACGGCAAGTCCCTGCCAAAATGTAATTTAAGTCTGTGAAACATTTACTTTATGGCAAATAAAATGTACTGCCATGGGTGAGTGGGTGTGTTTGCCTTGGGTTTGCAGGCAAACATGTTTGCTTTTAATTAAAGGCCAGCAGGGACATTCGTCGAGTTAGAAACAGGAGCAAAAACTAAGCAAGATTTCGCCAGCCCAGGCAAATTGCCATATCCTGTGGGAATGTAATGAAATATTTTTCAATATACTCGAGATCCAGTTCGAGCAGATCTACTACACAACTACACAACTAGTGCAAACAAAAAATGGGTCGCGTATTTGTGCATCCTGCACTCACATTATTTATGTGAATTTCATATTCCATTATATGTGATAAGTGCTGAATGAAAAGCATGTAGTTCCTCAGACAGCCAATGCCGCTCGTCCTTACACTTTGGCTGGCTTAGTGCAAATATTTTTACATGTCCAACATCAAAAGGGGAGAAAATGTTCAGTTTTACGTATGCATTCAACACGGAATAACTGGGAAAAAGTAATGGTGGGGATTTTCAGAGAAAAGCAAGCATTAAAATGAGTTTCATACGTGTGCATATGTAAACTATTTCTGGGCCATCCTGTTGAAGCAGAACTCTGAGGCAGTTGAAGAGATTTTCAAAAGTTGTGCAAAACTAAAACACTGCCAAGTGGAGTCGGGCCATAACTGCCAATGCGAGTTGACTGATGCGATGGTTTTCCACAAGGAAAGTAGCAGCAAAGTATGGCTGGGAAATCCAAAGGAAAACATAAATATCACTCTGTGCTGACAGCTGCTGCGGATGTCGATAATAAATCTTTTCGCTATGATTTCGTTTTTCTAGTTTTTTTCAAAGTATTTCTCGATGAGTGCTCTCTGCGAAAACGTTTTACAACTGAATTTTCGTGGCTGTGAAAATTATTCTACAATTGATACATTTTTCATTTCGAGCAGCTCAAAAAGTGTTCTAAACGTTTTTGTTTTCTGTTATTTATTAATAATTAGAAACGCGTTAGTTTTATGCTTGCTTTTTATGTCTTTCTTTTGACACATCTTAGAAAATTAGGTGCATGTTTGATTCAAAGTGTACATTTAAAAGCTTGTATTCTTTAGTCAGTTTAAATTCGAGGATAAATGTAACATAAAAATGTGGTGTTGAAATAGAGAATGTATATCTAGAATTTCCAGGCCCTTTTCTTACTGCGTCTCTGGTCTAATTATTTATGCATCTGTCAAACATATTTCATATGCATAACAGAATGGGCTCGGCTGGGGAGAATAACAAATGGCATAAATTACAATTCAATTTCTTATGGCCTATTATTTAATGCCTGACAGGGGGAGGATATCCCAAAAGCTGCCACGCCCACACCAGGCCTGCGTAGGCGTGGGGGGCGTGGTCCTGGAGAGCCATAAAGTTGGAGCTGCCGCCAAGTAGTAATCATATTTTCGGGACTAAAAGCAAGCAGCACAAGAAACACGTTGGGGATAATCCCATTCGGCACAGGCCAATGATTTCAAATGCGCTGCATGACGTTGCCACTCCCCCTTTTTCTGCTTTTCCTCCGCCCCCGCCCCCGCCTCGGCGTATTCATAATTCGATTTTTCACGATTTTCCCGAAAGTCCCTGCGATGTACATCTACGTGGGCGCCCCATTTGCTGAGTTGCTTTTTGCCTTGGCCAATGTTTTTGCGATTACGTGGGGTTCCTTTCCTTTTGTCCTCCAGGATATTGTGGAGCTGGTCAGACAAACGAATTATGTATTTCTTGCTATTATCATGGGCCAATGCTCTTTTCGCTTCAATGTCGACTTATTGAGGCTCTTCTCCATTGTCCTGTGCGAGTCCTTGGAACCTTTGTTGTTACTTTCTTACACAAAAAAAATTGTCCTTGCCTTAACGTACAATATCAATTTCAAAAGTAAGTTATTTTCTTTATAGAGTGTTATAAAATTTAATTTATTTTAACTTAATTTAAATGAAAATAAATACATATATTTCTTAAAAGAAATAAATTATATAACAGTGTGCTTTCGAATTGTGTTCAATCGTCTCTGTTTGATTTTTATACTTCTCCGTTTTAGTTCACAAACTTTTTAAAAACATTTTCACTTCAACAAACTTTTGCTTGAAACTGATAAATAATGCATTTCAAGGCAGGCAGTCACAAACAATAAACTGGATCTAGATTGTTTGGCATTTGGCTGGATTCCGCCTGCAAGCAACCAAGTCAGATAGAGTTTTTCTTCTCATTTACAACAGTCATTTGCAATCAAGTTTCATATGCACTTGCCGAGGACAATATTGATTTTATAGTAGCTTGCACTATTTTTATAATATTAAATGTGAAATTGATGGCGACAAAAGTAAAGTAAACAAAACGCCAAAGCAAAGGAAACTTTACACAAAAAGCAACATAAATGTTTGTTTTATAAATGACACATTATTTTAGTAAATTAGTTTGATGGGAAGATGTGCGCCAGCTCAGGAGCGGGGTTTTAATCTTAAAGTCTTGAAGCTATTTTCCAATATCCGAGAAGGGAACGAGGTCCCCTGCTTTCGCAGAACTTTATGCTCGCCAACAACCCCCAATTTTGCCCCATATCTGCCCCATTTTTGCCCCATTTTTGCGCCATTTTTGCGCCATTTTTGACTATTGGCTCTGGTTATTTCCGCTCCGGACAATTGGACAATGGCCGGACTGACCTTGTCCGCAGCAGTTTTCCCGCGACGCCGAAGAAGCCTGCTTCCTGGCCATTGATTTTCACCATCATCGCCATCAGGAGGAGCATCGCCTCGGCCCCCCGCATCCCTAATTTACAAGGAAAACGCAAAACGCAACTCGATTTATGGGTCTGTGTGTGTTGCCATTTTGCCATTTGCTGCACTCTTCATTTGCACATTATTTCGCTGCAGCGAAAGGGAAACGTTTTGTTTGACCCGAAACTTTTTCTATTTAGTTTCGCCGTAGTTTTGTTTTCAGCAAAACTTTTCCTTTTACCTCCCCATTTCGTACTGACTGTTCTGATTTTTATTTTTTTCCAATTGCACTCTGGGCAGCATTGTTTCGGATTTTCTGTGGATTTTTCCCTGGCATTCAGATTCCGATTTAGATTCCGACTCAGAGTCAGCGGTATCTGCGTCCATTTCATTGCTCCATTTTCGTGTTTTTGTTTGGACGCGATTGCTTTAACCATTGGGTTAATGTGGCGTATGAGTGACGTTGCGTTAATGCAATTGAAATGGATATTTTGTGTACTGCGAACATTCAATTTATTTTGGCCATTTATTCATATTAACATGCTTGTACATATAAGAGAAATTACCTTTTGTACAGATAATTAAAATATTTCATAGTTTCTGGTTAAGGTTGTGGTTTTAAGTATTTTACTGTAAAGCAGGTCTTAGGCTTCTTCAATAATCGAAATAAGACTTTGCTTATTAAATCTGCCGTAATAAATTCTATTGCGTTGCTAAAGATCATTAACATTCTCTTATATCCTTGTCTAAAATCAAGTAAACTAGCTTTATTTAACTCTTTGCCCTTCAATTGTTTGAAAATACAACCGCCAAACAAATTTGACATCCCCGAAGGCGGTTAAACAAATCGCTGCCATCACAACACAAAATTGGCAAAAACTTATTATTCACTTTAACACACATTTGCACAGGAGACTCTAAGGGAAACAAGCAGGGGACTTGATAGGACCCATCCTCGAACATGCCGGGCCTCACTGAGCAAGTGATTGATTTTGGGGAGTCAGTGTATCCTGGGTCCTTGGTCCTTGGAGGCAGAGGCAGAGGCGGAGACAGCGAAGTGCCACCAGCAGGCGGTGCAGCTGTGAAGTGGGAATATAAGAGGATGGGGAATGGGAGCTGGTGGATTGGGGAACAGGAGGCCAAAACGCAAAGACAAAGCGCGAACTGAAAGCACTCAACGATGAGGAGCTGCTCCTGTCAATCCTCGGCGGCGGCAGCCACTTAATGAATGGAAAGTCTCTCTAAACGCCGCCGAGATTGATGACGCACTTGATGCTGGCCCAGCTGCTTACTCGCAATCCCATTCCGACTGCAAGTCGTACTCTCTGTCGAGTGTCCTTTTTATATAGTCAGTCAGTCATTCAGTCAGTCAGTCAGTCGGTCGGTTGATCGGTGGAGTGGTCTTGTCGCTACCTCTTCTCTGTTCCCTTGTCTCCATTCTGACTTTTGTGCGCTCGTCGCACTTAACCAACATTTTGTCATTTTGACAGCGAATACATGGCCCCGACTTCCTCCTCGCGAGTCCTGGCCCAAATGCTGCCTAAGTGCGGCCAAGTAAAAAATTTGCATACTCAGCCAAAGCGACTAACGGCGCAGTCACTACAGTCTATATATAAGATTTTTCAATGCAGGTCTGTCCTCTTATCTGGCCACATCATTTTGGCCATAAAACTGCCACAGTGATGGGGCGCAGCGCTTTTCTTGATTTTCCCGAACCTTTCACTTTTCTTTGTGTTAATTTCGTGAATTTCACGGGGCTTTCAAGTGACGTTTGCATTTTGTATTTCAGGCTGAAGTGCTTAGTTGAGTTGAGTTTTTAATTAAATAATGTATTTCTTTATTACTGCAATTTAATATTTTCATGACTAAATTTTACCAATCAAATGTATTGTATTTTTAATAAATTATAATAAGACACAGTAAAGGACTGGACGATAACGGAAAATGAAATTTTAATTAACCACAATTGATATTAAAATAATAAATAATATTATGATACTACCAAGGTGAAATGAAATACTCGAGGCTGGCAAATGAATTTGTTTAAGTGAAGCACCTTTGACATGTCGCAATTCAAAGCAAAATGTATAAAACTCAAATCATGTTGAGTTTTCTGCAACTAAAATTCCATTTAATGCTTAAATCCTTGGCGAAGTACTTGAGAAATTCCGTGCAACAAAAATATGTAATTAAATTTGCGTTTATCAAAGGAAAATAGTTTCGATGCTGGCGCACTTTTGCGCAACTGGGATTATGCCTCAAGTATTTGCATGTACACAAAATGCACTTTACATATACATCAATTTGTGCGCGTGTGTGTGTCTTCGGGGCACACAACGCATTGCTGCACAAATATTAACCGAATCTCGGTATGCATTTTACTCCACTAAAGTCCTTGGGATCTATTTTGTTTCCTCTTTACTTACAGTCAAAGGACAACGAGGTGCCGTGGGCCAGAAGCGAAAAAGGACGATGGAAAAAGAAGCAAGGCCGTGCTAAAACCATAAACCAAAAAGAACAAACTCAGCTCTGAGTTCTAAAGAACCAGGAACTAGATGAAAGTGCAACCTGCGCCCAAGTCTAATTAAAAATAACTGCGCCGCAGGTACAGATTACTCATACGCCGTGTGGATCGCGGGTGCTTCAGTGTTCGTATATACAAAATACCTATTGGTGCGACAACTTTTTGTAAAATCTAAAACATAAAACTCCTGAAAGCCATTCGAGAGGTGTTCAAGTTCTTGTTCGATTTGCTGGCGGGCCGTCGAAGAATTAGTTTGGCATGCGGCTGCTGTTGCCACAACTGTTGCATGCAACATGGATGGCGAAAATCGGATCATACTCAATGTGGGCGGAATAAGGTGAGTTTGATTAACCTGACCTAAAAAGTTCAAATCAATTGCATAACAATCAACTGTAACTTTACCTTTGAACTTTAAGTACAACCTCAACTGTTTTAATCAAATACTAAAATATCAGAAATATTTGCTTACATGTAAACAAGTTATAAACGCTGTAGGGCTTCTGTGGAATATACCTAAAATCAATACAAATTTATTTTGTTTCAAGGTTTCTTGTATATGGGGAAATGGATAGGGGCTTTGTGTATATTTATCTTAGGCATTGCCAAATCACGTAGCACATCCTGTTGATTTAATATATTTGCCATATTTGCCTAGTCGTAGAAACACACTAACATTCAATCCAATTTTGCGCACTTGGACCATCGATGCGGTGTTTTTGTTTGTTGGACAGGATATTGGGCCAGGATAGTTCCCATGTATTTCCGTCATTATTTGGGCATTGTTGTGATTACGCCTGGCGAAACAATGGAAGCGATACGGACGCTGTTATCCTTGCCAACAATATGAAAGGGAAAAAATAAGAAAAAATAACAAAAAATAGGGCTAGTAAAGTTGTTCACAATTTGCGTTACAACAGGAAATGTTGACTCTTGTGTTTGTGTGTCATTCCGCTTCAGTGTGAGTTTCTGTATGTACTTTTATGTAAATAACTGTGCTGTGGCTTTGAGTTGTAAGCCCCATTATCAGCATCGTCATCGGGACCATCACCAGCAGCACAATCATCATCATCATCACCATCACCATCATCATCAACTTCATTTTCATGTGTGGCAGTGCTTTTTTGGGGATTTTTATACATATTTATATGGCTGTACATATGAAATCCTCCCTCGACTTGGTCCCCTGTCTGCTTGAGCGCACTTTTCTGGCTGAGAGCATTTATCCAGCTGCAGATTTTTGGGCCTAGTTAATAATTTATGATGCCGTTAATGGGCAATGTGAGAGGGGCGATTAAGAGAAAAGTCCCAAGATATTATTCTGTTGCTTCGCTCGAATTTTTCCATTTCGGCAATTTAAAAGCACTTTTTGCACGTTTTCAATTACATTTATGGTACAGTCGTAAGCCTGTTTTTTTCTCATCACTGAACAGCAGTGTTTTTAAAACCAGTTTAAACTTTACAAAGCGGGTTAATTTTATTGCTGGCAACATATTTTTACCGCTCGGTTAACCGCACTTTGCAAAATTAACAATGCAATTCCAATTGCATCGTCATCGTATACATTCTATTTCAATGGGTTTTTTTCCTCTACAACCGCAGTTGAAGACCACAAAAAAGAGAATGAAATATCATCGGAAAGTACAAAATTGTGGCAAAATACATTCTTGCGTGGGTGAACAATCCACATTCAAATCCACCACGCCCATAAAGCAAAGCCATTAAATTGACATATTTCTTTAAAAAAAAAATATATAAAATATACTGTGGTTTACAAAGAATCACTTGAATGTGGCGTCATCAGGCGGTTTGTGGGCAAAACACTGGCATACTGCACTTGTCTAGTAATTTAATGCCTTTCAATAAGGGAGAAAACACATATTTACACATCTCTAATTCCACTTTTATAATTAAACAGAACAAAGCACTACACAATAATAATTAGTAAAAAGCAAAGCAGAGAGAGCCAATTACATATGCAGATAGCACGTTATTGATTTCATTTTTTTTCCCAGTGGACAGCTACAAAATCAGTCCCTTACTGCTGCAAAAAAAAAAGAAATATACGTAGTACGTACATAAATCTCAAACCGACATTTGCCATATAAATGGATGAAAGCTTTGGTTTCGGTCTCGCTTTAAGGACTGTGGCGACTGCAATAGCTGCGAAATGGGTGGAAAAGGGGGAGTTGTAATATGTCGCACTACTCGAATGCTTGTTTAAGTCCTGTCTGTGTTGCTGTGTGCGCGAGAATGTCTGTGTGTGTGTGTGTGGCATCCTTTTGGACCATACACACTTTTGTAGCATACTTATGCGGGCCAAGCAGGCTGACTGGCATCACGCTGTCAGCTGGCCGACGTTTTTAGCACAAATAATACATACAAGCATTGTTCGTGTGAGCATTAAATAGAATACATTGCAATGCGACTACATATGTATGTATATTTGGTCCTAAGCTGTTTGCTGTTTTCCCCAAGTTTCGCATTCAGACCCAAAGTTGTCACCTTAACGGGAACACCGAGAAAATGCGCTTAAAATACTTGTGGCCCAGCGAAGCGGGAAAGCAGGTTAAGTTCTGTCGGCTTATGCTAAACAAGTAATTTGCGAATCACTGTTTGGAAATTCATCAAGGTGAGTGGCATATGATCCTTGTTAGGCACTGATAATCCACAGTCCATATTTCCATATTCGTGTGCAATCCAATTAGAGATGGTATTCAAATGAGGCTTGTGTTTGCAAATCAATAGCCATACCAATCTTACACATCAACTTAGTAGTTGTACACACTTCTCTGCAACTAAAATTTTATAATTTCATTTAATCAACAAAGCGCTAATAGTACCAAAAATCTTTTGTTGTGGCTAACAACATTAATAGAAGGGGGATTAAAGTATTATCTATTTGTGATATAATGTAAATAGTTTCAGATTATGTTCTGCTTAACATTTGTAATAATTCTTTAATCTTTATTATATTCCATTTATTTAATTGCTGCAGCTCTATTTATTTATATATTTGATATTCAACAGAGTTTTGAACTAACAATATACATACCAATTGTATTATTTCTTCTGGGGGATTGCTGATATAAATACATATTGTTCCATCAACTTTAATCATGACTGGCATAAAAAGCTTTTTATTAAGCCCAATAATAATAATACATTGTATGTATTCCGTCAAGTTCTCTGCGGCATCTGGATGTGTGATGATTATCATTGTGATTACGCGGCGTTTTCGGCCATAAAAGGAGAGAGGAGCAAGTAATGTATGGGCACTGGCTTGGGAATTGCTCGCTTTAAGGATGGGCGACTCCCAGATCCTGCTGCTCATCAACGCAGACAATTGCGCACTGATTGTATCTTTGATTCACGCACACACACACACACACGCGAGCAGAGGCACCCACACACTGGCAGTAAAGCTGCCACTGTGGTTGCCTTTCAACACAAATACATTATACTTAGTGCCGCTGGTTGTTTGTTTGTGATGCTGCGTATTTCCGCTGCCATTTTCTCCTCGCCATTCTCGGGACTTTCACTGCTTTCACTGCCTTCACTGCCTTGGCTGCCCTCAAAAGCCCCCTTCAATCTCACGCCATTGTGTGCGAATTAAACGAAATGGCTAATGAAAAGTTTAACAGTCGATAAATAAGGCGGGCTGTGACATCAAACACCACAGGATCTGCTCTTGTCCTCTGAATAGAAGATAAATGTTGACTGATTCCCATTCAGTAACTTTCTTCTTAAAAGCTTTAATTTGTTTATAGAACTAAGCTAAATGGTTTGCTGATGCATTTTATTTTACAGAATTTTAAAACGAGGTTTAAAAGTTAAGTAAATCTAATAAATACTAAAAGCTCAGCTGAACCCGTAAAATAAAGTATATTTTCTGCAATTAATATTTATTTTCAATGCAAATACTTATATTTACTAATACATATTTATTTTAGATTAATTCCTGTAAAATGAAGTTGCAAAAGGTATTCAAGTGTATAAATCTGCTTTTTATCTCTAGCAAAATCGCATCTTTCCGCTTGTAAGTGTCCAATTAACTTCGATATCGCCTTGTTGGAATTACATTTTTATTGCAATTAATGCCAAGAAAAATGTCTCATTGTCCCGCTGCTGCAGAGCGGAACAAATAAGTGGAGGGACGCTGTGGAGGATGACAAATTGCTGACAAGCATTCTGCGGCATTTGCTGCAGCACAATAAAAAAGCAAGAGAGTCAGCTGTGAAAAATGAAGAAGTGAAGGCAGAATTGAAATGCAAATGCTCGTGCCGGTTTTACTGCTCAAGTAGCCGCTTAGAGGCAAGTGCCAAAGACAATGGCCAAAAGCGAGTCCTTCTGCCTCACACACATACACTCACGCACAACCTAACACTAGGAATCAAAGGACCTGGTGCAGGGAAAGCGGGAAAAGCTGGAAAAGCTGACAAAACCACAGCAAGCAACGAGAACAACAATTTAAAATCAACAGCTGCGCGTGTCCTAACACAAGAAGCATGGAAAAAGTTGAAGTAGCAACTCGAAATGCTTGCCATTCGCATTCTGTGCTCGCCTTTGTTTAAATAGCCAAGTTAAGGGGGCGTGGCTGGGCGGAAATGGCAAAGTAATAAATAAATTTCCTGCTCTTTTGCTGTTTTATGTTGGGACCGCTTTATTGCGGCTTCGTCTGCAGCGCCTAACGCTTCATTAACTTCTTGGCTTTTAATATACTCGGCCAGACCCGAAATTTCCGCCCACCTCCTCCTCCTTATCATCTGCCGCCCCCCTTCCCCCTCCTTAATGCCCCATGCCACCCACTGGTGTTGTTGTCACTCAGCCAGGCGTTCATCGAGGTCTCCTGCTGACTGGCAGCGTCCACGAAATTGGAAAACATTTTTGGTTTCTTTATTTTGCTTTCTTTTTCGCTTGTTTTTTGCTGTTTTCTCTTTTTTTCAAACTTCAGCGGAAAAAAGGGCCATAAAATAAATAAACACTGAAAAACGAAACGAAAACGAATACCGCCTACGGTCTGTACAATAACAAAAATACAAAAAAAAAGGCAGAAACCGCCACTTTAACCCTTTTGGGTGTCGAGGTGTGAGATTTAGTGACACTTTGGCTGGCGGGTATCTTTCGAGTGCCAGGCGCATTAGCAGAAGTTTTAAAGCGTCCAGGGTCATAAAGGTTTAAAGTCACTGCTTCATTTTCTGTGGGAGGAATATTGGTAAATGTTTTCAGTTTTGCTGGAATCTAAAGCTTATTTATTCAAGCTGCTTCACATACGTAGTTGTTGTCAGCAAATGTAAATAAAATCACTGGTAATATCATTTTCATTGCAAAACACAAAATTCTTGAACGTCAATATTGCAAACAATAGTTCTTATTTGAAAGAGCTTAAAATCGGATTGTTTGGGTTATCAAGAAATCTCATTGACTTAGTTCCCAGCCATTTAAAATGTAATACTTTGCATATCCTTCTTCCTCAACATTTTAAAGCTCACTTCCACTACACTCATTCAATTTGCCTAAGTTTCTCTAGGAGATTCAGCCATCCCAAAGTTGTGAAAGTTGTTTTGAAGTTAAATAAACTATATAAACTGAGACTGAATTCAGTGGCTCGACTCAAAAACTAACAAAAGGCAAAGAAACCAGCTCAACTCATGGGTTAACTCCGTTGCGCGTGCATTCGAATGTGTGTATGCGAGTGTGTTTGTGTGAGTGTGTGTGCGTGTGCGTGTGTGTGTGTGCGTACTCGAGTGCGTTGAATTGTGTGTTTATATGCGGGGAACAATTTTTTAACCCAGAACAAAACAACGACAGCAAGGAAGACCGAGCTCAAAAAATGAACAGAACCACAAAATCATATTGTAAGCCTTGTCAGCTGGCACACGCTTAGAAGCACGCAGTCATGCAGAGAAAGAAAAAAGGTGGACCTTTAAATGGAAACCAAAATGAAATGAAGTTGTATGGCTCTGAAAATATTTTGTTATTCAAATATTTGGATTCAAAGTGCAACTCAGGTATTAAACTATTTAAAATAATTTTGGCAACCCAACAAAATTACATAAATTTATTATATATATTTATATTGATATATAGATATTGATTTGATTTTATTCTTTTTATAATATACAATTCAATGCAAAAATATTTATTTAAAAACAAATGTTCGACCTGGTTTTTTATTTCTGTTTTAACAGAAAATCGATTTATTTTGTTAAGGCAAAATGTGTTGTTAATTTTGAAGATAGACACTATTTTTCCAAGTGCACACATGCGAGTGCGAGTATCTCTAGCTATTTCTATGCGTCCTTGTGCCAGGACGTTTCCGCTTCCCCCGCCCCCTCGTGTGTTATGCGTGTGTTATTTTAACAGCAATTTTAATGAAGCGCGAAACCGTTGAAATACAATTTGTAAAGCTGAGGGGCGGCGGTGGATAAGGATGCGGCAGCGGGAGGGGGAGCGGAAAAACAAACTCAGAAATGTTTGTGCAAAGTGAGTGGAATGGGGGAATGGGAGGGGAATATCTGTTTGGGCCAGGTCTTTTTCAGCCGCCAAATAAAAATGGCTTGCAAACGCGTTTTGGCTTGGGCCCTTGTGTTACTTTGTGACTCGCGAGCGCGTTTTGTTCGCGAGTTTGTGCGAGTTAATTAAAAAGGGTTTTACAATCAGCGCACAAAGGTCTCCCCGGGGGCTGGGGCCATCCGTTGGCAAAGGAGAAAGTCTTCATATATTTCAATGTAATTTCGCCTAGGTCATGGGGGGCATTAGGAGTTATGGCTAAATTTGTTTTGTCGGCAGTCCCTTCATAAAGAACGCCAGGCCGTTGCTATACTTTCAACTTAAGCTTTTCGGGAACGTTTCTAGCTGCTTTATTGGGCAGAGCAAAATAAGCCATTTTAAGGCTATTATTTCACTGTACTTAAACGAGGCTTAAACGCAATTTCGTATTTAATGGAAAGCTACGTACGTATCATACTAACAGCTAATCTTATCTTTAAAAATAAACTCTTAACAATAACTACTCAATATTTTCTATTGGTTGGTTTTTATTGCTAGACATTAAACTGGTGCAGTATAAAATGCCTTAGATTTAGCTGGCGAATTTAAGTTCGACTTTAAAGAGTGCCATAAATACTTTTGCGGATTCTAAGTGGTTTCTGCTTGAGTTTCGCAAACAGAAAAGTGTTGTTCCTTTGAAGCAGCGCTGCTGTCGTTGTTGTTGCCGTACTCGAGCTAGCAAAGGACATTATTCCTTCCACGTTATCGCTCATTTTTGCCTCCTTTTAAAACCCGAGCGTTGTTTGCTTTGTGTTGGCCATGTTAGCTGTTCTTAGCGTCTAGTGCATCGCGGCTGCCTGGGCAAATATTTGAGCAAGTTAATAGCCAGGAGCAATGGCGATGGCGATGGCGATGTTGATGGTGATGCACTGCCTGCAACTCATCAGCCTCGCCATCCTCGCCAGCATCTCGTCTGGCATTTGTGGCGCCCCCGGCATGCCCAGAAGATGCCGAGCGGAGTGGGTTACGGCCCAAATGGGGTATATGAACATAAGCGTGTTCGCTGAATATGGGGGGGAAAGGGGTACCACCACCAGCCCATCATCAATGGCTCTTCTCACGCCAATGCGCAATACACTTCCACTTTATGCACATTTCCGGACTAGCGCGGCTAACAAAAAAATGGGTGATGGGCCACAGACAGAGGGAAACGAGCCAAATGCCATTCTCAGTGCTCGGACATCTAGGTACCTGGTAGATGCCATAAACCCAATGACCTAATTCAAATAAATTACTAACTATATGGAAAACAGCTTAAAAGAAAACGTGTCTTTGGTAGAAATGCAAACTATGGAAATTTACTCATGATGATATGATTTTTTATAAAAAAAATATAGCACTTGTCAAAATCTAAAGATGTTGTGCTAACTTGGTGAACTTCCGATTTCTTTACTATTTCACAAATTTGCCACTCTTTCAGAGCAAAGCAAGTGTTTGGGATGCCTTGTAAAATGACGATTACAGGGTACAGGGTACACTGTTGTTGCCGCCCTCGTGTGCGACATGTGTAACAGGGGCGTGGCAGGGGAAGGACACGGAAATGGCATTGCATTCGGCAAACAACAAAAGGCCTGCAACAGTCGGCGAGTTCTTAGAACCAGACGAGCTGGTTGTCGAGCAGTCGGATGATGTGTGGCAACGTTTCCATTTGAAGTGGCATCAAAGCCATCATCGTTTTCACTTTTGTTGCAGCAATGGAAACTGCTGCTGCTACTGCTGCTGCTGCTGCTACAGCTGTCGTTGCAACAGAATGTTGCTGGTGTGGCAGGATTACAAAGTTCCACCTTATTGACTGCAACAGCATTTTTGCGAATTTTTGCGCATTTTCACGCTATTGCCGTTGATGGCGTGAAAATCGATGGCATCTGCGGCGAGCAAATCCGACAAATGCGGGTTACAATGAATTTTTAATTACTGGCTTGATTTGGGCAGTGGATGAGGTCAATTAAGAGGCTTAAAATAAAATAACCAATCGATATTGATGCAGACACGTTTCAGCTATTTTTAACTGTACATCTTAATTCATTTTCAATTTTAGTTCATTTCTCTAGAAGTAAAAATATAGAAAAGCAACGCTTGACTTTTGATTCAAAGCATTTCTAAACTGACGGCCAGTAAAGCAACAAAGTGCCATTGAAATTTTATTTTCAAGCTGAAATTATTAAATTTTCTAACGAATTTTTGCAAAGTGTTTTTTGGCAAGTGATTTAATTAAGATTAAGATTCAACGAGCTAAAAGATTTAGTTGCCTTTTGCAAGGAGCAGCAGGACATACATATACCTAAGATAAACAGGATACATAGGAAATCGATAGCATCATCATGCCACGAGGAAAGTTCGTGAACTACAAGGGTCGCACTCGCCAATTCACTTCGCCCGAGGAACTGCAGCAGGACTCGGAGGACGACAGCGACCAGGTCAGCGGCTCTGGGTCGGATGGCGAAGATCAAGAAGCAGCCGTCGTCGGTGGAGCCAGTTCATCAACCTCCATAGCGAAGAATCGCCACTTGCAAAAAGCGACTCGCAATCAGATCACTTCGGCTGCGGACGCTGAAGGGGCCAGTTCTTCCGAGGAATGCGAAGCGGAATCTCGTGATGCCAAAAAGGGCGTGGCCTCACTCATCGAAATCGAGAATCCCAACCGGGTGGCCAAGAAGGGTCCACAAAAGGTGCCCACCATTGTGCTCGATCAATCCAAGCCGGGGCTATCACGCCGCGGTCGAGATTCGACCAAGGATCAGAGTGCGCGACAGCGTTACGAGAAACTCCATACCGCTGGTAAAACCACCGAGGCTAGGGCCGACTTGGCCAGATTGGCTCTGATCCGGCAGCAACGCGAGGAAACCGCCGCCAAGCGGGCGGCGGAGAAGAAGGCAGCCGATATGGTCACCAAGAAGCCGTTTGCCAAGTAGAGAATCCACTCTTTTAAACCTTTCCATCCCCAAACGGCAATGAATAAGACATTTTGAAACATTTAAAACTACCGCAAAAATCATTTTAAGGAAGGGTTTCAGAATAAATTACCGCTAACAAGCAGTCAAAATTATTTAAGTTTTGCAAGCGTGTCTTTTGTAACTACAAATTCTAACAAAGTAAGCCAACTACTTGTATATTATATACGTAAATATGTAATATATTTAGAAATCAACATTATTTGGAGCGACTTCGTACTTACTTATTCCTACCCTTCATTTGTAGGGTGTAAGGTTATATTAGCTAGTCTACTAATGCATTCTATCATGTCACCTTTGGATATTTATTTATTTTCTACATTATATTCCTATTCGACTAGACCTTATTGCATTCAGCGTATTTCCTCACCAGCTATCCCTTTTAAGCCCACTGTGCGTAAATCGCATTATGGCCATAGAATGTGTCTGTGAGAGCATTTAGCCCGCTTAACGGAGGTAATAGGCCAACAACGAAGGGAAATTGTATGGTTGACACAGGGAGGGGTTGGGTGATGAGGGGGAAGAGGGCTTTGGGGCAAAATGCTGACACATCTGGCCTGAAACTGGATCGTTGGCACTTTATTGGGTTAAGTGCGATGCAATTGCGTGGCTGAGTGAGTTGAACGCAATTTGATTTTTCACTTATGGGTACTTGCGATTTCCCAGCGATATGCGAGCGATTTTTAAATCGCGTCCAACGGCAAATATTCGTTGCATAATTTTGGGCTGTGCGAGTTTAAGCTACCACCGAACATTTTAGAACTTGTTTACAGTGCTAATCATTGTTAAGCTTTTTGAACACCCTTCTCCACGCTGTATTCGCCTTTTTGTTAGCCATTGGAATGTTTTTTGCTATTTTCCCAGTTGGCTTATCTGCGCCGTGTCCATGGCCTTTTCGGACTAATGATCAAAGCGCTGGCATCTCTGCGATGTCCCACTGGGAGTTGTTACTTTTCTTCTAGTATTTTCCCCTTTTTCCTTTGACAGCCCTTGGCCACTGAACATCACAATGTAATCGAGTGGAGACACAGCGATAAAGTTAAATGGCAGGGCCGCAAAAAAAGTGCCTGCAAATTGGCCAATGTGGCGGATACATTTTTTTTGGGACCGCTTTTCTTTTGGCGGCTTTCGCTGTGGAGTTTCTTGTGCTGAATTATAGTTTTGGCGAGGCGGGTTAATTAAAGTATGGCTGTAGTTTATAACATGCCTGGTGAAAAACGATTTTCAATTATGTTCCGCACTCGAGCCTGAACTAAGAACTACAACGCTCGAGCGCACCTGTGCACGCGCCTCAATGCGCACGGCTGCGCTTTTGGCAATCATCATTCCTTCTCCATATCCTTCCCCGCATATCCTTCCCGCAGCCCCCCGCCTCCTAACTATAGTCCTGTGCCGGCCCTGTTAGTGGGCCCTTTTCCGAGTTGGCCACCTGCCATTTTTGGGGTATTAAAATTGCCCATGGATCATTTGCAATTTTAACAGTTTTTCCAGTCTCTCCCTTGTGATTTTGCTTTTTTTGTTCTATACTCGAATATGTATGAATGGCTGCCATCAAGCGAAAATCAATTTAAAATATCTGGTGCAGAAAAAAGCAGGGAGCCAAAATACTGAATACAAGTGGTAAAATAAAATAATTGCGTATACGCCGTGGGGGCTTAGTGATTTTTGCTGGTTTTTTGTTTAATACGAAAAGGTGGCACAAATCGAATTAGGTTTGAAGCGCCGGCAAACGGAATGCAAAATACATTTTTGTTTTGCATTAGTTGGCACTCGACGGTAAATACAAACTGATATGAAATATTCAACCTCATAATTCATACACACTTCGAATTATCCAGTTAAATTGCATACACGCTTTAAAATTAGCAGTTAAAAAATGTATAAAATTAATTATTAAGGGGATTACCCCTTAGGTGTGAGTTAAGTGAGAAAGGAACGCCAAATAAATTCTTTTAGCAACGACGACAACTTCAATAATTAAAGTGTTCACATTCACAAATCCCGTCATAGAGTTGTGATGTAAATATTTAGTTTCCCCACTTTTTCAGCAAATAACTCTTTGCACTTTGGCCTTTGGTCATCGCAAAAATTGAAATACAAATTTTAAATAAATTGCATACAAATGCGCTTATTCAATTTCGAAAACAACAAAGTGGAAAATAAGAGAACAAGTTTTCCACTAACCGCAAAGCACTTGACACGCTCAGCTGCTGTCCAATCTAATGGACAACTTTTTCCATTTTTTGCTTTTGGCCATGATGTCGGATGAAAAACGACCCGATGTGTCTGTGTAAGTGCGAGTGTGTCCTGATATGTGAGTCTAAGTCCCTCAGAAATCCACACACACGCAGATACAGATACAAATACAAACACAAGCACTCGGAGCTAAAACAAAACGATGGAAAATGCCAATAAATGCAAATAAATGTAAGCTTATTTCTCCTAGATGGACGAGCTAGTTCCCTGAGCTCCGTGTGCTGGCTGCTCACTTCATCCACTTGCTCTTGGCTCTATGCTAAAACAATCAATGTTTCGTGCAGTGTAAGCTGTGAGGAAGTATCTGTGCGCTTGTTTGTTTGTCCTATCTCGTTGTTGTGGGATAAGCAAAATAATGACATTCAGTTCAGAGTGTGCTATAAACAAAGCCAAGAATCTATTGGCAAACACTGGAATTACACATAAAACTCTATAGGACAACGGGGAGCACGGAAAGAACGTAAATAAAACAACTGTCGAATTGTCAGACCTGTGCCCTGTACTGCTTTATAGCTGCATTGCATACTAAATAAGAATCATGTAAACTTTATTTTAAAACTACACGTTTCGCAAAATCTTTATTTCAAATTAGAAATGTACACTTAAACAGAATTAACCGAATGGAAAAAATACAAAAACTGGCCGTGGGCAAGTATATCAAACAGATGTATGTATTTAAAACTATGTGCATATAGAGATGTAGATTGTAGATGTGAGCAGTAGATTATCGCCGGCATTTAGATCACCTAAACAGGGCGAACCATTTTAAGCTTCCCTCTTGGAGGAAATATCTGTCCGGTCCTTTCTAGGAGTTCTTCTGGGCCACCTTGACGATGACGCTCTTGACCTCCGTGTAGTTGGACAGAGCGTACTCTCCGTTCTCACGTCCATGGCCGGACATTTTGTAGCCACCGAATGGAGCCTGGGCGGCGAGGGCATTGTAGGTGTTCACCCACACGGTACCGGCACGCAGGCCACCCACAATGTAGTTGGCCTTGTCCAGATCCTTGGTGAAGACGGCGGCGGCCAATCCGTACTCGGAGTTGTTGGCCCGCTCGATGACCTCATCCAGCTTCTTGAAGCGGATCAGCTGCTGGACCGGTCCAAAGATCTCCTCCCTGGCAATGGTCATGTTATCCTGCACATCGGCAAACACCGTGGGCTGGACGAAGTAGCCGGGCAGACCATCTGGGCGACTGCCACCGGCGACCAACTTGGCGCCCTGCTTCTTGCCTGTTTGGATCATTCCGAGGATCTTCTCCATCTGCTCCTCGTTCACCTGAGGACCCTGCTCAGTGTTCAGATCGAAGGGATTGCCCACGGTGCGCTTCTTAGCCCGCTCCGCACTGCGCTCCACAAACTCATCGTAGATCTTGTCCTCCACGAAGGTACGAGATCCCGCACAGCAGCACTGGCCCATGTTAAAGAACAGGCCAAAGTGGGCCGTCTCGACGGCGTAGTCCAGATCGGTGTCAGCCAGAATAATGTTGGGCGACTTGCCTCCCAACTCCAGTGTCACGCGCTTCAGGTTGGTATTTCCGGATGCGAGCTGGATAAGCTTGCCCACATCGGTGGAACCGGTGAAGGCCACCTTATCCACGTCGCAGTGGTTAGCCAAGGCAGCGCCAGCACCTCCAAATCCGGGAACCACATTGACCACACCTTCCGGGAAGCCAGCCTCCTTCACCAACTGGGCAATGTACAGGGCAGTCAAGCTGGTCTGCTCGGCGGGCTTCAGCACAATGGTGTTGCCGGTGGCCAGAGCGGGACCCAGTTTCCAGGCCATCATCAGGATGGGGAAGTTCCAGGGAATGATCTGGCCGCACACGCCCACGGGCTCGTGGCGGGTGTAAGTGAAGAATTCTCCGTCCATGGGAATGGTCTTGCCATGGTTCTTGTCCGCCCATCCAGCGAAGTAGCGCAGGTTCTTGATGGCAGTCGGGAGATCCACGTTGTAGGACATGCTATAGGGCTTGCCGTTGTCGAGGGTCTCCAGACTCTGAAATTGAATTGAAAATATAAGTATATATAAACTATATTAAATGTAATCTTCCAAAGATATCATTAAAGGCCTTGAATACTCATATCTGGCCATGTAGTCCCTGATACTTACGGCAAGATAAACCTGATCGCGCTCCATGAGATCAGCCAGGCGGTAGAGGAGGCGACCCCGCTCCGAGGCATCCATGCGACGCCATGGGGATCCCAATCTGGTGGTTGATTATGAAGTGCTCATTAGTACACACAATATATAATATTTATGACCGAATTTCACACTTACTTGAATGCATTGCGGGCAGCCTGGACGGCAAGATCGATATCGTCCTTATCACCACACTGGATTTCGGCGATGGCCTGCTCCGTGGTGGGGTTGATGGTTTCGAATGTTTTGGACGACTTGCTCTTGTGCCACTCGTTGTTGATGAACACCTGCAATAAATGGTTAACAACTTCATTTAGTGCCACATCACATCGGCAATCTGCTATATTGAATTCATTTGTATTTTACATCGTTTCGTTGGAGTGACAAACAAGCAGCCGCTCCTCTAAATGATAAGCACTTGACTGCTGTTATTTGTTATTATTGGCTGCCGTGCGTGTTGTTCCTCTATCGCAATCGGCTGATTGTTCAGTGTGCATGACTACCTGTATCTGACAATCCCCCATCCCGGGTAATCTGAAACGATTACCGGCTAACTGATTAAGATTGAAATGAAGTGAGCCCTCATCAACCCCTCTCACGTCATCGTATTAAATACTACATTTTATATTCGCTATGGTTTTTATTTTTGCATACATCTGCCTTGAATTTCACAATGTGCTTGCGAATTTAAAACTTTCCACCAGACATAGCAAAATATAAACATAGCGATGGCACGTGTGCTCAGTTTTTGGGGGTTTGGCTAGACGATTAGACTGGTTCGATGAGAGAAGGCCAACTTATAAGTGTGCCATCTTATCTGCCCCTCTAAAGACTCCCAAAATAATAGGGCTGCCGGTGATAAGAAGTGGAAACTGCCTATGGCAACAAATACCATTAGATAAATCAAGTGATTAGAACGCTTGTGGGGAGCCATACATTATGGGCTGAAATTCCTTGTTATGAAAGCAGATTTTCAGATTCTGGCAAACTAAGAAGGTTGCATAATGTGCAATTCACTGAAAATAAACATACATATGTATGCTCAACTCAGGTAAAGGCTAAAAAAAATCGTCTTATTTAAGGATTTATTTCTTTGAAATATTAATATATATGAAATGGTGTATGTGATGTATGATATGATTTTTAAAATAATAATAATATATTTTCAACATGTGTCTTAGTTACTTACAATATTGGTGGTTTTATTTTCTGAGAAACCTAAACCACTAAGAACTATTTAAAGCAAATTTAGGTACGTAGTAAGATTATATTTTTGTAAAAGTAGAAAATAAGAATTTTTATAGTTTTGAAGATACTATACAAACTATGTATGTATTGGTAATCTAGTTATTTCTGTCAATTTATAATTTATATACGAACTGCATATGAAATTACCTCCAGCTAAATAAACTGCTCTAATTTCGTTGGATCCCAGTGAACATCTGGACAAAAACCGCATTTGGCTCGCTGCCTAACCGCAATGCTCTCTCAATTAATGCGAACGAACGCTAGTTTTAATTGGTGACACTAAAGATAAAAACCAACAAAAAATGCCAATCGTAAAATTTATGCAAATTTCCCCAGAGAAGAATTGAAAGCGCGAGGCGATGAGAAGAATAAATGATGAGAATTTGCGGCAAACAAATTTTTGTTTTGCGTGTGCGAGCGCCACTGACGTAACAAAGAAACTGCGGGGAATGGCAAACAACGAGAGGCAGCAGCAGAAACAACAACAAATATAGCCGGCGAACTAGGTACATGTGCAGTTGTTGTTGCTTTTTCGATATCGCATGTGTATATTTCTTTTGGTCGCCGGTCTTTCGATTCGCTTAGGCAGCCTAATCCCCTACAATTCCCTACAATCCCCTACATCTGGCGATAAACATTTGGTGTACGTGATCTGAATGCGGTGAGACTCGCTGCTCGCGTTTCGCTGATTTGCCAATTTCTTTTCGTTAAATCCGAAGAGGGAGGGGACTGAGGAGAACTGGAGAACCTAAAAACTGGACTCGCATATGTAGGGTATTCGAGGTGGGGCTCTGGCGCCGATAACAGCTGCAGTTGCCGCGCCTCAAGGTCAACTCAAAAACAAGTCAAATGCTTGCTATTGAGTTCCTGTTCGAGTTCAGTTCTTCGCTCAGATTGCAAGTGCGATTGTAGTGCTTTTCACTTTTCATTCTTCCTGGAGTTGGGTTAGGACTTACCCCTGTGTAGAGGATATCGGGCTGAGTCTGCGGCTGCGGGAGGGAGGAGTAGTTCGCAACAGCTGCTGCGAAGTTCTTCGTTTGGGAACGCAGCAGGGCACCGGTCTTCAAAACGCGCAGCATTTTGAACAGATCTTTTTGTACTTTTCCGGACTGAAGAGCGAGAGGGGGAAAGTATCGAAGAACGCAAAACTAAAACTGCGTCTTAATTGCTCAGCGGTCGTCGCGCAACTGAATCGGTTTCGTAGCTTTGCCGCTCGCGAAAACTACGTAGGACTACTTCAAGCGTCTAGAGGGGAATCGCGCCACGCCGCCAGTGCTGTCACAATAACGTAGCCAGAAATAGCTAGGTGCACTCCTATCTCTAAGATCTTCGCCTGATAGCAGCAGAATACTGAAGAATTTGGAACCGAAAAGTTATTTAGTTTTTTAATTTATAATTTTTAAAATCTAACTGGGACCAGTTAGATATACACAGCTGGCTTTATAACTGAAAAGAAATTCCACCAAGTTATAAATAAAAATAATAATACAGTAAATAAACTGTTGGTATTGGCAAAATCAATATTATTATGAAATAAAGCAATTATGTAGTTATTGTTAATTAGTATAGAGTGGTTTTTATCCAAAATGTGTTAATTATTATAAACTGAGATTAAAGTGATTTAAAGCTAATTTGCCAACACCGACAGCTGCTGATAAGGTCAGAGCGAGATGGCTACCGAATAATCTCTTCAATAGGGAAGCCAGAAAGAGAAGGAGTATTAAAAACTATAACCAAAAGTACTTAAATAAAATTGCATTTGCATGTGGATATGTGGGTGGGGTTATTATAATAGTGTTTATCTCGTTGCGATACTCTTTGGTACGTTTTGGAGCTATAGATACACTTGTACTATATAGTATTAGGCAAATCTCCACAGTATAAATTATCATACGATTTCGCTTAAAAGAAAAATATTCCAGAACTTTGTTTTGCGTTTAGAGTGACTTGCAATTTGTTATAATTTCAAGACGAGAGGAAACGAATTTGAAAGCATGTGAAATATAAACAGCTAAAATCTTATCAGGCTGATCAATCAATGAGCTTTAGAATTGGTATTCACAATTATGTTATATAATTTATACAACAGCATGCTGTTAATTAGCAATACTTTCGGCATCTTAATTATAAATAATGTTTTTTTATTTAATTTGGTATAGTACTATGAATTAAAGGCATTTATTTACGCAAATGTTATTGAATTAAGTAATGCATTAGTGAAATGTCCGAAATCGTGTGCTTTTATACATCGTTACTTCGATTTTTATTATGCGGCTGGCTGTTTCACTTCATTATTTAGCTGACTGCTGAGCATTTTCATCCCTTCCCCTTGAGCAGTCGCATAATAAAAATGGTTTTGGCATACTTTTCGGATGTCAGCCGTATTACAAGCACAAAATTGATGAGCGAAAAGAGGACGAAATTTATTTCAACATAATTCATTAAATGCGATTTAGGCCAATTTGTCAAAATCTTTCGAAATTTATTTCACTCGTAAATTGAAAGCTCGGCGTTGGCTGTCAAGAGAATCACGCATACGCATCGTTGGCCCAAAACAGGCGAACGAAACCAATCACAGCCGGAAAACTAATTCAATACAATGAACCCCTCTGCATCGTCCGAAAAACACATGCATCTGAAATGGAGGCTGAGTAAACATTTGCTCCCGGTTCCATTCCCATCGATTTTCCCACCGAAGGGGCCAATTACCATCGCCGAATCGGCCGAATAAACTATAATGGCTGTCTGGTCCTTCTTAGGAGTTCTTCTGGGCCACCTTGACGATGACGCTCTTGACCTCCGTGTAGTTGGACAGAGCGTACTCTCCGTTCTCACGTCCATGGCCGGACATTTTGTAGCCACCGAATGGAGCCTGGGCGGCGAGGACGTTGTAGGTGTTCACCCACACCATACCGGCACGCAGGCCACCCACAATGTAGTTGGCCTTGTCCAGATCCTTGGTGAAGACGGCGGCGGCCAATCCGTACTCGGAGTTGTTGGCCCGCTCGATGACCTCATCCAGCTTCTTGAAGCGGATCAGCTGCTGGACCGGTCCAAAGATCTCCTCCCTGGCAATGGTCATGTCATCCTGGACATCGGCAAACACCGTGGGCTGGATGAAGTAGCCGGGCAGATCATCTTGGCGACTGCCACCGGCGACCAACTTGGCGCCCTGCTTCTTGCCTGTTTGGATCATTCCGAGGATCTTCTCCATCTGCTCCTCGTTCACCTGAGGACCCTGCTCAGTGTTCTGATCGAAGGGATTGCCCACGGTGCGCTTCTTAGCCCGCTCCGCACTGCGCTCGACAAACTCATCGTAGATCTTGTCCTCCACGAAGGTACGAGATCCCGCACAGCAGCACTGGCCCATGTTAAAGAACAGGCCAAAGTGGGCCGTCTCGACGGCGTAGTCCAAATCGGTGTCAGCCAGAATAATGTTGGGCGACTTGCCTCCCAACTCCAGTGTCACACGCTTCAGGTTGGTATTTCCCGATGCGAGCTGGATAAGCTTGCCCACATCGGTGGAACCGGTGAAGGCCACCTTATCCACATCGCAGTGGTTAGCCAAGGCAGCGCCAGTACCTCCAAATCCGGGGACCACATTGACCACACCCTCCGGGAAGCCAGCCTCCTTCACCAACTGGGCAATGTACAGGGCAGTCAAGCTGGTCTGCTCGGCGGGCTTCAGCACAATGGTGTTGCCGGTGGCCAGAGCGGGACCCAGTTTCCAGGCCATCATCAGGATGGGGAAGTTCCAGGGAATGATTTGGCCGCACACGCCCACGGGCTCGTGGCGGGTGTAAGTGAAGAATTCTCCGTCCATGGGAATGGTCTGGCCATGGTTCTTGTCCGCCCATCCAGCGAAGTAGCGCAGGTTCTTGATGGAAAGCGGGAGATCCACGTTGTAGGACATGTTGTAGGGCTTGCCGTTGTCGAGGGTCTCCAGACTCTGAAATTGAATTGAAAATATAAGTATATATAAACTATATTAAATCTAATCTTCCAAAGATATCATTAAAGGCCTTGAATACTCATATCTGGCCATGTAGTCCTTGATACTTACGGCAAGATAAACCTGATCGCGCTCCATGAGATCAGCCAGGCGGTAGAGGAGGCGACCCCGCTCCGAGGCATCCATGCGACGCCATGGGGATCCCAATCTGGTGGTTGATTATGAAGTGCTCATTAGTACACACAATATATGTATTTATGACCGAATCTCACACTCACTTGAATGCATTGCGGGCAGCCTGGACGGCAAGATCGATATCGTCCTTATTACCACACTGGATTTCGGCGATGGCCTCCTCCGTGGTGGGGTTGATGGTTTCGAAAGTTTTGCACGACTTGCTCTTGTGCCACTCGTTGTTGATGAACACCTGCAATAAATGGTTAACAACTTCATTTAGTGCCATATCACATCGGCAATCTGCTATATTGAATTCATTTGTATTTTACATCGTTTCGTGCATAATTCCTGAAAAACGAAATATATTATACCCAAAATCTGAAGATAGCCTCCTTTTTATACCCGTTACTCGTAGAGTAAAAGGGTATACTAGATTCGTTGAAAAGTATGTAACAGGCAGAAGGAAGCGTTTCCGACCATATAAAGTATATATATTCTTGATCAGGATCAATAGCCGAGTCGATCTGGCCATGTCCGTCTGTCCGTCCGTCTGTCCATCTGTCCGTCCGTATGAACGTCGAGATCTCAGGAACTACAAAAGCTACAAAGTTGAGATTCAGCATGCCGACTCCAGAGACATAGACGCAGCGCAAGTTTGTCGATTCATGTTGCCACGCCCACTCTAAGGGCCACAAACCGCCTAAAACTGCCACGCCCACACTTTTGAAAAATGTTTCGATATTTTTTCATTTTTGTGTTAGTCTCCTTAATTTCTATCGGTTTGCCAAAAAAATATTTGCCACGCCCACAAACCGCCAAAAGCTGCCACGCCCACACTTTTGAAAAATGTTTTGAAATTTTTTCATTTTTGTATTAGTATTGTAAAATTCTATCGATTTGCCAAAAAACTTTTTGCCACGCCCACTTTAACGCCCACAAACCGCAAAAACTGTGAGTGTTGTGTGTCCTGCGCACTTTCACCATCTGAGTAACGGGTATCAGATAGTCGGGGAACTCGACTATAGCGTTCTCTCTTGTTTTGCATTCTTTTTACAGAAATTTTAACAACACGAAAAACACTTTTCTTTTTTATATATTATATTATTTGCTTTTGTTAAAATTTTTAATATCGGTTTCCCATATTTAACTTTATAAATGTATAATTTTAAAATAATAATAAAAAAAATTTTATAATAAATACAATTGTATAATAAAAAAAAACAAGCGAAAAAAATATAAATAGAATAGTGTTAATAATAGATCAAATTATATTAAATAATATATAAGATTGTTTTTTGTTAAGACATTAGATACATCAAAACGCAAAAACATGTGCCCGACCTTTTTCTTGGGTGTTCCCTTTCACCCTTCATTTCTTAGACCGTCTCGCTTCCACCCATACAAATTGTATGCATACAGAAAAGTACCTGCGGCCGATCGTTGCTTGCGCGTCACTCACCCTACATTTTGTTGCACAGCAGACACCCGGGTGTTTTTGTGCAAGTAGCAAGAGACACCCGGGTGGCAAAAAACCCGGGTGTTTGTCTTTGCTGAAAAAAGAGTGTCTACAAACACCCGGGTGCTGAAGTACCCGGTGTTTACCGGGTGCACTTAGGGTGCCGGTGGCTTGCTGCAGTTCTCTGATTGTAGTGCTTTTCACTTTTCATTCTTTCTGGAGTTGGGTTAGGACTTACCCCTGTGTAGAGGATATCGGGCTGAGTCTGCGGCTCCGGGAGGGAGGAGTAGTTCGCAACAGCTGCTGCGAAGTTCTTCGTTTGGGAACGCAGCAGGGCACCGGTCTTCAAAACGCGCAGCATTTTGAACAGATCTTTTTGTACTTTTCCGGACTGAAGAGCGAGAGGAGGGTAAGTATCGAAGAACGCAAAACTAGAACTAGCCAGAAATAGCTAGATGCACTCCTATCTCTAAGATCTTCGCCTGATAGCAGCAGAATACTGAAGAATTTGGAAATTTAGACCGAAAATTTATTTAGTTTTTTAATTTCAAAATTTTAAAACCAATGTGACCCAACTGAACTGAACTGAACTGAACTGATATACACAGCTGGCTTTATAACCGAAAAGAAATTCCACCGAGTAATAAATAATAATAATACAATACAAAATCAATATTATTATGAAATAAAGCTATTTTATAAAGCAATTATGTAGTTATTGTTAATTAGTATAGAGTGGTTTTTATCCAAAATGTGTTAATTATTATAAACTGAGATTAAGCTGATTTCAAGCTAATTTGCCAACACCGACAGCTGCTGATAAGGTCAGAGCGAGATGGCTACCGAATAATCTCTTCAATAGGGAAGCCAGAAAGAGAAGGAGTATTAAAAACTATAACCAAAAGTACTTAAATAAAATTGCATTTGCATGTGGAGATGTGGGTGGGGTTATTATAATAGTGTTTATCTCGTTGGGATACTCTGTATTACGTATTGGAGCTATAGATACATTTGAATAAAGTATTTGGCAGACCTCCACGGTATAAATTATCATACGATTTCGCTTAAAATAAAACTATTCCAGAACTTAGTTTTGCGTTTAAAGTGACTTGCAATTTGTTATAATTTCAAGACGAGAGGAAACGAATTTGAAACCATGTGAAATATAAACATCTAAAATCTTATCAGGCTAATCGATCAATGAGCTTTAGAATTGGTATTCACAATTATGTTATATAATTTATAAAACAGAATGCGCCACATGTTAACTGTTAACTAGCTATACATTCACTAACATAATTATTATTATTTAATTTCGTAAAATATGAATTAAGGGCCTTTATTTGCGCAAAGGTTATTGTATATAGTTATGCATTAGTGAAATGTCCGAAATCGTGTGCTTTTATTGAACGTTACTGTGATTTTTATTATGCGGCTGGCTGTTTCACTTCATTATTTAGCTGACTGCTGAGCATTTTCATCCCTTCCCCTTGAGCAGTCGCATAATAAAAATGGCTTTGGCATACTTTTCGGCTGTCAGCCGTATTACAAGCACAAAATTGATGAGCGAAAAGAGGACGAAATTTATTTCAACATAATTCATTAAATGCGATTTAGGCCAATTTGTCAAAATCTTTCGAAATTTATTTCACTCGTAAATTGAAAGCTCGGCGTTGGCTGTCAAGAGAATCACGCATACGCATCGTTGGCCCAAAACAGGCGAACGAAACCAATCACAGCCGGAAAACTAATTCCCCCCACATCGTCCGAAAAACACATGCATCTGAAATGGAGGCTGAGTAAACATTTGCTCGACTCCCCGGCTCCCGGATCCCGGATCCCGGTTCCATTCCCATCGATTTTCCCACCGAAGGGGCCAATTACCATCGCCGAATCGGCCGAATAAACTTTAATGGCAATTGTTATGCGACGCAGCCGGTTATTGATGATTCTGCTGTCGCTGCGGTTGCTGTCCTCGGCTGCATGAAATATTTAATAACCGAGAGTAAACAGTTTGGCGTAAAAAATAAATTGCATTCGCCGGACAGCGCCGCTCAGGACACGCACTTAAATGCCATCATTGATGGCCGAGCATCGGGTGTGTGTGGGTTATAAATGCGAAAATGAAATTTACAACAATTTGCTGGAAATTACTTTCAATTGAATTTAATTACGCCTGGTGGGAGTCGATGTCGCTCCTTGTGCTTGCACAATTTTATGGATGATTACGCAAATTAAGTTTGGCTTGTGTCTGTGGTACTTTGGTAGTGTGTGATACCCGTGTGTAGAGCAGAGGTGGGAATATAATTAACACGCGTAATATTGGTGTGCGTTTCCTGGGAAATGAAATTGAACTGGCCACAGGGAAATGTACCAAGAACATTGTTTTGATTTCAAGTTATAAATGAGTAGGAATTAAACTTATTCCAAAACGAGAAGCTTAGCTTAAGCTTATCCACTGTTTCCAAGCAAATACATTTAAGCTTTTCCACTGTTTTCAAAGAAATAGATATTAATTATATACATTTCATTGCTGTGGCTTTAGAAAGGTAACTTAAGAAGGCCATTTGATATGATAAAACATGGAATTTCAACTTAAGCCTATACAAAGCAGTTATTTACACAGAATCAACAAAGTGAAGCACTAAAAGCGTTTGACCCACACCCAAGCATTGGAATATTCAAATCATAAGTAATAAATTGACTTTTGTTTGGTCAGCGAAAATCCAGAAACGTCAAACAGGATAAGGGGGAAATCCATCAATTTTGCGCTGTAATGATCTCTGTCAAAGGTCAAATCAAACAAAGGAAATCCTAGACCAAAATCTACGTGACCCACTTAGGACCATGGCCAGAACCAAGCCAGAACCATAACCAAAACCAACAACCCTAATGCTTTATGCTTTTGGCACACAATGTAAACGGGCGGAGAGGAAAAAAAGGGAAGATCCGCGTAGAGCCATGGAAAATATAAGCGAAATGTATGCAAATGGCTTATGGCTGGACCTTGCTTACACTTTGCTTACATTTCACCCTTTCCCTTTCCTTTCCCTTCCCTCGGCAGTGCCCCACCTTTTTTTATCGCTCACTTTTTGAGGGAATCAGGTTTTATGGCTCGATATAATGGCAACAGAAGGGTCAAGCGGTCGCTGGATAGTTATGGCATGAGTAATTTGTTAAGTTATTAACCCGTAAGCTGGGAGGGTGTAATCACATGAACGCAAACTTATCAGATAATTTGGTAAACAGCAATTATGGCTTTTATTGCAGATATGAAACCTACAAGGCAACGCTCAAGAAAATCCCCGCAACACGTCTATCCCGACTGACCGAAGCCCTGGCCAACTACGATCCGGTGCTCAATGAATACTTTTTCGATCGCCACCCCGGGGTCTTCACCCAAATCCTCAACTATTACAGGTGAGTGTCCAAGTGCTGAGACGGTCTAATTAGGCAGCTTTTAGCTCGTTCCGACGTGCAGTGACTGTGAATGTGGACAGGGCAGACTTGAGCATGGTAATTACCCCATTTAGTTCAGTCGCATGGGACAGTCTCCATCCTGGGAAACTTCCAACTAAGCTGCTCTCGAGCAGCTACCTTTGGCATTTCAATTTTTGCTCTGCTCGGCAATAATTGGCCTGATTAATGGGAAAGCATATCAGGCAAGAGTCAGTTATCGTTATAGATGGCTTGATGAATAAACAAACTAATATTTTAATTGTTTTCCTCGCAGCAAAGCAAACTTGCCTCGGCCATTAATCTAAAGTTTTTCAGCTGCAAAGTTTATCCAGCGTTTTTCGGGGTCATTAGCGAGCTCATTTATCTTTGCCGTGAGCTGAACTGAGCTGAGTTGAGTTGAGCTGAGTTGAGGTGTTGTCCGTTGGCCCGTTGCGATGACTTAAGTTGTTTAAAATTAATGAAAGTTTGTTTCGCTCTTCATCCATCCGCACCTGAAGCTGCAGCTGCAGAATGAGTTGTTTTCGCATAAAACAACGCTGTCAGCAAGCCATGGTCTTTCATCTCCATTGATTGGGCAGGAGCGTTCGTTACCCCATTTTTCCGAACACCCATGGCTCGAGGGGCTTTGGCCAAACAGTTTTCCAACTCAATTAACCAGGCACCGACGGCCAGGAAAATGGTGTCAAAGAAGGGCAGCAGAAGGAAAAACACTGCAACATCCTGCGTTGATTGGAAATGAAACTGAGTCCCTCCAGGGGGTGTGGTTACAGCTAGGGGTCCTTCGGAAAGGACCCACACTCCTTGGGGTATATATGTATAATCAAATTATGCACGCACCAAATGCTCCAGACACTTTGTATGAAATGGTATTATATAGATAAGCTATATAGATAAGCTGTAGACAAAGCAAAAATGCAGTAAACAAAGCAAAATGCGGGTAGAAATTGTTATTTATCGCCTATGTAAAGATTCGAATTTATGTCATTGGTTACGGAATGAAAAATCCTTTAAAGGAAAGATCTTAATTTTTTAAAAGTTTTTTAAATTTTAATAATTCATTTCTAATAATATACATTTATTTGAATTTTGCTTTGGGACTCATGTAATTTCTTTGGAATTATAAGTTTATGTGTAAAATGTTTGAAAAATAAGCTCTTTTTCGTAAATTTGCCATATCTACAGTCAATTCCCCATGCAGTTAACCAATCGACTTAATTATTTATGCGCATTTAAACGCGGAGACTCTTTTTTCGCCTGATCGGCTCACGAGCTCGTTGAGGTCAGCTATAAATATTGATTGCACCGGTTGCACGCTGCGTATGCGTAATATTTGTTATGCGCACTTGATAAAGGAAAACGGCGAAGAAATGCACAGGTGGAGGATTAACAGAGAATGGGAGTGATTTCAGCGAAACGTAATTTGAGGACGTGAAAAATAAATAAATGGCGGGAAAGCGGCATAAAAAGTTGACCGAATTGCGGGCCTTATGGGGAAAACCAATTACCAATCCACGTGGCCGTACGTGAAGGGATCTATCGAAAAGCCATGACAATGACTGCAGTGCGATTAAAATGATTAAAGGTGGAGAGTGAGCCAGAAAATGGGCATGGATGCGAATATGGAATACCGCTTACTTCGACTCGGCTATTGATTACTACTTTACAAGGCTTCAAAATTCAGGATGTCAGTCATTTGGGACCTATTGTCAGAAACAGAACTAGATCGGAATCGATAAATATAATCCGCGATTATTAAGTTCAGAGACATGATTGTAGCATAGCCAAGTATTTTCTTATTTTCCTTTACTTTATACTATTTTTGTTGAGGAATTCATGGTGGAAAATTATTTTAAGCAGCAGAAAAGCTCGGTCAGCACAAGAGATGAAAAAGTTGCACCAAATATGTTGGGAACCATGACGGAAAAAGGATTGTCAGGATGGCCGCACGTGTGTGTGCGAGTGTGTGTGTGTGTGAGGGGGTGGTATGGGTGGCAAGTGAAGATATCATCCAAAAATAAAACCAGGCAAGGACTCGCCCCCGCACGCGGCGACTGTCCGGCAGCTGATATGGCATTACAAGTTGGCCAACAACTGTGGACAAGGACGATTCCTCCCCATATTTTTTTTAAAAACTCCCTCGCAGCCATTTACTGCAATTTGAGCACACACTTACATACTCACATACCCATACACACACACACGTAGGGCAGGGCAGTGAAAGCATCACAAATTGTTGTTGGCCAAGAGAGAATGGAACAATGGCCAAGGCAGCATTATGAATATGCCAACTGTTGGAGGGAAGGGGGTCAAGAGGTGGTGTGTGTGTGTGGAATGGCCATGTCGGTTTCTTCTTTTTACCAGGTGCATGCAATGCATATCCACACATTTGCCCACTATGCATATACAAGTGATATCCCTCTACCATATACCAGCTACCATCACAGACTTTCAGTTGCGCAATTTGCAGCCACATTTGCAGACGTGCCGTTTTGGCCATAATATTATTCGGTCTGATGTCTAATCCCTCTGCATGCTTGGCAAAGTCCATGAATTTGTTTTGACCGGTCGGGTCGAGAGAGTCGAAAATGGGAATCCTTGATGGAGAAAGCATTTAGTCAAAGGTTATTTATGCCATAATTGCTGTGCCTTAATGAGATTCTATGCAAACGAGGCATCTTCAGTTTGAATAATTTGAGAACGAAGACTTTTGCAGCTTGCGGACCACTTGCTGCTCAGTTTATTCAATTTATGATCCAACTTCTTGACCAAAAATCTGTTACAAATAGGGAGTAGGTAAATATAACGCAAGCATGCTGTTTTAATTGAGTTATTTCTTGTTCTAGAACTGGAAAACTGCACTATCCAACCGACGTGTGTGGCCCGCTTTTCGAGGAGGAACTGGAGTTCTGGGGACTCGACTCAAATCAGGTAGAACCATGCTGTTGGTCAACATATAGCATACATCGCGATACGCAAGTAAGTACAAACACACTTCACACTTCACACTGATTAAATCTTGAAATACTCAATTGGAAAATCTTCCCTAGAACACCTTAGCCATATTAGATAAGCTAGATATTGAAAATGAGAAGCCCACGGAGGAGCAGATAGCCCGTCTATTTGGCTTTGAGGAGGCACTGAGCAACGGCGAGCTTAACTGCTGGCAGCGTATAAAACCCAAGATCTGGGCCATGTTCGATGAGCCCTCCAGCTCCACGGGTGCCAAGGTGGGTCCTCATCCTAAATAATCCTCATCCCATTCACCACTCTAATTACTGATGATATTCGCTTACAGATCGTTGCTGGCATGTCGGTTTTCTTTATATTTGTTTCTGTGATATCATTCTGCCTGAAGACCCATCCCGGCTTTCGTGTCGATCTGCCCTCCGGTGCCCACGATGCCCACGGCCCAGGAGCGGGTGGTCCGCCCCACGGACACGATCCCATGGGAGAGCCACCGCAGAGCACCCATCAGTACCATCAGCACAGCATCACGCCGCCCAGCGGCAGCATCGGACCCACCTTTCGTGTCACGAACTACACGAGCTACAGCAGCGGCAACTTTACCGCTCCGGGCCAGGCCACGCCCATCGCCACCATCAAGGGCGGCCAGCGGCAGCGACTGAAACGGAATATCAACGGCAGCACCCTGAACGAGTTCATCGAGGAGAAGATATTGGGCCACAATGGAAGGAGAAAACACGGCTGGATTGAGACGTATGGTCAGCCGCACGAGGCCTTCTTCTACGTGGAACTGGTCTGCAACGTCTGGTTCTTCATCGAGGTCATCATCCGGCTGATTGTGAGTGAACAATCTTGTAGTTTTTCCAGTACAATTTATAGATAATCTTACTTGGAAACTGTAAGACTAGAATCTCCTAATGGAAGATACTAAAAACGATTTATATCTGCTTCAGGTCTCGCCTAATTTGTGGCAGTTCATCAAATCGCCGGTGAATATCATTGATTTCACGGCCACTCTGAGCTTTTACACGGACGTAATGCAGCGCATGGGTGAATATACGGGTCTCCTGGAGGCCTTCTCCATCGTCAGGATTATGCGGCTGTTCAAGCTGACTCGGCATTCACCGGGCCTGAGAATCCTCATCCACACGTTCAAGGCTTCGGCCAAGGAGCTGACTCTGCTGGTATTCTTCCTCGTCCTGGGCATTGTGTTCTTCGCCAGTTTGGCCTACTATGCGGAGAAGTTGCAGGTGAGGTTTAATTAAATTCTTATTATTATCAAAAGTAGTGGGAAGTAGTTCAATCACTCAATCTGGAAATTAATAATATATACATTCCAATAAAACACAAGCTTCCCACAAGCTAATTTATAACAAGGAAAATGTAAAGGTTTTCTTTGTTAATAATTGACTACAATAAGAAGTATTATATGTTTTGCTTCAGGACAATCCGGACAACCAGTTCAAGAGCATACCTCTGGGGCTGTGGTGGGCCATTGTGACCATGACCACCGTGGGCTATGGCGACGTGGCGCCCAAGACCTATCCGGGCATGTTCGTGGGCGCCCTCTGTGCGCTGGCCGGTGTGCTGACCATCGCCCTGCCCGTTCCCGTCATCGTTAGCAACTTCTCCATGTTCTACTCCCACACACAGGTTTGCTAGCCTCCAGCCAGCGGGTTGCCTCTATTTACTGATTTGGCTTTGCTCCTCCTTTTCCCAGGCTCGCTCCAAGCTGCCCAAGAAGCGACGACGTGTCCTGCCCGTGGAGCAGCCGCGCCGCAAGAGGGAGCCAACTGCTCCGCATCGCGGAAGGACGAACGCCATCAAGCAGACGCCGCCCACTGGACCAGGACTGGTGACTCACGGTGGCGTGGGTCCAGTGGGCGCCGGAGGGGCGGGACTCGGAGGCCATGCGGTGGGTCATCCTGCGGCAGGGGCGCCCATGTTCAAGGACGCGTTCGGCGGTGCCAAAATCGGTGAGTACTGCACCATGCTTTTTCTATGCCCGCTACTCGCCAAAACTAAAATTATTAAAAATGTTAATTAATGGGCAAGTGTAAATATTATTACTACAAAAAACAAATTTTGATGAATTCAAAACAAAAAAAGAGACTGATTCCGTTTTCGTAATATATAACTTAAATAAGATTAATTGCGGCGAGTATAGGGTATCAATGCGGTCGGAGTTTTCGACCTTCCATCACTCTTCTTCCTCCTGCTGTCACTTTAAAATCGTATTCAATATAATTTTCTGTTTTGTTGCTTTTTCGGCCTGCAGATATTTAGAGCAGCCGCAGTGCTACAGACTAATACGCACACACACACACACATGCCGCATACATACGTATATAACACAGATACTCACACACACACAAACAGGGATACTCGCTTCTGGTTTGCCTTTCCTCTCGCTGCTGGGGCCAGAATTAATTTCATTCAATTTCTTGTTTAATTATTTTATTATTTATGCACCCTTCACTGGGCGAGTCAGCTGTTATTTAGCATTTAGCATTTAGCATTCCCCGGGGCGCTGCCGACCCCCCCGAACTGCCGCCTCCCACGCCACTGGGGACTTTCATGTGGTAAATTTCCATTTTACTGATTATTCAAAAGCATTGAAGGCAGGACTTTCGCCACATGCGAGTGGCTTGGATGCTGCTGAGGCTGCTGAGGTTGCAGACCCCGGGGGCCGAAGGACTTAAGTGGATATATGCACTCGAGCGGGGACATGATTTCCCATTATCCTCGGCACCCAGCAGCTGCAATTGCACAGCAAATTTCGGACTCACCAAGGGTTATAAATTTAATGTCGTCGCATGAGGATTTATAATCGCTTCGGTTTTGCCTAATGCCCACAATGCCAGCTAGTGGATATTGGCCCGTTCTTGGTTAAGTTCATTATTGTTGACTTGAGATTATCCTCACTATTTATGGTCTTTGTAGGGGCAAGCCTTCGGGGTAAATAATAGCAAATACTAGTTAAACATTTTACTAAAGATGAACAAATACACACATTGTATATACTTATACATGAGCTTAGCTTCCTGCTGAAAGATTAAGACAGAAATGAATAATTTGAGTATTTTAATCATCTTAACTTATCCATGCTGTTTCTAATTTTACACCGTGTCGCAGATTTCAACGAATTTTAAATGTATTTACGCTTGAACCTTTGTTTCAATTACAATTTTGTATAATTAATTTAATCTTGCTTAATAAATTGTGCCTTACGTGTATATATCCATTCGAAATGTTTTTGCATTAATAAAAACCATTTGTTTTTGGGGACGATTATAATTATATTTTTGGCTGCCCAAAAGCCCTTTTTATTCGAAATTGATGTTGCTGCTTATGGTTCTAAAATGAATTTATCCCTTTTTCCCTTTTTCGTTCCTTAATGTTTGTCAAATGTATTTGTAATTGTTACATTTTGTGTGTGTTGGTGTAACAACATGTAATCGAATGCGTGTGTTGTATATGTGTATCCGAATGCAAATGCATCCGTCCGCCGCGCCGGTCGGCAATCCAGGCACCGCGAACGTGAACGGCGTCAATGTCATTGGCCTGCATCCTGCGCACAGGACGACGACCACGACCACGATGGCGATGGCGATGAATGAGGCGGATCCGACGCCGCTGTCGGCGTTGACCTACCAAGTGCCTATGCTCCAACCCACGCCCCCGCCCGCCCACAGTCACGGCCACGCCCATGGCCATGCCCACGCCCACGGCCTTGGGCCAGCGTCATCGGCGGCGATGACGTCATCGGCATCGCTTACAGGCTCAGCTGCCACAGCAGCCGTTGCCACAGCCGCCGCAGCCGCCCCCGCCGGTCCCTCGTTCATCAGTTGTAAGTGTTGTCCCGTCTTGTGCCCTGCTGTCTATCCGTCTATCTGTCTATCTGTACATCCCCCTACTTTCTGCTTTCTACTTTCCCCACCCACCGCCCCTTCTTTGTCTTGGCATGCTGCACGTGCACAAATGTTTGTTAACCATTTGCAGAAAATCCCTTTATACGCCTGTGAAAGCACTGAGAAAAATACGCACCAGTATTTATTTTATCTCTACTCTTTATCTCTACTTAAGTCCATTTAAGAATAAAATGTAAAAATACAACAAATATTTCGTAATGCAGATGGAATGTATATTTTCTCAAAAGAACTTCATTAACAGAGCTACTAAAATATTTATTTTTGCTATCCTTTTAAGTCATTTTGATTTTAATAAGACGCTGTGAATGGATGGTTAATAAAGGCAGACTTTATTATTATTTGAGCAATTCAATTAAATAATACCTTCGAAATAAAACCCTCGGTGTACTTTTCTTTTATAGTCCGTGTAGGATGTTCTTATGGCTCTGCAACAATTAGTCCTTTGGATGGGGAATCATCTGCTTGATGTCATTGCCCCTCAGCTTGTTAAAATTTATCGCATGCTATAAATTTCACCCGAATGCTATAACTTTGTCACTGCGAGAGTCAGTCAATAAAAGAGGTGGCAACAAACACAAAACGGGCAAAGGAACAACTTTTTTATGTTTATTTGCATATTAAAAGCTTTTTGCAAATTCTTTTTATATTCGGCATTTCGGCATTTAACTTTAATTACAGTTTTATTATGCTAGGCGAAAATCCTTTTTATGTCATATTTCAAAAAGGCCAAACCGGCGCAAACACTCTATATGCTATCGCCCACACTGAAAGGCACTCGAACATATATAGAAATAAAGTTCATTTATCGTCAAACAAATTGAAAAACTTTTTCCATTTGCTCGCCAGTCCGCCAAAGTGCTGGAAAATAGCCCGACTCATAAACGTACAAAATTGAATAAAAAGTGTAAAAATATGAGAAGTAAAAAACCTGTCGAGTTCGAAAAATGAAAATGTATAATGAAAGGAACCGGTTCAAGAAAATTCCAGCATGATGTGCATTTTAATTAAAGCCACAAGAGCTCAAGTGTGCAAGCTCAAATCTCGACTTTTCTTTTTTCCTTTGTCCAGGAAAAATAAGGACCCACTCAAATGGGAAAACGGAAGGCAGTTGGGGCTCTCAAGGCGATTAATTTCTTCAGCCAGTTGTGAGGTTGTGCAAAGAGAAAGAATAAAGAATTTTAGTCCAAAAGTTGAAAGTTGCTTAGTTGAACTTACTCGGATGTTGGGAACGCAGGACAAAAGGGCAGGGGTTTTCCGCAGAAAGTGTTAAAAGAAAAAGGAACCATAAATGCTAATTCGAAAAGGAGATGAAAGTTTTAAGTTGTAGTTATACATGGAAAGGGTCAGAAGTCAAACTTTAATATGATGGGCATTTGATTGCTCTACACTAGGAACTTTACTACTTCAATTTCATTGACTAATTACATTTAACTAAATACTATTAAATTTTATTCGTAGTAAGACATTTTCACAAGTAAAAAGGCTTCACTATAATTAAATTTTAATTATATAAATACTATTAAATTATATTCGTAGTAAGACATTCTCAGAAGTAAGAAGGCTTCACTATATATTAAATTTTAATTAAATAAATACTATTAAATTATATTCGTAGTAAGACATTTTCACAAGTAAGAAGGCTTCACTATATATTAATTTTTAAACATATAAATACAGCTTTTAATATAACAATACCTCTATATATAAACTACGGCCGAAGGAATTCGCACTCTATATATAAAACCTTTTAGTGTCAGTCAAAAAATGTTTTTAAGATGCTTATTTATTAATTGTTTGCTTTGTTGTTTTGCGGCTGCTGTTTTGCTGTTGTAGCGCAGTTCACACGTAGCGAGACATTTTATAAGCCGCTTGGAAAAGCAGCTGGCCCCATTTTTCCGCTAAAAAAAGGAGGCAATGAGAAAAAGAGTTGCACACTTTGGCACGTTCCGAGTTCCGGGGCAAATGAAATTTCTCAGTTGGCCGGAAATGCAGAAGCGGTGACATTTGACACGGCTCCTGTTTGCCACCCAGCTTTTCACCTCCCTAAGCTGCTTTGCATTATGCCGAGGTGCGGAAACTCGAGGGGGCAATGCATTTGCTACCCGCTTTCGGATGCAAATTGCAGGGCACAAAAATAGCAACTAAATCATTAGCAGGCCAAGTGGTGCTCTTACGGCTGCGCTCCTCTAGTGGTCATTTACCAGAAACACACCCGTGTTCTGTACGGAAGGAGTACAGAAGGAGCTTGAGCAATTTATGGCCACAGTGGGTGAGTGGCCAAGAGTGAATGCCAGCGGCCAGGCATTGGCCAGGAATTTCAATTAAGGCAGACCCACTCACCTGAAGGCATCTGTGTCTGCGAAAAAATCCCAACCCATTCCTCAACGAGGAGCCTCACTTGCTGAAAATTCATTTTGTTCTTCGCACCGACAAGTGCCATGGGAGTACGGGCAAATTAATTTTAATATTTAAATTTGTTGCACCAGCTCAAATACAAAGTGCAAGAGTAAACCAATTTCCACGGTAACAACTTCTCAACGACTGTCAATTATGGTTAAAAGTTTGTCTGAAGAGACGCTCCTTTGAAGGATTTTCTATTGGTTCACTTAATGGTGTTGCTTTTGAAAAGGTATATGTATGGAATGTCTCATTTTTGTTTAACCAATTCTGCGATTCCTTGTATTTCTTGCCCGATAAATGTATTTATTTGAATGCCTGTGCCTTGTAAATTGTCTTCAAGCAAATGTATTTAAATTTATTTTACTTCAAAACTCTGTTTGCATAAAGTTGATTGAATTTTCTTTTCTTGCCATTATGGATAGTTAAAAGTTGTCAAGTGCCTGTTGCTGGAAATGCTAGAGTTGTATATTTTACGCGAGTGTATTTATCTATAGATATATTAAAAATGATTTCACAACTTTTCACTTTTTTCTTGTGCCGCCTTGCCGCCAACTTTTTTATCAGCAATTTTTAGCTGCGTGTGGTTTTTAAAGTTTTGTAAACCAAGCTACCACCATCTTGGGTTTTCCATTTCCTTCTTCGCCATTTTTCCTTGCTTTCGTGTTTGTTTTCTTTTTTCGGTTCTCGGTTGTTTTTGGGGAAAACTTTGGCCCTCGCTCGGCCACCGTTACATTGTTTGCTCCGACGGCACTAACGCATTTTCCCGGCTTTTCCGGCCGCCTCCTCTGACTTTGCAGCGGACTACTTGAGCGTGCCGGCGGTGCAGAGCCTCCAGCCGCGGGCGGCGACGACTGGCCACGACTTCATGCTGCCGCTCCAGCCAAAACTTCTGGGCCCCCTGGGTGAGTTGATGATGGGATTCCTCCTCGCCTCCCCGCCCCCTCGCCATCTCGTCCTGCCATCAGTTCTCCGCCTTCAGTGGGGTTCCTCCCCATCCCCGAGCACGTTAGTTGAAAGTTTTGCGGACAGATAATTGCTGGGCGGGGGCAGCGGAGGCGATGGTGGATGGTGGTTGGAGGCGGAAAAGGTGATACCAACGCAGTTGAACCCACTTGTAACCACACACATAGTTTGAGAGCCATTGTATGGCCAGGACAATGGTGCTTGTCAGGTCGAGGGCAGGGTGTCACCGGAAAGTTTTCACATCCTTGCAAAGCCAGTGCACCCAGAAATACGCAGGGCTTGGGATCGGGCAATATTCTGTAATCTGTTTAATTAATTTTAGTAACAAGCACTTACTGGGGCTTTTTTAAATTTGATTAACTGTCCAACTTTTTGGTCTCGCAATTTTGCGAAGAGCTTGAGACAAAGAAAAAAAGAGAAAAGAAACAAAAATTTGTTGCTTGCAATGTTTGTAAATTAAAGTTTGCAAATCCTCTTAAATTTTGACATCAAAAATATTTTAAACCTATTTTATTCGTTGTTACTTTATTTCTCCCTAAAACTAACGATATTCAAATAGGGCTTAGATTAGACTGCAGAGCTGCATTAGCAGTCCCACAAATACTCCATACGACAATCAGCTTATTTTTCAATTTAATTAATTGGATTTTACGAAACATCCACACAGCGCCCATGGATGCACATTTTCATTTGAGAGCAGGGTACCGAGTGCTTCTACTCCCGCATCTTTCCCAGTCGCAAAAGACCCAGGACATTGGGAAGCGGAAGTGATGGAGGGCGCGAAGTGCTGGCTTATTCACTTGAAGTCCTCACACAGATGCCTGCACAATGTGGAGGCGATAAACCAATCGGCGACATGTCCTCGAATGCACTTCCGCTTCCGTGTCCGCATCCTGCAGATACTTTGCAGTGTTTGAAGTGTTTATAGTTGCCATCTCTTCTGCTTTCTCCACTCGACAGAACGCAAGGATCAGCATCCGCTGCAGCTGACTGCCCACAATTTGGCCTCGGACACGCACCAGCTGTTGTACTCGGGCCACGCCCACTCGCAGCACAAGGTGGGCGGCGGGGCAGCGGTGCTGAATGTGCCGCCCACGCTGAGCATGACGCACACCCAGATGCCACCCGGCATCGCCAGCATGGGCCAGCGAACGCCCAATCTGAGTTTCCGGGCCGCTCACGGTGCCTCGTCCCAGGTGGCCACTCTGCAGCAGCCCATTCCACACGCCCACGCCTCCCATGCCTGCCACGCCGCCACGAACTGCAACATCAAGATTTCGGTTGCCTCCGCCGCCGGCCTCTCGGCGGGATGTCCGGATGAGTTTCGGACTCCCAAGGTGACGCTGCTGGACGATCTCAGCGACGATGTCAACTCCTCGACGGACGACTGCGGGGACTGTTGTCTGGTGGACGACAGCGATACCTACGAGGGCACCACCATCAACAATGGTCCGAGTGGCCAGGAGAACGGAACGGAAGCCATTGGACTGGACGACGGTCTTCTCGATAACGATGTGGAGGATGAGGATGAGGAGGAGGACGGCGAGGGCAGCGGCGTGGGTGGAGACAGCGGCGATAGTCTCGGCGGGATCTACATTGGTCCCAGGCATTGATTGCCGGACATTGGATGGGATTTTCGCAACTAAAACGGACTCACCAACTTCTGACAGTACTGCCTAAAACAGCTCCAAAACTGCGGTAAAAGTAAGGAAAAGGATTTAAGTTGGACAATTTGAAGAGTATGTGTAGTGTGTGTGAATGGTTTAATGCAGTGTGCTATCGTAACTGCTGAATGCAACTTTATCTGCCTAAAAAGGAACACAAATTCTAGGTAAAATTCTTAGGAACTTTAAAGCCAAGGTCAATCATACAAAAGCCCCTGCCCAACTTCATTGCCATTGGTCACTCAAACTTTAATTTCAACTATTTCAGTTATTCCAAAGTTCATTATTTCTATAATAATAATAGTAAATGATTTAACTTCATGTGTCATAGGAGTTAGGAATAGCTTAGTTAGCTATGTGTTTTCAAACGTCCACTTAAGAAGAACTATTAAAGAGATTTTATTGCCTTTAAATTCGTAGCGAAGAAAGAGTTTTAAATGCTCATTTCAAAGTTTTCAAAACGAAGATTGTGCGGAAAGAAGTATAATAGGTTCACAGATCACTGCCTGTACATGTGTAAACTTTTCTAATTTAATTCAACGCCACTGAGATAATTATGCATTAATTTTAAGCTGGACGCATACACTCTGCAACCATTTATCAGCACTTTTAATCAATCTTTGCCCTCTACTCACGCCATGCTATAAACAACATTCCTTGTCCGGCCAAGACAAACATCCGTAACATTTGTATCAGTGTCCTTATAACTGTCATGTTGACAACTGTCATTGGCAGCGTGCATGTAGGATTGTCTGCGTGCGTGTGTGTGTGTGCGTGTGTGTGTGTGCGTGCGTGTGTGTGCAGCTGGGCACGTCCTGGCAAGGTCCTGCAAACAAAGGAGTAGTGAGTCTGCGAATGGACGGGGGTCAGAAGAGAAGCTGCCCGCATACAAGGCAAACATATTGTCCACATAAATGCGACCACTTGTGTGCAGCCAGTCAGAGATAGAGCACCAGCACCAGCACCCACTTTCCATTTTCCACTGTCCATTTCCCAAGCACTCCCATTTTCCTGTCCCGTCAAGGTGTTTATTGTGCAAATCTTGGGGCAAAAATTGCATGGCCAACTATAAATTCCCACACTTGACTCTCACGCTCCGTTTGCCGGCTCAGAACCTGAATCATGGCCAAAAGTGTCAGCGGGCTTGTTTATCTGACACATTGACTGCCACCATTTCAATGAACTGGCGGGCAAAAACTGTGTCGACAAGACGCACACAAAAGGCGACGGCAGCCGAAAACTAAAACGGCGACGACATTCGTGTCCTTGCTGTCCTCACTCATCCCATTCCATTCGAATCAGATCCTTAGAGCCACCCACTTCCAACCACCACGATGGCGGCTTGTGTGGTTGACCTTGTAAGTAGTTTTTTGGGGGTCGCTGTGTCAAGTTGTCTCTCTTCGACATTTAGTTCCATAAATGTTAATTGATTTATGCATGGAAGCTGAAAAATGAAAAATGTGAAAGCCGAACGCAGGGAAGTGTAAATATTTGGGCATGACGGTCGAGAACTAACCAAATGAAAACGAAACTGAAACTGAACATAAGGAAAGACGACAGTAGCAAACATATTTGACTTTAAATAAGGTTCAATGGTAATTTTTGGTCCAATACTTATAGTTTTTGATGTGCTAACAAAACGATTAACAAAATGACGAACAATTTTAATTCAGACTCTTATGTAAACCAAAGCTCGTTGTAAGTCTAGGTGGAAAATAGATGGAAATGTAGATTTAACTAGATATCATGCCCAAGCAATGAGGTGAGGGATGTGATTGCAATTAGTCAGTAAAGTCAAATCCGCCGGTCTGAATGTGCGTCGTTCTAAATTCAATCTTTATTACTTAGCTAATCTCAGATAAAACGTTAAATAATTGCCTAATTGTTGTGTAAGGGTATTCCCGGATTCGGCTCGCCGATTACACCTTTTTTCTCATTAACATATGGATTCATTACTTTACATTGTATAAGAGAAATGTTGCTTTAAATACTGTTCAAGTTAGCAAAAAAAAAACACATATTTTCTTATATTACGAAGCGAAAAGAGTATATAAATGTGTAATGTTATTTCGTAAACCACTTTTTAACTAAAGATTACATTTAAATACTTTAACATCATCTCAAATGAGAAAGGAAATGAGTCTTTTGATATAAAAGATGCGTTGAAATAAGATTGTTTCAATAGGAATATAGTTAGTTTAAAAAACACAAGTGAGATACTAAACTAATATTAAACTTTTGCCTAGCAAATAACTAAGTTTAGACCGGTCAATGCAGAAAATGCAGAGCGCAAAACATTGCATACAGAAAATGATTGAAGAAATAAATCCTTTTGAATGAAATCACCCACCATAGACAGGAAACAAGAACCCGGCTGAAAGTGAATTAAAAGAATTTTGAATGCATAATCTGTGTGTATATAGATAATCTGAAGAACAACCTAAATTTCATTAGTTAAATGTCGAGAGCAGTGAAAAAACATTTCTACAATATTTACTGTAAGTAAAAGTGTCAAGAACAACAAAAGAAGAAAACCAAAACTGTTTACAAGCAAAGCGAATTTTAAAATGTTAAAAAATGAGATCCGGAAAAGTAAACGATAAATAAACAAAAACAAAAAAAAAATGTGGTGTGCAAAGAAAAAAACATTAAATTTTAACAAAAATAAAAATTCTTTGAAAAAGCACTTGATATTTCAATGATTTCTACACAAAAACCCCAACATCATCGCCATCACCACACGTTTTTCAGCCAAACCAAAACACGTACCGCATTTTATGCTAATCAAACCGGGACGAGAGGAAAATTCAATTTTGCCACCGCCCAAACATAAGCCACGGACAGGATTTTTAATTTAAAAGGGTCCCTCCATACATACGCAATCCCAGACCAAAATGCGAATCCAACTCTGACTCTGACTCCCACTCACATTTCATTTGGCTGGGCCATAAACAGAGGATCAGCTTCGAGGCCGCCCTCATAAGGCCATTTAGGTTGAAATTTATGCTTGCCACCTCTGCACTAAAATGGGCCAAAAAACACGGCCAAAAAATACCAGCGCGCCCTTAGCAATGGGCAACTGCAAGTGATGGCGTCTAATATAGACACTTAACCACTTACAACCAGGCCAACACACACACTAACATTCACTCGCACGATTTTGATACACGTACACGCAGTTGGCACATCAAAGCGCAAATCCATTAGGCCTTAAGCGGGAACCAGGTGCCGAACTATGCGGGCGGAAATCCAGTTTATGAAGCTGGCTGGATGCTCTGCTGCATTTTTTGCAAGAGGTAAGCACCTAGAAATAAATGAAGATTTTTGCATAATTTGAATTAGTTTCATTAGCCAAGTTTCGGGTTTCCTCAATATTTTCTATTTTTCCCTACTGCACAGCGTATTATTTAGTTCCAGTTCATATGCCAGAGCAGAGAAAGGGTATCATGTGAAATCCCACGCCTGGCATTGAAGCGGGCAAAGGAAATCACAAAACCAGCTACGTGAGTCCGCTGCAAAGGCGAGGAGCTTATCTGCAGCCCAGGAGTCCCAGGAGGAGTGTGCTGCTGTAGTACGGCAAGAAAAACAGACGGGATACAGGATACAGGAGAGTCGTTCATAAGCGTGGTAAGATTAATGAGCACCACCTGCCTGCAGACAAATTAGATGGCATAATTCAGCGTGACCCGCCCACGGAACATATTCCACGCGCGCTCATTCTTTCAGCCAGAATGGGGAATGGTGGTTGGGTGGTATGGCCTTCTTCTCATAGGTGTGGCGTAGATCCCCCCATCGTTAAGTGCTGGCAAATTTATGCAAAATAAATTATTTGCCAGTTTCAAACATGCAGGAACAACAAGGGGAAGAAGAAAGTAAGTGAATGCCGAGTTAAAGCGAGGAAATGGTGCCGACCCATCTCCCGATGGAATCCAGCATAAGCTGCTGATTTATGCCTGACTTGATAAAATGTCGCATATCCGGTTCCGTCTTCTCTCAGTCCCCAGCAAAATGAAATACAATTTCTTTGCTTCTGCTCTGCCAGCGTCTGCTTACATTTCTGGGAAATGGCATAGACATTTGGGGTTGGGAGGCAGCGATAAAAGCCAGAAGAAGTAATCAAAGTTAGCATATGGCGTCTATTGCGGCCCACAAATGCACGGCAATCTCCGAATGTTTCCCTGCTTGTCTGCAACTCGTCTGACACTCCCATTTTTATTCATTTTCAGCTGTCTTTGTTGTGTGTATTTGGGTGTGTTGCTCTTGTTGTGTGAGTGTTTCTTATGGCCTCGCACTCAGCGAGGGGGTGTGGCCGACGGGGCGTATGAGCAATGCTCTTTTCGATGAATAATCGGAACATCTTACTCTGTTCCATGGACTTTTCATCAACACAATGTCAGCATTACAAGTGTAATAACTTGGGAAATAATGAATACCATTTATTATTGCGTTAAAAGACGACTTTGTAGAGCAGAATTAATATTTTTTGAATTTTATTAAAATTGTTGCCAGAAAACAAGATTGTTATAGGAATAGAATACAAAATTTACATTGTCAGCTACATAGCGAAAAGGATACAAACTGCTTTTGATGATTTCCATATTAGTTACAGCTCTCATCATCCGATTCACAGTATTTACGAGATTCCTTGCGGCAGTTGCGCACTTTCCCGGTTAATTGGCATATCTTCAGTGCCCGCCGCTTGCCCTTCGTGTTCATTTGCATGTAGCAGCGGAACATACGCCAGGATACGCCCATGGTGGTTCGCAGATTGCGGGAAAACTTCCTTATGTAGTACATGCCGTCGGTGGCCTCAAGGACATACCAGAGCACTGCTCCGCTCACCAGGCTGGTAATTAGTCCCGAAAGCCAATAGACATACGGCGAGGGTCGGCAGCTGCAGTGCATCAAGTTGAGGATTTCCTTCGTCAGGCTGTACAGAAACCTTTCCAGGCCACACCAAATGATGATGGTGCCCACCTCGGCGAGCAGAATGCATGCCACAATCTCGATCAGGATGCGCCAGAAGCGGGTCATGTGCATAAATCGCCGCGGATAGATGCTGGTGTCCCACAGGAAACACAACGTGGCAGCCAGGAATATCCAGCTGGCCAAATCTGGAGCCGCCGAACAGCGATCCTGCGGCTGAGCGAAGAAGAAGTAGCAGCCCATCAGTTGGAAGAAGGCCGCCAGGCCCACAGCCAGGATTTCCATTTTAGAGCCCTTATTTTGTTTGTTTTTAAAACTACTTGCCAAAAAAAGTTCTTGTCAAATTTGTATGTTTCGGTGGAAAACTAGATATAAACAAGAGAGAACGCTATAGTCGAGTTCCCCGACTATCTGATACCCGTTACTCAGCTAGTGGAAGTGCGAAGGAGAATCTTCAACACTGACAGTTTTTGTCGGTTTGAGGGCGTTAGAGTGGGCGTGGCAAAAAGTTTTTTGGCAAATCGATAGAATATTACAAGACTAATACAAAAATGAAAAAATATCAAAACATTTTTCAAAAGTGTGGGCTTGGCAGCTTTGGGCGGTTTGTGGGCGTTACAGTGGGCGTGGCAAAAAGTTTTTTGGCAAATCGTTAAAAATTTACAAGACTAATACAAAAATGAAAAAATATCGAAACATTTTTCAAAAGTGTGGGTGTGGCAGCTTTGGGCGGTTTGTGGGCGTTATAGTGGGCGTGGCAAAAAGTTTTTTGGCAAATCGTTAGAAATTTACAACACTAATACAAAAATGAAAAAATATCAAAACAATTTTCAAAAGTGTGGACGTGGCAGTTTTGGGCGGTTTGTGGTCGTTAGAGTGGGCGTGGCAACATGAATCGACAAACTTGCGCTGCGTCTATGTCCCTGGAGTCCGTATGTTTTATCTCAACTTTCTAGCTTTCGTAGTTCCTGAGATCTCGACCTTCATACGGACAGACGGACAGACGGACGGACAGACGGACAGACGGACGGACAGACGGACATGGCCAGATCGACTCGGCTACTGATCCTGATCAAGAATATATATACTTTATATGGTCGGAAACGCTTCCTTCTGCCTGTTACATACTTTTCAACGAATCTAGTATACCCTCTTACTCTACGAGTAACGGGTATAACTAGTATAAAGCAATATAGGTAATGAAATAAAAGCTTTACCGTAAAAATGAACTAATCATCCATCTACTGTTCGATGTATTTCAATGCATAAAGACCATATAGATAAAGGAGAATACTGCTTGTTTAAGTACCTTTAACTTTAAGTGCAAATTTACCCACTTGCTTTAACATGACTGACAATCCCTAGGTAATTAGCATGCTCCAATCAACAGCAGGATCCAAAGCCCCTTCAAAGTGGAGCTCATTGCAATTAATTAGTGTTTGTCAGCCCATACAAATCGGCACACACTCAGCCAGGCGGACTCCACACATACACACAATGTATGTGGCAGGCTTTGACAGAAAATTAGTTTACCGACACGCCCACTAATAGTCTCCCCATTACCCGGTTATCTAAAATTGGTCGACAGACAGACAGACGGCGCAGGCAACCATGCAAAAAAGTGCCAGCAAATTAACATAACATTTACCGCAATTAATCAAAATTAAATCGACCCCATCGCTCCAGCTCCTCAGATGGCCATGTCAGTGAACCGCATGAACAGCCCTGCTACACAGTGCCCCCCAAAAGTCAGCTAACAACCTCTGTGTCCTCTCTGAGTTCTCGCTGCCAACTTGACTGAGGGTGGTAGATGGATGAATGGCTACCTGGCGGCCCACTGTGAACTGGAATCTATCAAAGGCATTGGCGTAGGCTAAGTGAAAGTGGCTGGATTTGACAGGGAGAAAGACCTTTTTGCCACGGGCTGTGTGCCACAGTGACACCAGCTCGATGTTATTTGAAAGTATAGGTATAATATAAAATATAGATTTCAAGCCAGAGTCAGGGATTTTCCTTGGACCGCATCTGAAATAAAATTAAAATAACAAAAAATGAAAATATTTTTTAAGTGCTCATCAGTGCATCAGTACCACTGTGCAAGGGCATTCACACACATTAAGCCCACTGATGAAGAGGGTTCATTGTTGTCGGGACTTGGGGGTCCTGTTGTGCGTGTTGGGGTTCAACGTCTATTTAAAAATTGATTTGTTGTTATTTACATGCGACATTATTTATTTGGGATATCTTTTTAAGCGATTTTATGCCAGCGAGCGATAATGGTGTGTGTGTGTTCTTTAGGTCAGCCTGCCGCTGTCGAAAATCCAATTTGTAAGTGTCACTGACAGTTTCTGGGCATAGAGAATTTTTTTCTTTTTATTGGTGATTTCACCAGTGAAGCGGAATCACAGTTGATTTCGGATGCAACAAGTTGGCGTGGGCCAGGATTTGAAATGACTGGAGGTGTCACAGCATGACTTTGGTTATTGTATTTGGGGGGCAGAATACAAGGATGTGTTCATTTGGATGGATAGTGATGGAGATAGGAGCGGAGAAGGCCGAAGAGGCGCCAGTAATTGAAGGCATTTGGGTGGAAAAATCAATCAAAACTGTGTGCTTGACTTTTGAACGGGTTGGGTGGGGTTCTTCTGTGGGGTTAGGGAAATTACGTTTGATAAGATGATTATTTTTAAAATCTGCCAAGTGGAAGACCAAATAAATACTTTAAGAACAAGAGGGGCAGGCAATGGCTTTCCTGATTATACGGGCAAAATGAATAATTAATATAAATGTGCATGCATTGTGGAATTTTCTCGCGTCATCGCTGATCCCCGGAGCACTTGTTTTTCAATTAAATAATAAATCTCTGCAGGAAGAAGTAATGACTGCAATTAAGGGTAAGCAACTGCAAAATGTCTGGGGAAAATAATTTGCACTTCCGCGACCTGTTCGCACCTCTCAGCCCTCCACGGGCTGTGGCAGGAAGCCATGAGCACCATGAGCACCATGAGCAGTTGGTGGCAGACACGCAGGCAAGTCGGGCCCTTAAAATTTTATATAATTTCGCACATGAAACTTTAATGAACGCTTCTCACTCACTGCACACACACACACACACGCGCAAATTAATGTGGGGCCAAAAGGATGAATAGTCGGTCAGAGATTGTGTTCGCATAGGATGCCCAGCGGCAGAGTAGAAATATGAAAGCAACTGAGGTAGGAATCTTAATCCTGCACTAATTATGGCTGAAAGTTGAACTGGAAATTGCTTATATATTGTAGGTTTTGGTATAACCATGCTAATAGGTGGTGTATAGTCTTACGTATTCTCGCTAATTATTAGCATACATATTTGTTGCTTTGAAAACTACTATAGTAAACTGCAACTTCACTACTAGTAGTATATATGTTTTTAGAATTATTTCTTCTATCTTTCTTATATGTACACACTACATACTATGCTTTTTCAATATATTATTGGCTCTGTCACTTTGCTTTTACAATTTTCTGTGTTAACACATATGTATCTATACACATATGTATAGATTCAGTCACCAAACCCACTGAGCTGCCGCATTGCGATTAAAAAGTGTTTAATATATGGAGTGAACAGGGATCTGGTGGCACCCCCAACTATTGGCAACCAAATGCATTGTGTGCAGTCCTTTTAGGGGAAGTGGGTGGGGCAGGGAAACCGGAAACATGTGGCCACCAGGTTCTGCTGAAGATGCCAGCAGCAGCAACCAGCTTGGTTGTCAAATCGTGCGCGTAAAAGTTTTAGCCATGAAAACTTTTCAGCTGCTACCTGAAAAGGTATCCTTTTTTTGCAGATTACATGCACGTTTTCCGGCGCGAATACTTACTATTTAGCTTAAGAGTGAATAAATTGGCATGCCACGTAGTTAACTTCATGATCAAAAGGCAAAGATACATTGGGTTAAGTAGCGATTAATAGGTGTGGATGTATAGAAGGGCTTTCTGCTAAATAATTAATAGGACAATGTTTTCATAGGAAATGATTTATACTAAATACCAGTAAACTACCCTTTGTATTTGCGTCTAGTATACCCCACATACCCCGCAAAAATGAGTGCGGCAGCAACAAAGTTGTCTGTCATGTGCTGCATGTTGCACACGTGTCAGGCGGCGGCAAGGAGGCCAGGATCGGGAAAAGGAGCTGCATTGTGGGGCTTTTTACGTGACGCTGGCGCAGCGACTTGTCAAAGGCAGTGGTGCCATCAGTTCCGCTGCTCCTGCCTCCACTTCCAGCCTCCATCTGCTACACCGTGCTCCTTTTTCCCCGGGGACAAATTGAATTCGTTGGAATTGTTGCAACTCTGTGGCATTCGAAATGCGGACAGCCGGCGGCTGGCAATGCGGCAGTTGGCGATTTGTTTGTGTGTCGTTTTGGTGCAGGCATCGCTTGATTTGCATTTCGTTCCGGACCGCTTTTCCCGCTTTTCCCACTTTCACTCGCCCAGCTCCATCAGCCGTTGAAAATCACGCTAATTGTCGGGGCCCAGCGCACACGGAAAAAATGTTAAACCAACTGTTTTTTTAAACCAACAGAAAGTATTTATAAATGCAACGGCATCAACTTTCTGCTGTTTTAATTTATGAAACTTAACAAGCACAAATAATAATAATAATAATATAGATAAATAAGACCTAGAAAATACCTTATTTAAAGAGTGATTGCATAGGTGTTTTCCTGCAGTGTTCCCCTTGCTTTTATGCCCCCTTTAAACATCTTTTCTCCCCGTGTATTTAGGCGCAATGCAGCTTTTCGCGCAAGGGAAGGACAATCTTAGATCGCCTGCTGCTGAAATTTGCATTAATTGAAATGCAGAAAGTCAATGAGGCTTCAATGCAGAAGGAGTACGACGGCGAGGTTTCGCGTATACCTAATTTGCAATATAGTTTTAGATGGGACACACCAAGTTTTAGAGTTGTATCACTTAAAGCATCGCAAGACTAGCTGCCAAAAAGCAGCCGCAGGATTCTTACTTTGTGATGCAAATCTGACAACTCTTTGTAAGCGGATCCGCCACCTCACCCCCGCCACTAGAGTCCTGCCAAAACCGAGGCTCTAGTCCTGTTTGGTGACAAGCCACAAACACAAACACAAACAAAAGTCAATGCTCGCAGCTATTAGGACAACAACAACACGGCCAGAATAAACAGCACCCCTCCCCCTTGCGACCCTCCTCGCCCCGGAAGTGCAGCAAGTCCTGCCAAATGAAGGATGAACACAATGACAGTGTCTGCTGGTGTCCGCCAGCTGTCCTGCCTCCCACAAACAAAAAACACCTTGCATAATTTATAAGCATTTCCATTTGCTGCAGCAGTGCAGATTAGTGAAGCGGCGGGAAAAGCGGAAAAACTGAGCTGCCTCATGGCCTGCGACATTTGCATTTGCATTTCAACGCAGTTTCAACACGCTCATGAGCAGCAAATGACAAGGCAGCAAAAAAAGCCGAGAGCAACGCAGGCAAAAGGACTTCATTTCCATCTGTCCTGCGGTCGAGCGACTCCTAATGAGCGCATTTCAAGCTGGATAGTCGTGGTGTTTAGGTCGGCTAATTTAAGGCATTAGGAAAATTAATGCAGTCAACGGTTTCAAGCATTAATACGGCAGCTTATAGATCCACCAGAAGTCAGTTTAGATGGGATAAATAACTTTCTTCACATTTATTTTTTATTTAGAAGAATAACAACCTGATTGCTCTGCAAAATAAAAATTTTATAAGTACAATGGGCACTGGAAAACGTTAGCCTTCCTTTAGAAAATAGCAAAGAAAGTTCGCAAATAAGCCTGAGCACTCTCAATCTTCCTTAACGACAAACTGAACTTTCTTTTTCTAGGACCCTCGAGATGTCCTGTCCCCATGTGTTACTGTGACCTAGGCAAACATTTCAATTAGTTGAGCTTTGCCAAGGCAACAAATTTTAAATTGTTTTGTCAGTTTCATCCAAACTTGATAAATGCCAAACTGTCGAAAGTGTTTTGCCGTCGCAATCGTCTGACGTTGAAGGCATTTAAAACACGATTTTCACATTTACTTTCCAATTTTGCACTGTTATTGCCTTTTGCTGCTTCTCCACCAGTTGAGTTTGCCCCCCCAGGCACTTTTCCCCCTTTCACTCACTGCCTTTTCGACCTACTTGTCTGACAATGGCGACATATTGGGGAAAAGTGCCTAGGCAAGCCAAGAATTGAATCACACTCCATGGGGCCACAGATTCGATTAAGTTAAATCGAATTTTTTGGTTTTGGTTTTCCCCGATAACAACATCAACTAAGTCAGTGAGCCACGAAGGCTGCGGGGACCAGGAAAATGGAGGAGTCTGGAATCCTTGCCTGTGGCCAAGTTCCATTCTTATTCCTTGCGAGCATAAACAAGATTTATATCGGCAATAAAATATTTCACGCTCCAGCGAAACGCAACTACGAGCACACACCTTCATAAGTGGGCGTGGCAGTACCTAACGGCCAGCACAGGACTCGCAGGACTCCGAAGTGAGCCTTCACAAACTTGACTCATTTTTGAGGAATGTTCTCGGGCATGTGGCTTCATCAAAGAGGTGCAGATAATCTGTCATCACAATACAAACTCCTGTGGCAGACACTTGAAGGGCTGGATAAGCCGAAATAACAGGTAATGGGGTGAAAATAATTGTTAGCTGGAGGTGTGGCTAATTGAAAATGTAAGGGTATCCCAGTTTATGAGTAAGGGGAGCCAAACTGGTGACAAACTCACCTCAACGTACAAAACCAAATCAAATGCGCTGACTAAAATAAAAAGTATGAGGAACTGTGATGAAAAGCAGAAACAAATAAATAAATAAAGGCCTATGTTGCTTTGTAATGGAAAAAAGCTCTTTCAAAGGTCCTGGCAATGTTCCAGGACATTGTCTAGCAGTTCCATCAGCTGACGGTCCCAATTGGCGCCTCCTCCTGCGGAGCTCACATGGCTTGTTGGAGCTTTTGTTATTGTTATCAAGCAAATAGGCTGACTTATAGTCCGCCTCCTGTTCCTTTTGTGTCCTGTCGTGTTGTCTTGTCTGTTGTCTGTTGCATGTACAAACAATTTAATGCCCGGGATAACAAGTCTGCCGCACACGAGCGCACTTCGGCACGCAGCAAGTCACACACACACACCACGCAGCACCTGGATGCCAGGAGAAGGGGGAAGGGGGAGGGGAAGGGGAAACAGGACTCCGGCGGGCAGGACATGGCTGCAGGCTAACCAACGTGCAACTCGCTCCTTGCGGCTCCGCGTGTGTAAATCCGCTTTTGCCCTTAAATTTCTAATGGTTTTATAAGTTGCTATGCACTCGAGACACTCGCAGTAAAACTCTTATGCCAATGAGGTATAACATTTTATCTAGGCAATTACATCGAGTTGTGAGTAAGATGCACTGTTAAGAAACGGCTTAAAAATATATAAAAATATTCCCCCTTAGGTATTTTTTACAGTGTAAATGCCTGGGTGTGGGAGAGCACCTGCAACTTTGGACATTGTGGACACTCCACGTTGTTATCATTAGGACGACGCTTGTTGGCTATTTGCTTGACTTTGCCACCGTGACTGCTACTTTCCTGTTCCGCCTCCAGCTTTCCCGCTTTCCCATTTTCCTCCTCTGGCATTAGTCAGGCATTAAGTTTGTTTTCTCTTTTAATGACTAAACCGAGCAGAACAAAACTGACTGAACCACACTGCATCCAGTCTCCGGAGCGGTGCTCCTGGTCAGGACAATTAGTGAATCATTTGTGCCACAGATAACTGGGCTTACCTGATTAGACCCGGTTAATTGCTGACATCACAGCGTGTTTGTGGCAATCGGAAGGTCCGGTGGGTGCATCGCTCTTATCAGACCGGCAATTAATGTGCCGGAATGGCCAAATTGATTGTCAGCCGGCGGCACTTTCTGAAAGTTTTACCCTAATGCCGGTTTGAGTGCCCTAGTGCCCAGTCATGTGTTTTCAAGGCATCAAATTATATGAAGGTACCGCTTATTTGGATAAGTGACAAGCTTACTCAAGGTAATATAAGCATACATCATTTACATAACTAACTAAGTTGTATATATTAGTAGTATTTCTAGTTAATAGATTAGTGATAAGTCGAATAAAACGAATTAATTGGAATTATAGAAGGCCTTTAAAGCCTATAACTAGGGTATCACAAGTAAGCAACATGCTTTGCATGTGTGGACAGGAAATGGAAATTGGAGTCAGTCCAACTTCCTCTCAGCATCTCTTAAAAGTGAGTTTCCCTGCACTCAAGGCGCATGCTCACCTCAAAAAAAAAGTCACAAATCTCTCGGAAGCTGCAAAGGGAAAAGCTTTCACATCCTAGGCAGACCCAACTGAGCTGGGCTAATGCAAACATCTGGGTGCGCCCAGAAAAGGACCTGTGCCAACAGCCAGGCTGTTAAACCAAGCCGGCTTTCCAACTATGCGGAGTTATTAAATGCTATGCGAAAAGTTTAATTGAAAACGCCGACGCGTTACCCGCGGGAATCGCATCAGCAGACTATGGGTTTTGGGGGAAAAGCAGTAAGCTGGCTTTTGGGAGTAAATTGGACGTACTTAAATGGGCGCAATTGAAGGCAATTCAACGATTTTGGACTGCTGCTACATTTGCATAACTGTATTTAACATTCAAATGGTTTCCATCCCTCGGCAGTCGAGCATAAGTGTTTCGTCTTAAATATTTGACCCAACGGCCACAGGCACAACTCTCTAGTAATTGAAAGGGATATAAATATCCCTGACATCTAATTGATAGGAACGCAAACCTTAGTCTTGCGCTCCGTTGCATCTGAGATCCGACGGGTTACAAGGCTTGCCGCATGCATTACGTATACGCAGCGTTGGCAAGATGTTAATGCCATTTGCAGATAGACGTGGGACTTACTACCTGTACCTGTGTGTACATGTACCTGTATCCTCCTGCCGCCGCTGCAATCCAAGGCAATCCAAGGCAGTCCGAGGCAGCCAGACCTCTGCCGTTGACAACTTCGGTGACAGTTTGCCGAGTCGTTGGGCTCCCCGGCTTTCCTTGTTGTGGAGCGACTTTTGCTTTTGCTGTTGCTTTTGCTTGCCGTGTTATTCTCTTTCTGCCACTCGAATGCCCCGCGGCAGCGCACATTTCCATCTTAAGTATTTTTATAGCTAATGGCCCTTTTAGCTTAATATCAACACACAAGTGACACCGCCCCGAGCATTTTCAAGCGAACGCGACACACACACACACGCGGGGCGGAAGGGCCCGGGAATTTTTAAATTTTTATGTGTTTTCATAACGATTTTTATGCCTGTCTCAGGCTGGGCCATTGACTCTTTCCGAAGGGGGACTTCTTCCAAAGGCAGCTCGTTTCCTGTGCCAACGCCACCTGTTATCAATTGATTTTTGTGTGCCTGCCAATTGCCAGAGATGCGTGACGCAAAGGAGAAAAGGAAAAACAAAAAATAATACGGGAAAAACCGAATGGCGAGTGCCTGGTGATACAATTTAAGGGACACGCTCTTCCTGATATTTCTCCTCTTTTTTTTTGGGAGGCTAGAGGGACTGCAAACTCAATTTCCCATTGCCCACCTCAAAGTTCAGTGCCAGTGCAAGAACAACAGACCGAACAAGTTGCACAGTTGTTGATTGACATGCCAGTGGTGCCGACTGAGTGCGACTCACAGACCCACCGCCCCCTGGTGCCACACTGCGTATACATTATCTATGCCCTGGCATGCAGCTCAAAGCGCACAAAGTCCTGGCTCTCTCTCTCACTCTGTGTGTGTGAGCCGAAAATGGTTATTGTTATGTGGAGTCCCACACAGACACACAGGATGTTACCCCAGCTGTTGGCTGGCTGGCTGGTAACTCAATGACAGGAGGGGGGAAAAAGGAGATGGGTCCTTTGACACCGAACAAAACGCAGGGCTCTGGATTTGGGTTCGATTCTAAACTGGACAACTTGACCCTTAAGCCTGCCAAATGAGATGGCACATTGCGTCGCCCACCCCGATGACCAATTAGCTTTTAAGTTGAACTAATTTACCAGTCATTACGAAAGTCTATAAATGACTATATATGTATATAAGATAGCAGTGCCCTGCTGCTGTGATATGTAATGCAAAACAAATTGCCCCTAATGCTGGTGCCGTTTTTTCGCATTTTTCCCTTACATTTTCCACAAGAACGATGCAGTTTTTACTGCCAACTATTTTGCATATTTTTACAATTTTCATGCTGATAAAAGTACTTTGGTGGAGCAGTTCGTTCGTTGGCTTTTTTCACCCTGCGCTACTGCGAATTGATTTAATGACTTAAACGGTTTTAGTTTAAATTATTTAATTGTTTCTGTTAAGCTCCGCTCTTTTGCCACGAATGTTGCAGTTGTTGTGGCACTGTTAATTGTTTTAAATTATTTAGCGGCTAGCGTTCTTTTTTCTGCGAGCGAATGGAGCACATGAAGCACTTAACCATTGGAAATTGAAATCGGAAACGCTGGTTGCAGATAAATAAAGCCACGTTGAATGGAAAACTCGTGTTGCTAAAGTAATTAATTAACTAAAAAAGAATTCATACATCTACAGACATGTTACTGCATAAATTTGTTGGTCTAAATATTCGCTTAGCTTCATTGCACACTCATAACACATTAACTTCGGTGAACGTCATTCAATTAAGGATGTCTGGGAAAAAACTTCTGATATCTGACATTGTCAAACTGTCAAAGTTCTAATGGGGCGTGTAAAGCTGCGAATGTGTCAGCTTTTAAGTCACGCCCACGAATTCCCACGGATTCCCATGAAATGCCCATGAAATGGCCATATATATTTGCCCATAATTATGGAAGCAGATGCATTAAAGCTGCTTAGTCCGGGTCGTGACCCCACATCCCCAAATATGCTTTAAATTTCATTTTTATTATCATAAATGCTTTTTTGTGTCCCTTTCATGGCTGGGATCTGTGCGGCTCCGCAGTGTGCGGGTAAAGTTATCACAGATGCGCAGCCATTTGCAAAAGAGAGGCAAACTTTCACATATTCAAGGACAGGACAACAAGGCACACGCACACGCAGACGAACACACATATCCTGCGAATGAAATTTGGGTTTTATGGCCTTTTGCTGTTAGCCGCGGCATGTTGCTGCTGTCTGTTTGTGTGTTTGTCTGTTTGCCATCTCTTGTTGGTTAATTTACATTTTCTTGGTAATTAAAATGTGTCTTTACAGCACCCAACCCTCCATTCGGTGGGAACTGGCACCAATCGAGCGGAGTTGGGGTGGAAAACTCATTTACATAATTATGTGTGGCAATTTCCAAGATTTTTCTGCCACAACCATTCAAGTTGCCGCAATTATAGCGAGTGCGAGAATAAATTTATTAGTATTGCTCTTTATTCACACATTGTAAATGTTGGTTTTGCTTCTCCTTTTTTTCTCTCCTAATTGCTGGCACACATTTGCATATTATTAAACAATTCAATTGAACAATTATTGATGCGAGGTCCTTGCTTACCTGATTATATTTTCCTTTCAAAATTAAATTAAAATTTACAATATTTGTAGTAATTCCCATGAAATATTCTCTATTAAATTATGAGCACCTGAAATTCTTTTTTTAAATTTTAAATCCCTATAACTGGTTTTCATGATGTTTAAAATATTGTTTCCGCTTTACGCTTTTGATTCGGATATCGATTGTTTGGCTTTAATTTATGCGATTTTCAGCCAAGTGATTTTCAATAAATTATGCATTGCATATAATTATTATTTATGATTGGTGAAACTGCAATTAATATGATAATAGGCCACATAATTAAGAGCAGTAGTTCGCTGGAAACAAACTAGTTTGGCATTAGTTCTTCCCGTTTTCCCGAGTTCAACGAAGAGCAACACTAATTGGATTTCTGTTCAATAAAAATAAATGAAAACTAATTTAATATTAGAGTAATTGAAAAAAGGCAATTGCAAACTTGATTCTTATGTGATTTAAAATAAAAAGGTATCATTTTTTTAGCCAAATAGAAAGAATGAATGTAATCATTAGATGGCCTGGTGGATTTTCCACTCAAAGCATGTGCGAAGTCAATGGGCAGCAACATAAGTCAACACCAAAGCCGGCAAATAATGAAAAGAAATGGCCGGAGACGACTGCTAACTGGGCCAAGTCCAAAACAAAGGACCAACCTACACCAACATACAACCAGCCAGGCGGAAGTGAGCTCCTTGTTGCCCCATTCCTGGCAGCCAAGTGGCATTAGAGGCGCTTAGCAGCCACGTTTCGAGTAATCCGCGTGCCAGCCGGGGCGACCGGAATCTATTTGGGAAAACCCAAGGAAACGGAGGAAATTCCCAGCTCTAATTATTGACAGCAGCAGAGGGTGGTGATGGTGGAGAGGGGACGGAGGGGCTAAGGACCGGACTGCTCAAAGGAACAATTAGGAGAGCTCTGTTAGGACTGTAAAGTTCTGGTCACAGTGAGGCCAACTTTAGAGGACCCACACTTACAAATCCCATTTGATTTCCCCCGTCCAATGGCACTGTGCATCCTGTTTTTCTTATTGTTCTGCCTCCATCAATACATTGAAAAATGTTGCTAATTAAACGGTTTGAGTTTTCTACGTTCTTTTTTTTCCGTTTGCTTGTAGAATGCCTCAGTTGGGTAATTTTTAATTTGTAGCAAATCATTTTTTATGTAAATGTCCAAATCCTTGAGGATACCAACGAGTCCTTCGAGAGCAATTAGAAATTGTTGGCCTGTCCTTTGCTGTTGGAGCAAAGTTTTGGCATCAAGAAGCAGTCCCAAGGAAAATATTAATGGTGGGCAATAATTTCCAAGTTGAGCCGCTCTTATGGGTTTCATTCGGTTTTAATGATCACATCTCGGGTATAGTAGATACACACAGAATGGAAAACATAAAAATATATCCTTTTAATATGAGAAGTAATAAAGACCTTAAATAAAATATTCGTGTCCACCTAAAAATGTCAAAAGTCAAGGGTTCTGGCTGTTGGGCACCCGTAGGACACATTTAAATTGTTGGTAAATTATAGCTCGAAATTTCATTGGCGAACTTTTAAGCAGAGAACGGAGAGCAGAGAGAATGGGAAACCATCCAAGTATTAGACAGCCAATTAAATGGGAATTGCCTGGGGCAGCAATGAAAAAGTTGCGAAAATGGGGAAATTGTTTAGAGTTAGAGAAACGGAAATCTAATTATGTATGAACAAAGCGGACTCAAATGGACAGCCAATTTGTGCACACATTCTTTTTGCCATATTTTACCTGAAGGAGTCGGCGATATTCAAGCTTCTTTCGCTTGGATCTTTGTCTACTTCTCTCCGTCAAGTTAATGCAAAATGAAATATATTTTTATTCTTTTTCACTGAAACCCGGCGCACATCAATCGCCAAGGAGTGGGCAAAAGAGATTGAGCCAAGCACTTCACAGGATAAAATCGAATTGTCGATAAACTAGGGGAGGCCAGATAAATGGTGAGATGGCATAATTTCGCCTTCGAGAAGAACTAATTTCAAATTCAGCACACACCTCCACAAAGATATGCATATCGATGGTATACGGCACTCAGATACCTCTGCTAATCGATTTATCTTCAGTATAACGTGAAATCATTCGCAGTCTTCGGCATTTATGTTGCTCAAAGACAGAAGACGGTACATACAATTATTCAATTATGTTTAATAAATTTATGGTATCGAGAAAATTAAATTTGCTGCTCAACAAAAAATGTGATTTATATAAATTCCCAAAATTAAGCTATATACTTTAAGATATTTGTTTAATTTTAATTCTTACAAAAAAGGAAGTTGAATATTTGCTAGCTTGTTGCATCTTTTGACCGAAGCGAGAACAACTTAAGCCCGTATTTAAGCCCGTCCAACAAACAATGGACTTAAATCAGAGTTTCGGGTGTAAGTGGCCATTGAGTTTTGAAATATTTAAAGACCACAAGAGCAGCTTCGAAGTTCCTGGCCAGAGTTTCGGTGTTGAGCCTGCGCTCAGCAACTGCTTATTAAATGTCTCTGGCAGGACCAAAGGACCAAAGTGGGCGGCAAGGTAAACACCTTGGCCACGCCCCGTTTTACGGCCTCTACGTGGGCTGGGCACTGAGCAGGCTTTTATTGGCCTAGTGAGGGTGAGGGGCAACATGGGAAGCAGGGGAAACGTAAAAAGGATTCCCTCGGCGAAAGCAGCTTTATAAGAAGTTGAATTTGTCTGCACTTGGCCTTTCTGGAATTTCTATGTATTTGTTTTACAGGCCGAAAAAGAAAGTGAGAGCTGAGTGGGCTGAGCGGGTTGAAAATGGCCGAATGAAACCAATTGAAAATTTATTTGCTTTCATAAATGAAATTGAAAATGATTTTCCCGGACTGAGTCGGGTTCAGTTTTCCGTTTCCGCCCTCGCTGTTTCACTCGCATCGCCATTTGCAGTGCGGGAATCTAATTGGTTGCGAACAGCAACGATATGTGAAATATTTATGGCCCAAGTCCCCGCAGTCGGTTGTGGTTAATGGAAACTGAAGGGGAATGGCAATATCCAGGCCATTCGTATTTTCATTAGCACTTGGCTATTTCCCAATATCACGTGGTATTTGATATGCCCGTATTCCGGTTTTCAGAGCGCACAACGCACTCGTCATAATTGGAATAACTTAAAATGCCAATTGCTTATTTAGTTTCCATACCATGCTGCAAAATGGTGATTCTTTAAATTTATTTATTTGTTAAATATAATTCCCAAACTCCTATGATAAGTCCATGGTCACATCTGCGTGTGTCTGATAACAACTGTTGTCTAATATAATAAACTGTATATATTATATTTCACTCATTTTCCAGCTCCTTCAGCTTGGCTACGAATTCCTTCCAGCTTTTATCCTCAATCATTTTAGAGAAGCGGTAATGATATTATATAACAATGGAGACACCTGCGAAGCCAGCTTTCTCCGCCAGCCGCATCGATTCTTATCCCATTTCCATTGTAAACGCGGAGGACACTTTCCCTTCCGCTGGCTTTGACTTTAAAAACCGCAGTCGATGTCCTTCGCCCCCGGCCGAGGAGGTCCTTCCTTCAACATCAATTTTCGAAACGAAACATAAAACTTTTTCCTATGAATAAAGAAGAAGTGGAAGTGCTGGGTGGTGGGAGGTGGATGGTGAGTTTTAACCAACAACCGATATCAGTATAATATAACAACATAACTTTCTGAACTTTATGAGCGCCGATTGCTGTTGTCATTTCACTTGGCTGCCGTTAATGTTGCTCCTTGTTGTGGTTGTTGCCGCCTTTCATCCTGCGGCAAAAGTTGAAGAACTTTCGAGCGCGGTTGCTGAACAACAAATTTTGTCTTTTGATTTCGCTTGGCAAAACAACTGGCGATGTACCCGACTCGCAGTTGCTTCCTTACATGCGACCGAACTTGATGCTGATTTGTTGTGGTTGCCCTGTCGCTACTTGTTTGAGTTTGTGGCAGGGGCTCTGCCAATATTTACATCTATATATCGATTTAGAGTGTCAATATCATATCGTATTCCGGGTTCACCCGCATTGCCCCCCACCTGTAATTAATCACATTTGCATGCGGATTGGGTTCTACTCATTATGCACACACACACAGAGACACCCACCACACAGAATGCTGTCACCACATGGAACAATGGTCCTTTTTCATGTGGATTTCACTCTGACAGTTTTGCTGAAATCCGATGCCGCACAGATGCGTTTGTGTGTGCCACACTTTTGTGGGCGACTGTGCTCCATATGGCTCATTGCCTGATTTGATTGATCCAACTGGTGACACCTCTCTGGGGGATTAGCTCGGGGTAAAATCGTGGCAAAAACCGGGGAGGGAAGAGATGCGGTTTTTCGCAGCTGTGGCGCACAATTGTCTAAAATGTCATATATAAATATTTGCTCGGCTCCTGTTTGCATTACGTTTTCGGGTTTCTAATAAACATGGCGCTTGAAAAGCTAGCTGGAAATTGCGACGATAAATCGAGCAGCTGGGGGCGTGTCACGTTTGCTGTATTTGCATTGAGGCAACAGAACGAACAGGATACACATGCACACTGCACATTGTATTGAGAGTTTATAGATGCTGCTCCTGTTGCTGATGTTTGCACTTTGACCCGAATTGTTTCTGGTTTGCATTAATTACATTGTCAATAGATTTCCATTTCGAGGGGCGTTTATGTGTGTGTCCTGCTTTGTCTACTTAATGAACTGAATGCACTTGGTGGGGGATCGTCCTTTTATGAGGGTCTTGAGCTGGATAGGCCTCCTTGTGTCACAATAGGCAAGACAATACATTTTGCGTTTATTTATATTTGTATAATTAATGAGTTCTTTAAATGCACCATTGACCTTTCGCCCAAGCAGTTAATCACAATCACAAAGGACCTTGGTCAGTTGTGCTTAAACACTAATTTTGGGGAAATTCTAAATTTATGAATCCCCACGGATTAACTCTTTACATCCCTTGGTTAACATAACAAATGAAATTATAAATGTTTTTGGTTGTTTGCAGGCATAAAACCTGGAAAACCTGAAAAAATCGCTCGCTGCCAGCCGTGCGTATACGTAATACCCTCATAAATGCAATCCCGCTGCTCTTGGCGGGAAATAAACATGGCGCGGCGTTCACTCCTGCAAATCCTTCAAAAACCCAACTTAAGCTGGCACAAACACACACTTGCACACACACACATACACTCGTGCACACAAACAGACGAGGAAATGGGAGCGCGGGTACAGGACATACATTAACGTATCAATGGCTTATTGGGAGGAACATGGAACTCGACTACAAACATCCACATATAAATAACTCCACCCGACATTCCGCCCCCGTTTTATTGGGTCTGAGTACCTGTTCAAATTGAAATTCAATGCCAGCCCATTGGCAGGCTCAACGAATCCCCTCGAACGATAAGCCTGTTGCGATTTAGAGGCAGTCGACCACTGAACTTTATGAACAATAATAAAAAGTACTGAATATGGTGACACAAGGAAAAAATAGATCTATTTCATCTGGTAAGCAATTCACCAAGCTCAAAAATATTGTATTATTAATAATATTCCAAATTAATACTTTAATTGTGCTTATCTAAAAGTTTATTCCATAGTTTCCATTAGGTACCTCAATAAAAACTGTATGCTAGCGCTTAATATTTCCTACTACTTCAGCTACTTTCTAATTCGATTATTGGTAATTTCTAAACTGTACAATTAAAGCTACGGGGAATAGGGCTATATGTGTGGGAATGTTCCATTTGATTTTCTATATTTATTCATTCTTTTCGCTTTGGTCCTCATTGATTTCCTTGGTTTCACCACTGCCAACAACCAGAAAATGAGTCTGTGCCTCCAAATTAGTTTTGAACGGTTAAAAAACTATTGCTTTACTTTCTTTTTTGCATAAAATTTAGATTTATCTAAAAATGTTTTCCGCTTATAAAACGGCGATTATTAAGTCAAACACTTTATCTACGCATTACTATACTAAATCATTTTTCTTACACTTAAAAAAGGTTGATGGCTCAGCTGATTCTGGGATTCGTGAACTTATTCTTCGGAGGAAAAAAAAAAATCTATTCGGAAAGGAGTCGGACTGCAAAAGGGAGTGTCTGTCTGAATCGGCGAGTAAATATAATAGAAACATTTGATGCCCTCTGAGGGCGACCGTCAAAATAAAAGTTTCTAGCTGCCGTAAAGTTTCTGCCGTTTTGCGCTGCAGCCGAGAATATGATTTGTCTGCAAAGTTGAAATAGATTTTTCAACAATTTTCGGTAAGCTCGGCGCTATGCAAATGAACTGCCGTCGGCTTCTGATTTATGCTGATGGAAATTGAGTTGCCAAACAAAATATTATTTAGTTTTTTATCCACAGCTGCAGCGGCGGCAGTGATAATGTATAGGCTTCGAATATGGCACCCAGAATGTGCATTGTGTACTTTGGGCTCATGGCCGGCACACATGGCGTATGCTTAATCAGCCATCGGGATGAGAGGGCTGTGGCCAACGTGTTGTGTCAACTAGAGCTGCCCCGCCCCGATCCGCCCACCAAATTCAATCAGAATGTGGCTGGTATCCTTCGATACCGTTGTGGCCGGCCCCACTTAATATGCAGGTCCTGACACAAATTAAAACCCGGCAATACACAGCGACTAGTAGTACAGTAGCCGGAAAACTCGGCGTTATTGTGTGTTTGCGTTTGCTCGCTGTCGGTTATTAGATTTTCCGACAACAGGCAAAGTTCACTTGTCGCTAGCATCACATGTGCGCAGTAGCCGTGCCGTCGCCTTGTTTCCTTTTTCCGCTTTCCCACTTTCCCGCTCTTTCCCGCCTTTTCCCATCCGTTTCCCGTTTTTGACAGCATTGTCTGCGAGCGTGTGTGTGCAGGGGAATTAAATTCATTAGCAATTTGCACGCCAACAAGCGGGTGAAAAGTGCATCCCAACAGATTCAGACGCGTGAACCCATTGACAGAACAGACTGACAATGGCAGCTCCTTCAGTACTTACACTGAGATATATCAGAATATAAAGTAAAAAGCCGATGGGATAGATGATGGGCTGGCGATCAGTACGCCACGAGGTCGGCATTGACAGGAACTCGACTTCGGTATCCAACTTGGCGTCGCACCTGCCTGCATACGTTGTGAACCTCTTCGGCTTGTGGACTCGGTTATAGGGATCTTTGAAGTAATCCCTGTAGTCCTGGCACTCCAAGTAGAACCTATCCACTCCCCGCACGGCGGAGTAGTCCAACACTTTCAGTCCAGGCTTATCGCAATTGAAGATGGAAAGGCGATGTATCCGGCTACTCTTGGACACATTCCACATGTCCACCTCTGGAATGAGCATCTTTGTCCCTGAATGGATGCACTGTTCTTTGAGAAAATAGGTATTTTATGAACTAAAGTGTGTTAGGTGTTTATCGAACTAGATTGTGTACTAGAGTGAGTTTTAAAATGGAAAAATAATAAATCAAGGCTTGCTTTAAACTTAAAAAGGAAAAATGAAAGCATACAAAAAAATAGAACATAATAAAATGTTTTCACTGAGCTGGTGTCCTTAGAAAACTCCTAAAGGACAAACAGAACTGCAGTAAAGGTAATCTAAGGAAACAATTTGTTTTCTGCTAACCGGATTGACTTTATTACAATAAGGATAAAAAGGGTGAGGAGTGATGTTGAGTGAACACGAGCATGGCAGCAAACTAAACAGAAGGCCATTGATCCATTAACTAGACGCCTTCGTGCCACAGAAACAGAAACTCAATCAATCAGTGCTCGGTAGCCCATACTTTGTTTGTCCACACATGGGCAAAGTAGGAAAAGTTGGAAATGTAGGAAAAGTACAACCACTGGTAACCAGGGAAATGGGCAATCGGGTCAGAGGAAAACGTCGCCTGCCATCAATTAGCTGGGCTGTGTTGATTCAATTGTCTGCCATAAACAACAGCGGCATAGAAAGCTTGCCTGAATTAATTAATACTCTTATTACGCATACGACTCGTGGTACAGGAATAATAACATGCAATCAATTGTCATTGCTTCACCTTGAAACTGGTGGGCTGATGAGTAAACTAATACATCATAAACAGGTGTTTTCGCATTCGCTTTTGGAATCGAAGATGTTTTTCGTGCCTGGGCATCCAAAGAAATCTATTTCCACGCATTTTCGGTGAATCTTCTCAAAGGTCCACTTGTCCTCAGGGGGTTTTCGGCAAGCGCCACCATTACTTCTGCGATCATCACACTTTGCTTTAAATTAACAGAATTTAATTCATTAACAATTAATTAATCGATTTATTAATTATACCAGGATTGTAGCCAACGACATTTTGCAATTGTAAGGCGCAAAAAATAACAACTGATAACGACAGAAGCTTCATGTTCCTAGTCTGATGGCTTTAGTTCAGATATCCAATGCTTTTAAGAAAGCACGCGTTATTTTTCCGGAAAATTCTAATTTCATGCACTAATGTTATTTTAAATAAAAAGAGCCTTCTAGTTGTACAAACGTTGAAAGCTGTAATTATACCCTTTACTCGCAGAGTGAAAGGGTATACTAGATTCGTTGCAAAGTATGTAACATGCAGAAGGAAGTGTTTCCATATAAAGTATATATATGTGGATGTGGCGGGATTATGTTATCCCAAAAATAATGTTAATTTTGGATAACGGGTATCCAATAGTCGAAGAACTCTACTAAAGCGATCTCTCTGATTTTAGTAGTATTTCAAATCAGAATTGTCACAACAACTAATTCTATTAACTTGGATTATTAACCTTCTTAATCAATTCCTGAGTCATTTATTAATCCAATTATCGCGTAGACTGACGCCTGATAGATGGGCCATGGGGAAATATCGAAGGAAATGTGAGAATATATGCACAATAAGCCATTAAGTCATTGATTGATTTAACCCAAGAGCCGCGACAGACACTTTTGGCCAGGCACTTTGGACTTCAAAGGTCCTCCTAATGGGAGAGCTGGTTCTAGATTGCAGCCCCAGCTTGTCTGCCAAACTCATTCCGTAAACTACGTCGATGGCAGCTTTATATGTTCAAACATAAATCATGCATGAATGTGGCAGAAAAGTGATTCAAGTGGACTGGGAGCGTACACAACTTTGTGCAAACTCTGACGAACAACAGGCGGCGGCAAATTGCCCAACAAATCAATCAAATACATCTGACAGATCCTGGAGGAGTCGAGGAAAAGTTCGGATGCGCCACAGGACATGTAAATGAAAGCAGGATGAAAACGAAAGGCTCCGAGCTGCCGGCTGCCATTAAAGTGGCTTGTCGAATGGAGCGAACAACGCCGATGACCGGACATGATGGCCAATGATGCGGTTCGATTATTTAGGCCTTGATCAAAGTTTCAAGTTGCCAAGTTGCAAAGAGGAACGACCCGATTAAGTATGCATCCTCAGCCCTGAACCTTCAATTATTCTTTGAACCCTTGATGGGAAAAGTTCGGAAGCACACTTAATTATTTCCCCAATTTTGAAGTTGCTCTTAAACATCAAGTGCACGCCATGTGTGCCATAAATTCTAGGTATTTTAATTTCATATTTATTAGCAAACACAATAATACTCCCGTTAATTGTCTACCTACTTTGCATTCGCCACGGGCGTAAACATTACCATTGAAGGAAATTATGCCAGCTCAAGTGAACTCAACTTCCAATCGACTTCATTATGCCCCCTGCTCCTTCAGACTGGAGGCCCTGGATTCAGCCCCCTGCTCATCTGGTCCTGGATCCGCCTCTGCAGTCTCAACTTTAATTGCCAGGACTGCTCCTACACATTTTTCCACCATTTTCCACCACTCCCCCTGTTGTTTACTTTGCCTTACTTTGCCATTTTCCTCCAGCAACTTTTAGCCCGGCCCTCTGCGTCTTGGCGCTTGTTTATTTTTCTGTGAGACTGCGCATATTTTGCCTGCAAATTAATTGTTGACATTTGCATCAAAAAATAAGAAACAGAAACATTTGTTCCTGCGGGCCTGCAGACGGGTTAAGCAATTCATTTAATGCCCTTGATTGTGCAAGGTACTTTGATTTATGTAATTGGTTCATAGAAGTCTCTCTCTAAACATTCTTTGCATCTGCGATTGGAAAATTGGGAATAAAGACATTATTAAATGTTGTACGAACTGTACCAAGGGTATTACCGCAGTCGTTTTCATAGAAGTCCATATTCTTATTAATTGGGAGAAGTCTGTAAGAAATGTTATTTGATTTGTTTTTATCCAGTTGGTTAAGTGAGCATTTGCCCAACTTGATTGGCTGGTGGAAATGGTGCGATACAGAAATAATTGCGCTCAGATTGAGCAACTAATTTAGCTCATTTTGCACAAACTTTTGTACAAACTTTGTTTTGGCGTTGGGAAAGCCAGTTATGAAAAGCTGAATTTAATTGTTAAAGAGACAGAATGCATATGACTTTTTACCATACTGGCATTAGTTTGCTTTGTTCTGATAATTATTAGAAATTAAATTAATATGCTGAACAGCCATGGCCATACTTATGACACTAGTTCGTTGGATTAGTTAGACATTAGATTTTTCATAGTATAATATTCCATAAATCTGAGAAAAGAAAATTTAGAGCAAAAGGAACATCTAAACCAAGTTTGGCACATGGCTGTCTGGCGTCATGGGCATGTAGAAATATGTAATAGTACCATTTCAAATCACATGTGCTACATGAAATGGCATACCTGCCCTTGAGTGACCAGTAAAATGTCCGCAAATATCGATACGTAAACATTTTATACGGAAACTTTTTCCGAACTTTCGGAAAACTGTGTGCATAAAAAATGAATCTGCATAGAGCAACGCCCAACCCGGACGTGAACCAAAAAACCTGTCGCCTCTGAGCCAAAATAGCTCCCTGCCCACCTCATTATTCGCCAAATGCATTACACAAATTGTTCGTTTATGGCAGGGCAGAGGCAAAGGCAAAAGCAAAGGCAAAGGCAGAAACTCAACCGAAAACCGCACATAAAAACTATTAGGTCGACCTGCAGGTTCCCGGCGAAGCCAAACCCAAACAGCTTGTCTCCGTAGCCCGTTTCCTGGCCAAAGGTGGAACATCTGTCAGCGGCATTCAGCTCAGACATGTGGGCGACAAACGGACATTTTGGCAACATTCTGTGGCACTCATGCAGGCTGAAAATCGAGCAGGACGATGCGTTAAGTGCAACTCGCTTAATACCTATTACTTACACTTTATAAGTAGCACAAAGGCATACAAATACCTTTATATGGAAGATCAGGTTTGAAATCAATATTAAAAAGCCTTTGCTTTTGTTCGACAAAATATAAGTTATCTTCAGTACTAACTATTAGTTTTAAGAGCAACTTCAACATTATTTCAAATTATTTCAATAGCACTGCAAGTCCAGCACTTTAGAAAGTGATATACCCTCGCTCGCCATGATACAGTTGGTATTAAAAAATCGCATCGAAAACTAGCTGACAAACATGTTCCGTTCCACTCATGCGGAGAGACAGGAGCAGGAACACGAACGGGGACATGTCCCCATCCCATAAACGGATTGACATTTCAATCTCTGGTGGAAGAGGGTTCCATTGGGTTCCATTGGGCGAGACTTGTGCATTCCCCACCTCCTGAGCATCGCTTTATCGTCTTATTTCGTGCATATTTCACAAATTGCATCCGTTTGTCGCATTTGGCAGCCATATTGCATAGCTAAACAACTTCCGCCCGACTGATTGTGAGTCAATTACAAAATTGCATTTTCCCCCAAGGGGTTACCAAAACACCCAGTCCCTGAACACCACCTCCCTTCCACTCCATACCACTCCACAACACTCCACACCATCACCATCACCCAGTAGGAGCACATCCATTTCAAATATCCTCCGGCAGTCGCGCTTTTAGTTTTGCTTGCTTGGAGCTTCGTTCATTAGGCCAAAGATGCTGGTAACTTTTTCTGGTTAAGTGGCTTCCAAAATGGCTGCAAATATGTAGCAGCTTGTATTTTTCTCGCCGAAAGTTTGGGTTTGCATATGTACATACAAACTTGGCCAGTTCAAAGCAATAATGAAATGCGCTTGGCATATATATTTAGGAATTATCTAAATATGCTTGCTGAAGCTTAGAAACTTAATCTACAATTCATAAAAACTTTAAAAGTTAGAAACAGTTTTTGGCTACAAACTAAGTTATGTTTGTTAATGAGTACATCACATACATGAACCCAAGATGAACCATATAGTACCTTGTTTTAGGATGACGTGTTCTCCTGAATGGTGTGGAAATCCAAAGCCGAACTTTGGAAAATGGCTCAGAACTCACCCAACGAACCATGAGTTGGACATCCCCCCTTTTCTTATGAAAAACCATTAGCAGCTTCCACTGGAGGGACCCAAACTAGCCCGGTCAACATCGCTTGACCCTCCGGACGCAGCGAAGATTTGCGGCCAAGGCACGTAGGGCGAATAAATTTTGTATGACATCGCCGGGCATTCCGAATCCTCGACTCCTCGTCTCCTGGACTCCTCGGGAGGAGAACTGGCAATGAGGTGGCTGCCATCAAAGTAGCGCAAATTTGTTACGGTAATTTGGCTCGGGCGTCCACCGGACTTCAGTTTTTGGAGCAGGAGCAGGAGCGGGAGCTGGAGCTGAAGATGAGACTGCTAAGTAGCCGGGACCATATTTCACGCAATGATTGCACAACAGACATGGCCACGCCCACCCGGTTGGTAAGCACATCCCCCGGGGGGAATCGCCCACAACCGGCCGCCCCATCCATTAGATGGTAAATTGAATTAAATGTAAAAATCTTTTGCACGCAATTGAGAAATGGAAAAGTGCAAAATAAATTTATAGACATAAATATGAAAAGAGCAGCGGAGGAGGAATACTTTTCAGGACTTTTTTACGACTTCCATAGAAATTAAAATGCCATTTAATGCGCGCCAGCATATAAATTAAATGGCCGCATTTCGTTGGCGTTTTTATGTTCATTTCCAGGGGTCCAGGACTAAGACTCGACGCAGCGATTTGCCGGTAAATTGAATTGGCATAAAGACAAACTGGGAGTCCTGCCCAAACCATCGACTGTCTCAGTTTGTGTGCTCCAGCCAGGCAATTGAGTCCTTTCTCTCGTTTTACGAGTATAGCTGCAGACTTACACTCGTCGCCAATGTGCAATGCGAGCGGAGTCAAAAAGCGTGCGATCTGTTGTGTAGTTGAGATTGGAGCCCACTTTGTTGCCAATTGTTTATGCCGTTTAAATTTGTTATGCCCATTTTATGTCTCTTTGTGGTTTAATGGCCAAACTTTTATTTATGGCTTTTCCCCGCTTGGGTTTTCGGTCACGCCAATTGCATTTGATTAGATTTTGTTCGGTTAGTTGGGTGACCGAAATGGGATTCGCCGTTGGAAGGGGGATACATGAGTAATCCCAAATTGATTAGCTTCTATTAAAGGCATCTTAATTAAAAGAGTGATAAAAAGCTGTTCAAAGCTGATTTTGCTACATGTAATTGTGGCACGAAAATTGGCACCATACTTTAATTATCTAAAGATTACTATAGTCTTAGAAAATATTTTTAAAACATGTAAATTTATATAGTCTAAGTGCTAATACATAAATATGAAATAAAAAGCAATCTAAATCTAGCAAGCTATTCCTCCTTAACAATTTTAACCTTGCAGGTCTTCCTTCTCGGGGTGCCATGAATATAATTACAGTTTCATTTCCGTACAAACTCGAAAGTGAGAATTTGGCCAGCAAACGACGACTTTTCACAGATGGAAACACGTGCCGCAAAGGGCCACGTTCTGCAACGAGTGGCATCTGCTTACAAATTGAAGACAATAAATGTCTTACTCATTGGCTAGGATAAAAAAACAACGAAGTGGAAAGAAAGTTAGTTATAAAGTGCTCAGAATAAAATTAAAATCCTTTAAACTTTAAATAAACCTGACTTATACGGATTATTGTACTGTAGTGTTCTGAGTATATGGTTCGTATCTCAACATAAGAAAACAAAGGCAGGTGATTACGATGAATACAACGTGCATCCTTTTCTCAACTGAGATATGCATAATTTCCAGAATACTGATGGACAAACACCTAAGAAATTGCCCACATTATGTCAATACCGCAGCATTTTGAAGGCCATGTAGACACTGAAGGCCATGCAGCAGCACACGAAGCTGCAGCGCAGCTTTTCCGGGTCGAGTTTTCCGTGACGATCGCACCAGAGCCGGTGGAAGATGTGCCGGCAGAAGCCCATCCAGGAGCGGGATTCCCGTGCTATTCGAGTGTCTCGCATCACCACCTCCTCCTCGCTGTCGTCGCGCAGCTCCACCCTGCCCATCAGCTCCACCACGCCGTCATCCAGACGCGCAGGTGCCTCGCTCAGGTAGTTGATGGTCTTCAGCTCGCGCTCCTGCAGCAGATCCTGTTCGGTGGTCCGCTCCGCCTCCGGAATCCGCTCGTCTCCCGCCCTCGCCCGCCACTGCCACCACCAGCTGAAGCGGGGCTTGGAGTCCACAGATGGCGCTGTCCGTGCCATTGGCACTTGGCTGTCGAACTCGTGATAAACACTCGATAGGCTGATGAAACTCTTGTAGTCGCGTAGTTCATGTTGGGTTTCTGCATCAACCAGCTGTCTCTGAAGTTCCCGGAAGTTGAAGGGATATGGATAGGAGTCCTGGGGACTGAGGTCCTTCCTCTCAACTTCCTGGCCTCCATCTTCTGAGGAACCAGACAGCGTATCTCGTTCCCGGTCCGAGCTGGAAGGTTTTTCGACACTATCTTCAATAGAATCTTCCTGATAATCCGCTTGATAATCCTCCTGATAATCCTCCTGATAATCATCTTGATATTCATCATAGTTAGATCTATGCGAGTACATCCCATCGAACTGTACAACCTTCTTTCCTTTCTTTTTCACTGGCCCATTCTGGATCCCCACCTTCGCTTTCTCCGCACCTCCGCCCTGAAAGCGCTTGATGGAGTTGGTTATCCTTGACCTGATTTCCCTGGCAGCGCCCAGTGAAAAGGGCATCTTGAAGCCCCAGAAGTTGTTTTCCGAATCTGCAGTCCTTTGGTTGCTTATCCTGTTCTCCTGCCTCCAGGTCAAGTACTGAGCTGGCTCGAGCACCGGATCCGGACGCTCCCGAGGATCCCGCCGATGTTGGATGTTCCAGCTGGGCGAAGGTGGGCTGCGCAAGTTGGTGCCAGGCGAGGGCCAGTATGTTTGGGGTGGCATGGGTTGGTAGGAGTTCTCCGGCAGTACGTCCATGAAACCGTAGTCTGGCTGCGGCGGCGGAACTTGCCGCATGTAGCCGGAGACTCGCATGTTGCACTCCAGGGCAAACTGCTGGTGGGCGCGGTACTTGGCCCGCTCCGTGATCATGACTACATGGAGTTCGCGCTCTGCCATGCGTCTATTTTGGAAATCGATGGGTCCCAGACCGAGCCCATAGGCCTTGCACAAGCTGGACAGCTCGGCGTCTGTTAGGCGCCGAAGATCCTGGCCGATGGGACGATCCCTGCTGGCATCATTCAGTAGCATGGCTGCCGATGGTCCTTAGTACTCAGTGCTTAGCTGCTGCTGTAGGGCATAGTTTGGGCAATGCATTCACCAGGAATTTCGGGAGTATCTAACTAAATTCAAATATTTAAGCAGTTTTTCTAAAATTTTGGGTTTATCTAATAGTAAAGGCTGTCAAAGGCGTGCCTGGTCCAACTTGCCTGATGGGTTTCTCTAGGACAATGCCAAAACACAATAGTTCACAACTTTTAACGCTGCGCAAACAAGGCAGCTAGTGAAGCTGAATGAAGCATAAGTTGAGAAATCATTGAAATATACTTGTGCTTCCTTTGTTCATTGTTTTATTTTATTATATCTGTTTGTTTTGACAACCTGACTGCATATCCCTGCCCCCACTGGCAAGGATTCCGTCCCCTTTTGATGGCCCCCAATTTTATGTTTGGGGAGCTTTGTTTTCTGTTAGGGTCCTTTTATTTTCTTTAGGGGCAGTTACTTTTTGGAAAAGTGGAAAAGGGTTCGGCAGAGAGACAGAAGTACATGCATATGGGACACTGAATATGTAGATCAAAGGGATGCAAGCTTTAAAGAGAAAACTAAAGTCAACCAAAGTGTTTTTCAATAACTCTAAGTTTTCATCAGCATTTAATTTAAACTGAAAAGTGTGCTAAATAGCATGTATGGACAATACAAAGATGATAGCATTTGAAACAGACAAATAAACGAAACTAATATAAATTTATAAACTGAAGGGTAGTATTTTTAAGTGATTTATTTTTATTTATTTTTTGATTCATTTGGGTTTTTTTTTCCATTAATAATATTTCCTGGCCTTTTTGAAGCATAATTTTTATTATGTTTCGTTGAGTTAACATCTGCGCCATCTGTGGAAAATCCCTTGTAAGCTACAAAAAGCTTTTACCCAAAGGTTTGTAAACTTGCCAAAGCTCTGACTAATTTTTGAACCACAAATACAACATGTTTAAATAATTGAAAATTTCTTTGATAAATAATATGAGCCGTATCGGTTATTATTATCAGCCAGTGAACTTGTATGCCTCAGCATAATGGTGTCTATAAGAATTGAAACCTGCACATCAGAAGATCGACTTGAATATGAACTGCTCCCACTTTTGAAGCTCCATATGCCTTAAAAATGAAAATGCTTAAAAAGGTTCGTTTAATATTCATAAAGATTTATTAGTAAACATATATTTAGACTACGCACAACTACAAACATTTTGGTGATTCGTAACCTAAAAAATTCTCCTTTTTGGCTGAAAGCATGGCAAACATTCAAGTATTTCATTTGTTTTGTTTATTGCTTTTGTGTTTACTCATTATTTGGTTGATTTTTGCAAAGATGTGACCTACTTTATGTTAGTTTTAATAATATTTTATAAATAATTTGTTACTCGTATAAATTGACTGTATGTGTGATTGCAGCACTCTATTATTGTCATCCAAGAATTCGGTTTCCACGCTTTAAATATATAAATATTTCCATAAAGTTTTATGTATGTATACTTAAGCTATTAAGTATTTACAAAGCTCAACTATGAACACGAACTTGTAACGGCATTTGAAATTCTGGTTTGATTTGAATTGGTTTTGGTTTTTGGTTTTCGTTTTGGTTTTCACCTATTTGTGTGTGTTAATGTATCTGTGTTCTATTGTTAAATATTTGTCTTTTTTAATCGTTTTGTTTCGCTTTGCTATGTCAAAAAGTTATAGAATACGGTTTAACAAATACTAGATACGAATCTCAACAATTTGCGACCTAATCAAATGCAATTGCTTAAAGTTGGGATTGCTTGCTTGGAATTTAACTAATTTACTCTTCAATTGTAATACTAATCATAGGGAAGAATGTAATGCAAATTTGAACTCAATTTAATATAATTATATTTAAAAATTATGTACACCTTGAAAGTAGCCCTAATTTAGCCGATAAATGTTACTTTGTTTTCATCTTAAATCGTATTGCTGTTCTCGCTTTTCATTTTTTGAAAAAACAAACTATTTAACGAATGTGTCACTTAAATTCGTTGCTGGCTTAGTACTTGTACTCTGGCAGATGGATATCTATCCTCTGCCGGAGGAGCTGCTTCAAATTGATCAATCTGAAAATTAGATGCGACTTGGTCACCCAAAATAATTCGCAAACAAACGTGATGACTCCGTCCCAGCCCTGATTCGATGCGATCCTGCGACGATCCTTAAAACTCCTCGTCGTCGTCGTCGTAGTCATCGCTATCGCTATCGTTGCTGGGCAGGATGTGGAAACAGGCCCACAGCCGGGACATGTCCACTCATCGCTTGCGATTATAGGCGCCAAGCGAAGACTGCCTTCATTCCTTCATCTCGTGGCCATTGGGGCCCAGCTCGAGGAGCTCATGGGGCTCGGCATTCAGCTGGGGAAGGAAATGAATGAAAGTGTTGAACACTTTAGGAAGACATGCTCCACACTCACCCTATCCACGCTGGCCAGATCGTTCTTCGACAGATGGTTAACCAAAATAGTGCCCAGGGCATCGCACATCACATTGATGGTGGTGCGGAAGCGATCCCTGAAATTACAGTTTCCTATTATAACATCCTTAAAAATCGAATACTTCCGACTTACAGTAGCCAATCGACGGCGATGATGAGGGACACATCCTTCGGCTCCAAGCCCACCGTGTCCAGCACCATGACCATGGTGACGAGTCCGGCCTGCGGGATTCCAGCAGCTCCAATCGATGCCGCCGTGGCCGTTATACTCACGGCCACAATGGTGCCGAAGGAGTAGCTCATCTCACGGTACTGGGCGATGAACAGAGCAGCCACCGCCTCATAGAGGGCCGTGCCGTCCATGTTGATGGTGGCGCCCACGGGGATGACGAAGCGAGTGACCCGCGGATCGATGCCCATGTTGTCCAGGCACTTGATGGTCAGCGGCATGGTGGCCGAGCTGGAACCCGTTCCGAATGCCGTGGCCAGCACCTGACTGAGCTTGGCTATGTAGCGGTAGGGCAGACGTCGGGTGCCCAGGAAGAAGATCACCGCAATCGTACCTGTAAGTAGAATGGATCCAAGTGGTTAGTTTATATGCTTATAATCTTATATTGTGAACTAATTGACGGCGTATAGTACTTACCAAAGCCGTGAAGGAATAGACCTATCATGACCGTTATGAAATACCATCCCAATGACTGAATTGTCGCGGCTATCGATTCCATCTCAATGATCTTTGCGGCTATCAGGAAGGCGACGCCCAGCGGGGAAATCCTAAAGAAATGAAATGTGAGTTTTATAAGCTCCTTGTGATATGTTAGTAGATCTGAAGTTACCAAATAACCCAGGAGGTGATGGTCATCATTGCCTCACTCAACGTGGTGAAGAAGTCCTGCAGCAGTTGTCCCTTCTCCCGCATTCTGCCGATGGTGGTACCGAGGATCACACTGAACATCACCAGACCCAGGACATTGGAGCCCTCGCGCTGAGCCGACTTGAACTCCCAGTTCTCCATGGGCTCTAGATAGGAAGGAGTATGGGAATGAGTTACACGATGAGTTCATGATGCGAATGCAAGAACTTACGTGCTGGGCTAATGCTAGTGTTCTCATAGATCTCAGTGCGGTGCTAAAATGGAGCAGGTGTAAATATATTAACATATATAACATATAAATTTATATGGATTTTTAGTTTTGAAAAACAAGTATATAGGTAATTGCAATTTGGCTGACTTGTTCGTTATCTGTTTTATAAAATGTTAGAATGCGAGCATGCGAAATTGTGGTTTGTCTGTTATTTTCCCTCATTGAGTCAACAATAATCTAATTGGGCGCATGAATATTCATATTCATATTCATTCGGTTGCCTACCTACGCCAACATCCACTCTCTCATATGCACATAATTATGGAGGTACAATGTCCACATATCTGCCGCAGGCCAAGCAAAGTACTTTGATTCAATTTGCGTCTGAGGCCTCCCTCCCAAACCCAAACCCAAACCCAAACCCAAACCGAAACCGTGTTGATAGGACCGATTCCCTCTCACTCGCTCCCCATTCGCAGTCGCATATGCGACTCATGCGATAATTGAAATTTAAGCACTGGCACTCACTCACACGGCGAGCACTTGTGTGAAATGCCCCTACTTGGAGCTGGATTGAAAGCTGTAATTGAAATTGTGGTATCCCTATCATGTCAGTTTTGATTATGTGTCGCGCTTTGTTTCAATCAAAATCTCTCTCGCCAAACCGCAAAGAATTGAATAATTGCTACCGCTGCTTGTTGTTTGTTGCTTTCGGCGTTCAACAGTGCGTATGAACGATTCGCCTGGGATTGGAGTCTTACCTGGAACATGGTCGACTGGATGATGTTGTCCGTGAACATGTTGCTATTGGGAATAAATAAAATGAATCAGAAGGCGGGTTCAAATACCAGGAGATCGACATACCGCACCAGATCCATCAGCGTGTCGGGGGTGAGCACCTTGGATGCCTTATCAATGCTCTCCGTCTGGGTCTCCACGATCTTGGCTCCCTGGCCGGGACGCAGTGTGGTCACCAGACAAATGCCCAGAATCACGGCCGATATGGTGGTCACAAAGTAGTACGTAATGGCTCTGTTGGGATTCACATTCGATTTTATCTGGGCTAAGTCCATACGGATTTCGAATCAACTCACCTGGTAGCAATCTTGCTGGACATGCTCAGATCTAGTCCTCCAATGGCACTGGTGATCGATGAGACCAACAGCGGCACAATCAAACATTTTAGCATTCTAAAAATATAGTTTATTTATTATAGTGGGTTGGCTATCAATCTATATCAATACTAAAGTATAGTATTGCAAGTGTTAGAGATTAGGTCGTATATGATTTAATAAATGTTTCTAGACTTATTCACTATTGGGATGCATCTTAGATGAATTTATTAGATTTCTTCTCACTCACCGCAAGAAAATCTCGCCGGGGAAGGATATGTACATGATCTCTCTCTTCGACCACTCGCCCGTGCTGTTTTTGATGATGAAGCCGACGAGTCCGCCCACGAACACACCGATAACGGTGGCCATGGTGAGGACGTTCTCCTGCATGAAGGCCTTGAACTTGCCGCCATCCTGTTTGGGTCGCGTCATGGTGCCGATCCTTGGATTGGTTCAGGGCCTGGACAACCCTGCGTCCTGCTGGAAGCCCCTTCTAACGCACTTTTGGCAGTCAATGCCAATCTTCTCGCTCAAATATGAAGTGAAACAAAAGGGTGTCCTGTAAAGAATAAATGATTTTTATATGGAATTAATGGGCATTGTTATATTAGAATCGTTTTAAGAGTAGCTTAGTTACTCCGAGCAGTTTCAAGTTTTCGGTGTAAGAAAACTAGTTCCAGTTGCCTTCTGGGGGTTAAACTGTAGCGCTTCCTCCTCACCGGGCGACCAGCGATCGACGACTGAGCTTTCGCACAAAGCAGATATTTACAACCCCAAAACGAGTCAATTCGGGCAGCTGGGCTTTTGTGATTTGTGCACACAGCTAACCCCCTACCTCTGACCTCCAGTCCGCGATATCCGAGGGTATCCGAGGGGTGTTACTTTTGACACGAAGCCGGACGGATGTTGTTCAGCGTTGGATTTGTTGCGGAATATTTCGAGCGGAAAGGGCGGAAGCGAGAGCTTGATGCTGGCAATTCTAACAAATGCAACTAACACAATGCAAAGAAGTTAACGCTGCATATTAGCACTCATTTAGCACTGACACTTTGGCCAATTATTCACAAATGTGCGAAAACAGCAAACAGTTTCACAGAAGAATGCGGCTCAATTAATCGATGCACTGCGACTGGTGCACTGGGAAACGTGTCAAACTAATAAATTTACATAAACGATTGCATAATGAAAACAACTTTAATGCCTTAACTGGGTGCAAGGGCAACAAGCGAGGCGACGGTGATCAATGATCCAGACAGATCCGATACAGTGCGATTCCAGCTTGAAAGACTGCACCAAATTGACACCGTTTGCATCATGGCCATCACAGTATCCTCTCAATTGGGATACGCCACTGGCAATTTAGGATTAATCACGGAATCTTGGCCATTCGAAATTGCTTAGCCAATTGTCTAGCAATTGACGAGCGGACAGCTACATATTGAGATGGCAGCCAACACTGTGGAATAGCAAACCCTATTTAGAGAGGTGACTAACGAGTGACTGAGATCTCTTAGTTAAATCTAATGCAATAAAAGTCAACGCTTCCCAACTAAAGACATAAAAACGTATACAAATAGCTAAATTTATTTATAGTGCACATTCACTCTTGCAAAATTGTTATGTCTGAAAAATTATTCGTAATAAAAGTTTTTAATAAATATCTACTTTAAAATTAAATATTTTGTAAAGTGCAGCTTGACAGATTTAAACGTTTGGTTGGCGTTTGTGAGGGCGTACTACCATTTTTTAATAAACCTATTGCTATTTTTAAATAAGCTTCCTAGAGTTTCGAGCGCACAGACAGTCGGATTTCAAGATCTACTGCTTAGAAGTCAAAAAATCCAGGGTACCAACCGAATCGAATGGATTTGGGGTCTCTAAGCAGTACACCCTCACCAGTGAGATCACTGATCGCAATTGTCTGGCAGATCCACACCCTTTGTGGGGCAGAGGCGATGATAATGCCATTATGTGTCCGATGTTCTCGGTTCCGTCGGCGTTCGGTGTCTGTGGTTCGCCTAATTGATGTAACTACAGAACAGAACAGTCCAGAAACTGAAATTGAAACTGAAACCGATTCCGAGTGGATGGATGACTGGCATGTGCCCAGGTCGTAAGTTGGATGCTATCAGGGGGCAGGTGGCGGAGTGGGATGGGCTTTTCACTGATATGGAAACCTTTTGGCGGCCTAAACTGTGTTTAGTGGGCGCAGTGAGCTGTGTCGAAGCATTTTGGAGCAGGAGGTGTTTATCTGAATAGTTTAATTGGCGAATCGTTCAAGTTGGACACTTCGACTGAGAAGTGAAGAGAAGGTGGATGTAGAGATAAGAATTAAATTTGATAAATTTAGCCGAACTTGAGTGGAATGCACTTGCCATGCAGTTGCACTCGTGCACCACTAATTGTATTTACTAAGTCACGTTTCAGTTTTATTAAATTGTCATTGCTTACATTAATGCATACAGTATTTATTCATATTTTTCATTTTGAACTTGACCGTGAATGAGTTTGCCTACATAGGCAGACATTGTGTTCCATGTAAATATGTGTCATTTGCTAAAATTGTGCGACAGTTGCATTGAATTTCAATTGCAGCGGAAGTTCCGTTGCTCACTCAAGTTCATTGCCGAAAGAGTGGGTTTCACACTAAACGGAAGTTAGACCGTCGATGGCAAAGTCATAAAAATTAATGGAAATTTAAAACCCAATTTAACATTTACCGCAATGTGTTAATTGGTGAACTTGAACTTGAAATTATATAACACCCAGCTCCAGTTGACCTATCAATGATCGTTGGCCTGCGATATTCTTCATATAGATTCAAATAAATCACTTTGTTTTCCGTTTCAGAAATATTTTGCCTGGTATATGAGGGAATCATTTCTTTGCCATATTTGATTGGCAGCCAGTTTACATGATCACAAATGCCGTACAAGTTTATTATTGTTGCTAGTCAAACACAAATGTATACCCAGAGATGCATATTAATTAACGCGCTATACATTGACTTACATAACATGGAGGTACCTTTACTACTCTGCTAATTAATGCAATGCAAACTGAATTCAGAGCCCATGTGCGCGGGGCAGCAAATTCATTGTCAATGCAAATTGATTTGCATATCGCGGGGGTTCGATTAGTCAAAAGGGGGGCGCTTATGAGGGGCAGAAGCTTGACCCACCCACTTGTCTTTGATGTGAGGAAATTTTCTAATAAAGTGCATGAGGAAAACCAGTTGAAACTGATCTGAGCACAACTAAAATTCAGTAGTATGCTTGTGCTATAAAAGCAATTATCACTATTTATTGGATATATATAAGTTAGACAACGTTATGAGTTCATTTGCTGTTTCGTGGAAAAGTGTAATTACCAAATTTTACCACTAGAAACCTCTGAATGCAGAAAATTTAAGTTAATAAATATGACGGAAAGTTTTGATATACTACGAATTTTTAAATACACCAGACCTTGAAGCCTTTTTTATACAGAAGCACAAAGTTTATAGGAAAATACCTTTAGTTCGTTTCTTATGATTAGGAATCGAATCAACTACATATAATAAATGCTTTTTACCTACATACATACATATGTACATTGCATGACGCTATAATCTCGCGGCATCCGACCGTTCTTGTCGCTATAATCTATAGACTGTATGTCTGACTATCTCACAGATTTAGCTTATCAAGATCACTTTGGTTCCGCAGAAAGATGAATAAAAAGCGCAGAAAGCACGCGGGTAAAATTCCAGATAATCATTAATCGTAAATTGGAGTTTTGGCATATTCACGGTTTCTTTAAATTTTTTTCCACGCGCCAGATTTGTGAGCGTATTTTATTAAGGTGAGAAAATTTCAGCAAATGCGCGAGGGAAGATGTAGGAATTTCCCAAAAGTTAAATAATATAATTGCATCTTAAGACTATATTTTTTTTCCCTCATTTTCTCATTATTATGGCGCGAGAGCAGATAAACTATTTTGGTGCATCGCACTTTGTGGGCTAAAAATAAAGAGAATTAAAACCAAAGCGAAACATTTGCACATAAACCGCGGTAAGCGTTTGACACGCCTCTGTCTATGCAGAAGTGGGTGGGCGTTCCACCAAGGTTATTCGGGAGGTTGTTCAGCGTCTTATCAGCTTCGGAAATCGGGAATTATTCACGCTTCTCCCTTGGCTCTCGAGAAGCGTAAATCGATTAGATGACAAGCAAATAAATACTGCGTCTCATCCTTGTACAAGTTCTGAAAGCCTATTCGCTTTACTGTTCCAATCATAATTCCTTATGATTTTCACACGGTTATAATTTTACTATATACGAAAAATTGTATTACGATTTCAGTTGTGCCATCTAACAATAAATAAATATGTAGGACACCGCATAAATGAATACATTTATTTGCTTAAAGGGTAGCAAATCGGCGACTAAATAGTATGTACTACCCGGCAACAGAATTCGCTTCCTCTCACCAGAGACACTCACTTGGAAACAAATATAAAGATTCAAAACACTAACGTAAATTCTCTCGAGTTCTTTAAAGGATTTCACAGTACAATATTTAAGGCACAGGATTCTTTTTGTCAAGCTTACAGATGAGATGTCTTTAAATAGCAGATATAGTTGTATAGCTTTTATCTGCCAGCAATCACCGTGAAACTTACAAGCAAAACTATTCACATGTGCCACTGGCCGCAGGCTGGAAAGAACTCCCGACGTATTCAAGAACCCTTCAGGCACGACCCCTAATCGAAGCGGGGGAGGATCGGGATCGGAGGAGCGCGTGGTCCCGAGCACGCGGCTAGATGGCAACTGACTTCTGATCAGTGGCAGTGAGTCCACACACCGATTGCGATTCCGATCTCGATTGCGATGTGGTCGGTCTGGTCTGGCTCTGCTAGCAGCGGCAGTAGAACCTGACTCGTCGGTTTGTAAAACAGTACTAGAAACTAAATCGAAATCAAATTCGAAATATACCAAGCTACCGCGCAAATTGCACGCCGGCAGCGACGTCGACGTCGGCGTCGGCATCCGAGTTGCGGGTGTGTGTGCTGCTGCCACTGCTGCTGCTGCTGCCCGAGGGTTGACTTTCATTCATCAAAAGCCGCTGCTGCTGCCTCTGCCGACTGCGCTGCGCTGCCTTTGGCTCATCGCATTTCACGTAACGCATACGCAGCGTTGGCCGCGTAATTTGTCGCGCCTTGTTTCGCGCTCCCTTGCTCCCTTGCAGCGAGGAGTGCAATGAAAGGAACTCATTATGGTTGTTCTAGGCAGCTAGGCATCAACTTTCGATTATTTCCTTTCCATTAGTAGCTGCATTGTGCCGACACTGCATCACTGATCATCCTCGCATTGTGGCCAATGTGGCAATCAGGGTATTTTCCGGCCGCTTCAAGGTCTGCCTCCTCTGCCCTAGATGAAAGAAAGTGAGAATCTTTTGAAGATCTGGTTTATAATTATGTCACAACTCCGCTTGCGCTATAAGTGGGTCAAGTTTATGCATTACCCAATCCAGCAATGATTACACCTCATAATCTGAAAAGATCGCGGCAAACAACCCCCCAAAAAAAAAGAGGGAACAATGCCCATGGCCATGGACTACTTAAACCTGATTGTGCATACCGCGGGAATACAATGGCCAGAATCTAAGGGAAGCCGCAAGAAAGTGGCACCGAATCCTAGGCTGACCCAAAGAATGTTAGTCGAGCGTTTCCGGTTTCATATTCGTATTCGTACCACAATAAATACAAGTAGCAGAAATAAAGCAATAAAAATCAGCAGCAGCAGCAGCAGCAGTAGCATCATCATCACAGCTGCAGCTGCCTTTGATCTGCTTCAATTCGATTTGCCTTGGGGGCCGGGGCCAGTTCCAGTTCCATGCTGGTGGGAAATGAGTGTGGTATGCCCAAGCTGCGGAAGAGCAGGCCGGAGGATGGGATGCTGCTAAGTGGCGGGCCACAGTTGACAGCGATTGCCGTAGTCCCTAAACGTAAGCAGCCGGGGATTTGGACTCCCCAGCCCACTGGATCTACTGGCTCTGCCCCTGGTTCATGGATGGGTTACCGCTGGTTCGTGTGGAGAGGTGAGGTGCCGCCATGGGCACCGTCAGTACACACATTCGGACCGGAACTGTCGATCTTCATTTTTGACACTGGAAAGATGGTTCAGGTTGGAAATTGCACGCCAATCGGGTTGCTATGTTGTGGTATATAAATAACTGAATAATTAGATTCTGGTCGTTGTTGATGGTACCAAGTTAATTCAGAAAATGCCTCGTAATGAGGATGAGCCGTTGGTAGGGGGCCTAAGAAGCGATCGAGTTAGAACTAGCTGAAGCCAATCTGAATTGGAAAATATGTATCTTAATGGTTTGGGAAGTAGTAATTGTATTATATTGCGATTGTTTATACATTTCACCTACCTAAACCAAGCTGGCGATCGAAATATAAAAGCATAAAATCAAATGATATGCTGGCTTAAAGTCTCAACAAAACTTTCTGTGCGTTTCTCTCTACACATTCCGAACCCAAAACTTGATAATAAAAACGTAGATTTAATCGATTAGGGAAAACTTCAAGCAATCAACGCTTCAAGCTTCTCCATACATTAAACATATTTATTTTAAGTTTATTATATTATGTGTAAACATATGTATTATTGATTAAGAATTTCAAGATCACAAATCAGATTTCATTTAAGCTTATAAAAAGTGAGCAAAATTCTTCGTTTCGCTTCCGTTTCGAAATGGCAACATAAAGTATGGTAAAATTCGTGGGAGCTCGAGAAATGATTCGGCAGCGATGCCTCAAAAATATCTCCCAGCACTAAGGGGTACGAAAATGGCAAACTTATCAGTAGCTTTAGGTGCTATATTTGTAAAAGGGGGGAGAATGACATTCGTGTGCAGGGCAAACATGGTAAAATAGAGTATTACGAAGCAAAAACAGCACAATGAGCAGTTTCTAGGCGATTCCTGAGTACCCATGATGGTGATGATGATGATGATGATGACGATGATGATGATGTGGTTGATGTTTGTGCAACAGTTGGTTGTTTGGCAGCAACCACCACCACCGCCAATACAGAATATCGGCAGCAGCTGCCGGATATATAGGTATGTGCTACAGGCTATATGGTATAGAAGTGTGTGTATCTGATGCAGTTGTTGTTGCTGCTGCGGCTGCTACTGCTGCTCCTACTGCCGCCGGTACTGGCTAATCCGTTTTGGGTCGCCGAAACAGGAGGATGTGGGGCTCCGGCTTGTGGATCATGTAGTGGATCCAGCCGCGCGACTGCTGCACGCCAATGGACCGCCACTCGGCCTCCGTCATCAGATGGGTCTTGGGCACCATTTTGACCAGCTCCTTTGGCAAAACCACATGTCTGCGGAACGAGGGGAGTTTACAGTTGCTTCTCTGCACCCAACTGGGCGCTGGTTTTGGGGCAGCACTCACCTGTACTCGAACTGCTCATCGTAGTACTTGTCGGAGTAGTAAATGTCCTTGCTCATCGTGTGTGCGCCCCTCAAATTCCAGGAATCTCAATGCAATGCGAATTGCAAATTGCGATGTGCGAAGTGCGCGCTGCGGAATTTGGCGTCTCTTTTGTGGACCGGCAAAGGCGGCTCCAGCGGATTCGATGTCGCAACTGGCCCGGAACGCTGTATCAATTGGCAGACGCTGCAAATGCTTTTTGGCCACAGTTTCTCGGTTATTATCACAATTCGGTTTGGTTTATGTGCTGAAATTTACGTTTGGTTTGCAATTTTTTTAAATCAAGTGACGCGCTAGTTATAAGTGTGGCCGTGCTGACGACATTGAAAAATACCATTTGCACCGGAAAATACCATTTCAGTGCTCACGCTAAGTTCGGGTTGTGCTCTCGCTAAGTTCGGTTTGTGTACCCGCTAGAACGGGGGTGTCCGGGATAGAAAGTGACCGTTTGACGCTCATCGAAATAATACCGAACGCGGGAAATTCAAATTTTAAAATAAAGAATCATTTGCCCTTTCTTCCGCTTTAAAAAATGATAATAAAATTATTATAAGGGAGAGAAGCTGTTTCATAAAATATTCCTCCATATCCTCCTCTTTATTATACTCTATTATTTTATCGGATGCGAATGCTAAGCCTATTGAAATTTTATACGGTTTTAATAAGCAATTTAAAGTCAAAAAATCTAATTTATATACATATAAGCACATATTTAAGCATTTGTATACGATCGCAACAACTTACCCAGCGCAACCTCAAATTACCTTACCTAGTAATTCCATTTACACATATTGTAAGACATTAAATGTGCCAACTTTCGACCACTTGAAAGCCTTTCGCACAAACGAAAAAGCAAGCATCGAATATAAATACTCGCGTAAAATTGTCTGACCATTGCTATTAAACGCCCCAAACGGCCACGCCCCCTGTCTGCGCGGAAAGCCCTAAAAGGCTGCATGCAGACACATAAATTCGGCTGAATTTTCGGCATGGGCTTTCAACTCGTGCGAAATCTTACATAAATTATCCGGCGCGGACAACCCAAAAAAAAAACGGAGTGCAACGCATCGCCCGCCAGGAAAACCAAGGACACGGATTGCATGGGGGGTCGATGAAGGTGGAATGCATTTAGTTAACAGAGGGAACACCTAATGGTTGCGTTCGTAGTACTGCGCCGGAATGAAGACCCAGTTCTTGGCCAAGTCGTTGATGGCCTCCTGCATCAGTCGGGCCAGCAGATCCATGATGTGACTGGGAATACAGAATTCAGTTCAATAAATATTTGTAAAATATCATATAATATATATATAGAATTAAACAAGTTAATAGTAGTTGATTATAGTAACACTCTGAGTGACTGACCCCTTCCCTAGGAAACTTACTTTCGATCGATTTCCGAGGCTGCCTCCAGAGGAGTCGTCTTATCCGGGGACACCACCTGCTCGTAGGTCTTGACCACCTTCTGCCGCTTGCGGTCGCTGTTGATGCGCATGAACTTGGACTTGCTGAGGTACTTCCAGAAGAGCTTCTCGAAAATGGTGATTCGCTGGTCGATGGCCATGCTGAGCTCGATGACCTCGTTGGGATTGAGCTTGTTCTTCGCCACCAGTCGGGTGATCAGCTCCTTGCGCTCGGCCTCCTTCCGCTGCTCCTCGGTGGTCGGTGCACGTGTCGGTGGACCGTCACCCGAACCGATATCTCTGGTGCCTTCCCCAGGACCAAATTGGCTACAGGGCTCGGGACCAGCCGTGGGGTCGATCCTATCGCCCGGTTCAAGCTCCTCGGAGTCCAAGGCGGGCTTTATGGTGGATCGGATGTTCAGGTGGAGATACACATGCTCCACGTAGCTGTCCTCCTTCCACTTGGGGTCGTCGATGGACTCCACCTCCTCGAGCTCCTGCTTGGCTATGATGGTGGCGCGATCGAGGATGCGGTGCACCTCCATCACGATGGGGATGCGGCGGAAGTGCACCAGTCGGTCGAACACCGTCACCCGGATCTCGCACAGCTTCGAGTGGTGGCCCTTGAGGCGGAAAATGGGCGGGTTGAACACAACCGAGAAGAAATCGTTGATTATGTAGCTGCAAAAGGTAAGTTATTTAAATGGATGGGATGAAATGGAATCCACAATATTTTAGAAATATTTGTATCTTACCTCTGCCATCGAAACTCCATGCATTGCTGTCCATAGTTATGGACATTGACCAGCTGCGTCCGATCTTCACGCAGGCAGACTTCGAAGTTCAATCTATTGGGATAGATGACGTGCAGGAAGTCGGCGCATTCCCGCTCCTGCAAAGGCATGTCCGTCTGCTCCTTCTCGTCTGTCAGCACGCCTCGTGCTTTAATTTTGTAGCGGGCCTTGGTATTTTCATAAGACAAGACAATTTCCGCCTGAGTTATATTATATAAATTATAAATAGATTACAGGGATATCTCGCTGGTAACATATACAGAAGGATTACCTCATTTTCGTAGTCCAGGGGTCGATAGTCCACCAGCAGGGGCCACACACTCTGTCGAGGCACGGTGAGGTTCATATTGAGCAGCTTCAGGCCACGATCCCTCGAAGCGAACGAGAATGCCAAGTGGGACATGGTGATATTTTGGACCCACAACGGCTGCGTGATATGGTAATAGTTTTTAATGTTTACCGGCAGCAACTCCTTTGTGAGCAGACACTTTTCGGGGTCGAAGGACGAGATCTCCAGATGGAAGTGCCATAGAAACTTGCGATTGTCTTCGGTGCTGAAAATGTTAGATATTTCTATATCTAGTTAGAATCAAGAAACAAATACCAAATAGCACTTTGTTCTCACTTACTGCACTTCGTAGGTGAGCAGGTGTTCGCCGTACAAGAAGAAGTATGCCATTACGGTGAGGGCCACCACCTCGTCCGGTTTGATGGACAGGATCTCCTGGCTGATGTGAACCAGTCTGCGGTGCGGGCAGTGGAAGAGCTGGCGGAACTGGTTGAATCCCACTTGGGTCTGCAGCGGCTGGCACTGGCAGTTCTGGATCCTCCTTAGAGTCAATTTGGCGTTCGTGGCCGATAGATTTCGAAGCCAGAAGACCATTTTCAGCGGATGACTGTGGATCTGCCGTATAGGGATCTTGAATGTATGCTCATGCCCTATGCTGTTTGAACGCAACTTCCGATTCAAGCTGGGTATAGGTAAATGGTTATAGCCTGGACGCAACTTAGTATCCTTCTCACCCCGTTATGTCGAAGCTCTCCCAGTAGAAGATCTTCAGGATGGGCGGTCGGATGACGGTCAGATTGTCGACCATCAGCTTCTGGTAGATGGACGGCGGCTTGAACACACCACATGGCTTCCGATCTGGAACCGCAGGAGGAACTACAGCTTTTTCCATCTTCGTCTACAAAATATATGCTATTGCAGACCGATAGTTTAATATTTAAAAGTATACTGTTCACTAAATGAGCTTTGATTTGACATTAAAATCTCAACAGAAAGTCTCCTTTCCTTTAAATTCAAGAAGTCTATCGACTATTTATCAATAACAGTGGTCCAACTTTCGTTCCTGAAAGATTGCATTTAGGTATTATATATAAATCATTATTCAATGGTGTTTTTCCATCTTTATTTATCTGTACTCCGAGTTGGGAATCCCCTTTTTTGGCCAAAAAGCAAAAACCATAGCCATGAAATGCAGAGCATGAAGGTGAGTGGGCGTCCGTGCACAATGTACACCTGTGCATGTGTGCGTATGTGTGTTCCTCGATAATCCTGCGTGCAATTCCTTTTTGTTTGTGAATTGACAAAGTGCCAAAGGCCAAGTGGGCGGTCGGCAGAAAAAGAGCAAGAAAAAGACATTAGTGCCACAGTGAAAAACAAACCTCCTGCCGAGAGCCGAGTTCCAGCACACACGCACACCACCACTTGCCTCGCTACGAGTGTGTGTGGGTGTGTCTGAGTGTGTGTTCAGGTGAGTGTCCTTGCACGTGTGTGCGACTGCAGTTGAGCTTCATCGAGAAAACATCGTTTACAGTTAGTGCGCTGACAGTGGCAAAGGTGAAAGACCAACAGCAATTACTGTACAGTGGAGCCTCCTAGAATGAGTCCTGATGAGGCTATTTAACAGGATCTACTTAAAAATTCAATTTGTTTAATACCATCTTATCAACACATAAACAAATAATAATAGTTGTTTATGCAAAATGTAATCATCATATTATTTGGATTTGTCGATTGATTTTTGCATAAATGGAAAGTGCATTTGTAATATAGATGTAGATTATTCCGATTTAAATATTAAAAGGAAATGCATTTTAATTTCCCCACAAATCGCATGCATATTTACATGAGATAAGCAGAATATTGTTTGCACTTCTTTTCGTTTGTCCATTTTTTGACCTGCCAGTTGGTATTTGCATATTATAAAAACATTTTTGATCTGCACAATTAACCTGTTCGCATTTTTTTTTCCTTCTGGACCCATCTCAATTGCGGGTTATCGTGATTCGCACTTACTGTCCACTGTCCTGACAGCAGCTACAACCTGTGTGCATCAATCACAACCTTTGACAGCGTCGCTGCCACGCTTATCAGTCATGTCCTTGTCCTTCGCCCCCTCGCCGTCGCCATCATCAGCAATCTGGCGTAACAATAGTGGAAAATGGTCTATGACTAGAATACAGAACTGCAGAAATCCAAGAATGAAAGGCAGCTGCAATTGTCGGCGCCTTTCCATCTTGTTGCTCATTGCCGAGTCCTTTTTGGCCGAGAGACATTGTCCTGCGAGTGTTCCACTCGGTTGCCAGCGTTGCATTTCGCTCAAACCGTTCCAACGCCAAACGTTTCAGCTCAATTCCGCTGCGAGGACCAACTTTATGTTTTAAGCAAATATTTTGAATCCTTTTTTGTGTTGATGTTGTATGAACTGTTGACCAGCGACAACTTGTTGGCCAATTGTTGCGGTTAGACTTTGCGATGCCTGTGGTTTTGCAGGCTCTTCTGTTGACGGGTCGCAGCAGTTTGTGCTGAGGTCCTTGATGGCTCAGTCAACTCCTTGAAAGTGTCGCTGGCTGCGCATAATTATGGCTTAATTTGCAGCTTCATGGAGGCCCAACTAATTACTACAGCAAACTTCCCTTGCCGCCTCGCCTTTTTTCGGCCAAGAGCACATGGCAATTAAAAACTTTTTATGCAACACATTTTTTTGCATTTCCCCAGGTAAAACTTTATACACTGTTCCAGAAATTTCCGCAGCTATTGTAGTTCCCAATCCCGCCCCATCTCCGCCTTCGCCTGTCGCCCTTCTTAATTGAAAATCACTTAGAGCGTGAAACGTGGAAAAACATTTTCCCAGTTGGGGGCAGGAAAATGACTGGGGACAGGGGATCTCTTCCAGAATAAGCAGTGATAAACTACTTAAGCCCGATTAAGTGACTTTTGAAGGAACTTCACAATTTACCTAAAGACGCTAAATTGTTGAGCTTAGAGTGTTGATAAAAGTAAGTGTTGGGTGTTTCGTTTTGAACTCCTACTCTAATACCTTTATTTACCTTTATATTTAAATTACAAAGCAATATGTCCCTTTATTATATTTAACAACGATTCCATTTTGTAAGGTGGTCACAAATTTCGGGCAAATGAATTTGGTGTAAAAGCTGTTATAATAATATTATTTTAATAAGTTTATATAATTGTATAATTTAAATATGAATTGAAATATATTTTCCATACAGCCACTAAAGTGCATTTGTTTGTACATTTAATTGTGCATGTGGTTTCGATTGTGTTGGACTGCATTCAAGGGGTTTTCCCAACAACAAAAGGTTAGATAGCCGCTTTGGGGAGATTCCATTTAAAGGGGGCGTGGCAGTCACTGACACTCAACATCCGCTCCTGCCATTCTCATGCAAAAGTGGGCGGCTGAAAATGGGCGAGTGAGTGGGAAAGCGTCAGAAGAGCAAGAATTGCCAAGCCACAAAACAAAGCAATACAATGTGGGTGGGGAATTTTTGGGGCTGGGGGAGGTGGCGGCGCTTCTGTTGCTGTGGCTGCTGCAAACAATTATTGTTATTCCAATTGAAATGCAGCGTTCACCGAGCGGCTCAACCTCCCTGCTCCAATCTCTGGGCCACCGTTTTCCCCTCTGCAACAGCAGTCCTGTGGCCTTTGTAGAATTGCTATCAAAATTATACACCTTGCAGCAATGAACGACAAGCGATGAAGAGGAGGGGGCACACAGGGGTGAGTTGGGTTCATTGTAATGCAAATTACGTATACGCCATGGTGCAACTGCAAACTGGACGGAGCCCCAGGCATGCCCCGTTCTCCTCCTCCATGTGTGCGTGCATATTTTGTTGACTTTTTTTTTCATTGTCAGCGCTGGAAAAATAATAATAATAGAAATATGGGTTTCCTTTGAGCTGGCCAGGTGCAGATGCCGATTCAAGGAGGCTTAGGATCAGGCACGGAGCTATAAAGGGATTAACCAGTGTGGAAGATAATCGCATTTGTATGTGCATGTGCGCATTTTCGCCCTTTTCGGAGCCTTAAACCTATATACTAAACCTGTTTGCATCAAAGGCGATGCAGCTCAACGTCCGAAATTGGCCCACTTAATCATCCAAATAAGTTTAGCCCGAAAACTTTGCCCAGTGTCCAGAGAAGCAGAGGAAATGCAACATTTAGCAGCAGGAAATGCAGCCGAGTAACTTTTCCCAGAGAGCCAAGTGGGCGGTGCGGAACTGTGGGCCAGTGTCAATTCAAGGGCCAGGAAGTTGTCGCATTTAAATGGGAAAACTTCAACACACAAAATGGATACACAAATACCAGAAATGTTCCCGATGGCCAGCACAACCGAATTGCAAATGCTAACGACTGATAAGAGCAAATGGACACAGCTTAGTGGGTTCTGGAGTGGACCGCTTTTTCAGCCTTGGACCGCAAACCGGAAACGGAAACCGCATCCGCCACGCCATCGCTGTCATCATCACCACCATCATTGTCGTCATCGACATGGGAGAGCCTCTTCCTCTGACAGCGACTCGTAGCCTCTTTCCCATATGCAGATCCCGGACACACACACACGGGAAAAACCGTACCTTTGACAGCTGGGCCTGCCTGCTTTTCCGCTTTTCCAACTCGTTTCACATTCACCGCAAGGCGCTTTGTCGTTCGCCCCTCTCGTTTTTACCCAGTCAATTGTCTGTGAAAGCCGCGAAGGGGATATGCACTTCAAGTCGGCACTTATTGTTTGAGGCAGGAGTTTCATGATTAGAGAACTGCATTTGAAAAACAAATCGAATCAGTAAAGCTGTAGGCAAACAAAGTATCTTGTATACTTTAAAATATACCTGCTACTTAATAGATACTATAGATTAGCACTTCACAACTGGAGTTCAAGGATAACAACATTTATTTATACATGAATTAAAAATAAACCACGTTCTGCCTACTAAGTACAGCACACCTCTCCTTCACTTATCCAAAATGTGTCTGCAACTAATACATTACATTTGGTAAGAGCATATCTTTCCTGACGTTTCGTGTTTAAAAAACATTTCCAGAAGTAACTTTTTACTTTCGGCACTTTACAATGCAGGGCTGGGAAAACACGAATTCAGTATACCCCTCAATTAGTAGGATAGTAGGATAGACCGAACTATACTATTAGCTAGATTGTATTGCAATACAAATATACAAATAAAATGGCTTTAAAGAGATGAGAATGTACTTATAGCCCCCGTTTGTACTTGAATTTACTTTTGGTTAGTTGGCTGCGTAGTTGGCACTCAACTGCAATGGCAACTGGCGAGAACCGACCAAAATATTCGCTCTGAATATTTAATTGTGCGCGTTCCATGCATTTATCTCGCTTGCCGCACTCACACACACACACACATACACACACATACACACACACACTCGCAGTTGTGCACGCACACAGCAGAAAGTGGAAGTGCATGTATGTTTTGGGCGGGGGGGCGTGGCTTTTGAGTTGGTTTGTTGCGGTTGCACATTTGTGGCTCTTTGGGGTCTTTTCGATTTTCGAAATGCGCTTTTAGTTTGCAGTTTGTTGTTTGCATTTCTTTGGGCTCCTGGAGCTTGTTGTCTGTTGTCCTTTTTTCTGTGCCGCATCCTGCTGTTGTTTGTCTCTCTACGCCAAAAAACCTGGCAACTGTATAAATACAAATTTCTCAGTTATATTCCCTTTTTCTGGTCTGTCCCTTTTTTTTTTGTTTTTTTGTCTGCATGAGTTTGTGGGCTTGTGGCATACTTTTTGGCTCTTTTTAGCTTAACTTATGTATATTGGGTATGCTTCGTCTTAGCATATTGACATGCAAATTCTGTGGTTTCAGACGTTGTCATTGTAGTTTTTGCATTCAGCGTTGATTTCGTCGATGCTCCATGAAGATAAATATAATTTTCCGATTTGCTTTTCATATAAATTTTAGTTGCAATAAAACGGTTCAACTAAAGACAGTTCAAAGTTCATTTCATTGAAGTTAGGGAAAACCATATTACTAAAGTTGCCTCTTAAATATAAATGATTACTTTTCGGAGATCAAAGTTATCGCACCTTTATTATATTCAACTACAATTTAAGTTGTTCGCCCTTTAATCCTCAATCTCCATTTACTTCAACTAACTCATTTTCCTTTACAATTTCAACATGTTAATGAGAAATAGCAATAATGTAATCAGAACACAACATGCCACAACCGACATAAATCCAGCCAAGTCGCCCAGCATCCACCCACAAAAACCGATGGCATATTTGAAATATTTCGCAAAATGGGAAACAAATCAACATAATTCGGTTAGTTTCCCGTGGTCAGAAGCCAATTTGTTTCCTTGTTACGCCAGTAATTCTCACACAACGTCATTTTGCATATTCGAAATGGTTGCGTGTAAGGGGAAATATTAATTAAAATTATATCGAAATTTCCGAAATTTCCATGTATAATTGTCGGACATTAAATTGCAGCCGTGCATTTCCCTCAGCGGCAAGGTGAGAATTTTCCTCTAGGCAATCATTTCGTTATTAATTAAGCGAAACTAATGCATTTTACACGGCTTGGGGTGGAGAGACGTGACTAGACTGCTTTCCTGTACTGCAGCTTCATTAAAACGTATATAAATCAATTAAATGGATTAGAAGCTTAACTTTTATGTGCAAAACACCACAGCCATTGCCTTCTGTTTTGCTTTTTTCTCATTTTTTGTCGCATTCCTGCCATAACCTGGCTGATGATTTTTATGGCCCAAAAGCCAGTACATGGCTGTAGCTTAAGGTTTACCTCAACCACTTATATGGGTGTGAGCATCAGAGCCAAAGGCTTTGCTGGCCCCTAAAATGATTAATTACGGCCATTTGAACCTTTGGCCCTTGCCTTGCCAAACAATAATGCAATTTTCCCTACCAGCAACGTCATTATCGTCTTCCTAAAAATTTCCATTCGGTTGACTTGTGCAGCTTTGAGATAAGCCTTAAATTTGATTCTCAAAATGCAAATTCTGATTTAGTGCCTGGAAGTGCAGCAGACTTGAGCGAATCAATTTTGTTGCAGAATGTTGGCGAAGACAAGCATTTATATACATTGTTAGTATACCAAAATAAGAGCTTAAGAAAGTGTCTTTAATTCACATGAGCTATGTTAAAGAAGTATACACTTCAACCTTATAGGAATCTTTAATGTTTAATTATCATAAATGTTGCATTCAGTATGTATGGTAAAAGTTAAGATTTCAGTAAAATGTGTTACTCCATTAAAATTTCTGAAATTTTATGTCTTGCTCTTCTAGACGTTAATTAGAGTTCACGAGTATTTCCGTTTGACTGCCTCCCACATATTTCAAAACAATTTACGTGTCTATTCAAAAAAAAAATGGTACTAATGAGCAAACTCTCATCGCCTTGCGCAACTCAATTCACAGTCGTTGTCATGCATACGAAAAACATTATTAGGAGTGGCCCACTGAACCACTGAACCACTGAGCCACCGCACCACTCAACCACTCAACCACAAGTGTCCCATCAGCTAGTCATGGGCGCTGGAAGAAGGAAACCAAACAATTTATCTCCAAGTAAATTTGGCGCAACACAACTGTCGAGCCAAGCAAACTGCCTCGAAGTTGCGTAATTGGGGCGGGAGCAAGGTGCCGCCGACCAGGACATTGTTGTCGCCGTTGTAACCAAATGTCAACAGGCATTAAATTAAAATACCGTAAAAATATAAACCAGAAGATGGCGCAATCAGCCACCCGAATGACTCCACAGATTTGGCGGTCGGGTGCCAGCAACAGCTGTCTGCTGATGGGCTGATGGGTTGAACTCCGCCCACATGCGAATTCATATCGCTCATACGCCCCGTGCACCGCCCCTGCTCCACACGCATTAGCCATTTTCCATTCCTTGGCCTTGGCTGCGTGAGTTGGTGGCTCGTTTATGCTCGTTAGACATGCGAGATGAGTGGATAACTTTTCCTCGAGAGCCGCTCGACGAACGTGGCGGAACGGGGGCTTGAGAAATTGGAATAATATTTATAATTATTATGTAGGAGGAAATTACATTTTGGGGCCGACGTTTTGAATATTTTTCCCCTTGATGATGGCTCCAAATTGAAACTGCCTTGAGCCAAGGGGAAAATGAGGTTAATAATATGATATTATTTACAAGTGCCGGCTTAAAAAAAAACGTTATGACCCAATGCAAATTCAAATTTGGTGGATTTTTTATAGCTTTCCTTCTGAATACAGTAATGATAGGGAATTTGTCAGCCCATTAATTTTTAATGCACAATTCTTTTTCCTTTTTTAGCGTTGATATCAAAATTTTAAAAATGGTAATGTGCTGGAATTTATTTTTCTCGCATGGGAGCTCGCAACATTGGTAAGGTAGTTGTCTCGGCTAATGTTAAATAACAGAATACGTTACGCTCTGTTACAGCGCTCAAAAAAGAGGCACTTCTATTCAATTGCCAAAATCACACAATCAAATGTAGAGCACATTTTTACATTGAATGAAAATTTATTATATTTAAAACATATAATATTTTATAAATTTTAGTATCAAATCAAACAAGGCATTATAAATTACCGGGTAACAGAGGAATCTTAAAATAAGAGAGAGCGCCTTCTAAAAGTGGGTGGAAAATATTCCACAACAGAATGCTCTCTGCTATAAAAATGTTAGTTCCAGGACACGTTTTTCTTTTGCTTTTCCGTCTGACTTTGCGGCGACTTTAAATGCTCTCTGTTTTCCGCTCCCCGCCTTTTTGGCTTTCCCTTTGCAGCCTCTTTGTTGTCTAGTTTTTCATGCGCTCGTTTTTGTTGGCTTAGAAGCTACTTAAAGTAATAAGCGAGTTCGTCCCCCTTATTTTAGAGCACGCCGTAAAGCGGGAAATTACAAACAAGGCAGTGAGACAAATGCAGCAAGGGTAGAGTAAATAAAAACTCGGAATTACAGACATAAAAGAACCAACTCCGTTTGAAAAGAAACCGAAAATAATCGCCACTCGAAAGCAAAGGCTTTCACCCCCGTAGGCATCTAACAAACTGTCAAATCTGTTTAGGAAGGAAGCTTCGACTTCCAATTCGACCCAATCAAAATGCAAACCGCTTGAGAGCATCAGTAGGTGTTTCATGCCCCGAATCGCCCTGTGATTTTCAGTCAATTTGCGAATTACGGCATTACCTGCCCGAAGGCAACTGTTGACCAGCTCCATCGGGCTTCTGTCCATTTTCTGCCTACCTATTTTTTTGTTTCCCCCTAACCGAGTAAGAAGAGCTTTCTTCCGTTTGCGAAAAGGTCAGTGAGCCTGGAAGGAGAATAAGGACCCTTGGGGCAGGCTTAAGGCTCAGTCTAAAAATACACTAATGGAAGTGTCTTACCTATGTTTGACTTTTTACAATACAGACAAATAATAGGGATGAAGTCCATTGTTCAATTAAATTAATGGCCATTCACAAAAAAATTTACTTCGTTTGTTGGCTTTAAAATATTAATAATAGATATTACTCCTGAGTTCAAAGCTACACATTTAAGGTTTATGTAGACTTAAAATAATCCACAGATGGATTACTGTGGTTATGTTTTAAAGCATTCGAACATTTTTATAACAACTATTCTCGGAGTGAATGGATTTGTCCTTGTGCTGCAGTATTTAAGAAAATTCTCTTTTTTCTGCACATTTAAATATTGCAAACCTTGTATTTTTTCGGAGAACCAACTGCCACATCCATTTGCTAATTACATTTTGGCTTCGGCGTGGCTGCCGCAGCTCGCAGAGAAAGTGCAACAGATATGCAAAATAGCTTTAATGCTGCGATGTTCAGCGTGACTGGCCACGCCCACCGCCCCCCGCCCAAGCCGAGCAAACATTTGAGGCGCCAAAAAGTATGCAACACTACAGAAGCCCCATGCCCCAAGCCCCATGCCCCCTGCCCTATGCCCTATGTTGACTGCCGTGGGCTGGCTGAGTTGACACACTTCTAGGACACTATCCGCACCCAGCCACCCCCTCACCGCCCGCTCCACTCCACGCTGAATTGTGGGGCATGTGAAGTACTTGAAAGTATCTGGCTCCTTGGGCAAACATTTTGCACTACACTGCCAGGGGAGCGTTGGGTAGTGTTAATCTGAGGGCGTTCCCATAGATGTCTACCCCGAAAGAGATACAACTTTTCAGTTTGTTGACAGGAAACACGGCAACTTTGGCTAACTTTATATGTCAACAAATTGATTAGATAACCTTTAAATGTGAAGTTTACACCATTTTTTAAATATAAATATTATTAGTTGTTAAATAACTTTCAAGCCAATAAGTTTTACTATTGTGCCGATACCATATCTGAAAGTCAGTCTTATACGATTAATCCAATTTGATTTAATTACAATTTCTGTTGTATTTCTAATAATGAATCAATACCTGGTGATAAATGGAAATCTGTAATTTCGTGGTGAAAACTACTAGAAATAGCTTTTGGGACCATCTCCTCTGAGCCCGCAAGGCTTGAATTCCCCTAATGGCCACTTGGAGACCCCAGATAGAAAAAAAACGAAATAGCACTAATGCCATTCACACACACACACTGCACGTTGCTGTTGAGACAATCGGGCAACAAGCGGCAAACTGGCAGCTCTCGAGCTCGTTTTTTATGGGCACTTAATTGGCGCCGACGAGACCATGGCCCACCCACTGGCTCGAATCAATGGCTATTGATTGATACCCGTTCCGCATTTCCTTCCAATCCGCATATCCCACGACTCCGCCCCGTTGATCGAAGTGAGATTTGTCGTCAGCAAGGTCAGCCCTAGCCGCTGACTTGGCCCATACGCTGCGGGTCAGGGCCTCCACTGGTGGCCAAGTTAATAAATATGAATGCGCCGGCAGCCGCCATTAGGTGCAGCCTTTTCGCCGGGATTTTTCCGTCGACTTCATAGACAGTGCATCACTGTCAGCGCCAGCTGCTCGTGGCGTAGTGCGGCCAAAAACATTATATAAACCACTTTGCCGAATTTACGGAATTTCGGGGCTCACATTTTCAGACGGATTTTCCCAGCGGAAGGACAAGAAGGTAAATTTGACGTGCGCTGATTGCCTGACAAATTGTTCTGCCCCGTTCTGATTGATGGAAGGATACGCTGGACTCGGCTCAGTAATGGACATTCCATGGTCGTCCTATTAATAAGGATAAAAAAAATAAATATACAGTTTATTCTGCAAATATATAGATTAATATATCTGTACAAAAAGAACAAAAAATAAAAGCAGAATAGTATAGTAACTACATTCCAACATATTTAATATTTAATTATGCATAATATATGAGCTATTGAATGGAGGTGGATATATATAATTAACGCGTTTATTATAGGCCATAGAATGGGTTTGTTTTATTCATTGACTTTCCTTTAACCTAGTAGAATGTTCATTATAATTTATAATTCCCTGTGTACTCCGGCATTTATTGAGCGGACTCTGTGACAATACAGCGATCCAGTGGCTCCTGCTTCATCCATTTTGCCGTTGGCTTTGGGTCGCGTAATCGGCAGTTTGCTTGTATTGTGTTTAAGTAGCGATTTAGTGGCTGCTATTGAACGCACAGACTTTGCTCAATCATCAAGCTGTGTGCCAAAGGATTCGAGCGGTGAACTTTTGAGCGGATGATGGGGATAACATGGTCCGCGTGACACTGATCACTAAAATAATGAATTATTAATGCAGGAAATGTGGGACAGAACCAGCCCAGATTGCATAACTTCCCCTCTCCAGAGAAAAAAGGCATAGTTCTCAGTATACAGACTCCATTATTCGCTCCAGTAATCAGCAGAAGACTGGGCTCGTTTGCATATATAATTTGTGAGGCCAAAAAGTATAATCCGTCTGCTGAACACTTGCCTGCCATTAAGCGCAGTCGACGTCGGGAAAACTATGCGGGGAAAAATTAAATTGTTACCACGAACGGAAGGAAGGAGCCAAGAAGAGCAACTGGGACAGCAGTGGCGGCATTTCGGAATTTCCTTGCTGACTTTTCCATTCACAGGACCGGCAGAATGGAAGAAACCAAATAGAAACGGAAAGAAAGCCTTGGCAAGGCCGGGCCTCCAGCTGTCCCTTTCTGACACCGCATCCCTCTCGCTCCCACACGCTCATTGTAGTCGTAAGGCGCCAAAGCAAGATAAATGGCGCAGAAGTAAACACATTTGGTGTGAAGAGTTGCGGAAAGCGGGGCAATGTGGAAATGGGGAAATGGGCAAAGAGGAGTCGCCTCGGAAGACCAAGAAAAATCACGAGAAGCGGCGAAACAGGCTAAACAATGGTTGCATTGACACTGAAGGGAAATCCCCTTGAAAATGAAAACCGCCAAGAGGACATCTGGTATGTTAAATACCCTTACTTTATTTAGAAAGTGATAACCAATAAAAAATGTCATTTCTTCTGATTTAAATTATATTTATAATAAGCTGCAGGATCCCCGAACACAAAAACTCAAAGTACCGAACTTTCTATGTCATGTTTTGATACACAACAAGCAAAAGTTTATTTTTAATTTAACTTCTAGAAAGTTATTATATATATATATTTAATATTGATATTGATACCAGGAAAGTAAAAGTTCGGCGAGCTCGGACGGAAAAGCGGGCAAGGTTTTCTCTGCAAGGAGCACAGATGTTCCAGATGATGATGATGATGCCGCTGCAAATGAGCTAGACTATACAAAAGGGCCAGATAGGGGAGGGGGCGTGCCACGCCCATTTGACAAGTGTTGTGTGGCAGATTAATTTATTTTATAGCAAGTTTGTGCCATTTTTTGTGCCCCAGCACCGCTCATCGCCCGCAACTCGCATCTTGCAGCGCCCCAAAAAGTGTTCGCATCATAAATAACGCACACTGAGCGCATAAATTGTCAGTTCAGGCCGGTTTTTGGTGCGACAGGTCCTGAATGTCCTGGTGCCTGGAGCCTTCTTTGCGAGCTGGGCCTTTTTAGCGTCCTGGATAGAATTTGAATGGCGTGTGCAAAACATTAAATATGTGGAATGCTCTTTGAATTTCAATTCACATTTCGCTTCTCCTCTGGCTCTTTCTCTGACAGGAGCTGAGTTGCAGGAGTTCCAATGTGCGTTTCAATGATTTATGTCTGGCATTTCTACGGAAATGCTGTTCCAGATTAGGCTAGCTGACCCCGATTCCTTTTCAAGAGCTCCCCTCGGATCGCTGAGCTATTTGGCCAAATGAAAGTACTGGTGAATTAGTCGAAACTAAAAGTAAAACGAGGGCTAAACTGAAGATATGTGTTAATTTTGCCATGCAAACCTCGTTATACTGCATATATGCTCCACTATTTTTAATAATAAAATGAGTTGATGCAGCGATTATAACGCATTTAAGAGAAAAACGGGTATTACTCGCTCTTTTCAATCAACGATTTCATTAAATTAATTAAATCAGAAATGATGACTCCGAAGGGGCTAAACTTTGTATAATTTTTTGTTGACGACAGCGCTTTAAACTAGTTTGCAGAGCCAGAGTTAATAATTTCACTCTGAAGCGACTTCAGTTTTTTCAGGTTTTTTAGCCTTTTATCCATCCAATTCCCTTATGGTCTTAACCAGCTCTTTTTGCTGGGAACGGGTCGCAACTTTTTATGCGAACGAAACTGCTCGTGCTGAACTGTTTCAACTGCTGCCACTTTATTGCTGCGGAAGCCATTCAGGGCAGATTTGAGTCACAGAGACCCACGCACATAAGATGCTTATCCTTGGCTCTATCGCATACACACACACACACGCATACACACACACATGGTAGAAGTGGAAACTTCCACCTACATTTTCGGTTCCGCTTGCCTCGCCTCTTGGCAATCAGCTTTTACCCCTTTCGAGGAGGAGACCGGCAAGAAAATCCAAAATGAAATCCCGCTTTTAATTATATTTATACCCAAGTGGCCAATGCCAAGTAAACAAACACACACGCATGCAACCGGCATACAAACACAATCCGGCAGGCACACACACATACACTCACCCGGAATTAAAATCACAACCGGACGACTCACATACACGAACTTTGGTATTCTTCCGCCGCACCTCAACTTCTTCTCCTTCCAACCGAGTTAAAAGACAAACACAATAGCATAACAACAAGAGGGAACCCTGCAGTCGAGTGTCGCGACTATTGGATACCAATTACTCAGATGGTAAATGGATTGATAGAGATATAAAAGCAGTAAATCAACGTCCTGAAATACACTTGCACAGGGTAAACTTTACTAGAACCTCCATCCTTAATACATTTTTTGTAATTCCCACGATCACAGCGTTTATACGGACAGCCAAACGGACACGCGGACATCCTGATCTAATGCTGACATTGCTTTATTTTACCTATTACATACATTTCAACGAATCTAGTATATCTCTTTACTTTCCGAGCAAAGGGTGTAATAACGAACATTTTTAGAATCACAAACTTTCCATTGTGCGTGATGTGAATCTGTGCGAAAATTTAAAATTGTTTAGGCAGTATGTAAATGTTGTTTCTATATATTTACTGTTCGACCTTAAAAAACCATTTTAAAAATTATTTGCCAAAATGCAGGTTGCTGGTATTGCTCTATAAGCTTAATACTAATATTGAATCGACAGCAAGCCCCATAAATCGATGTATGATATATGCGACCTCCACCGAGATCGATTTGGATTTCCTTGAGCATCATTTCCCATGCTCGGCCAGTTTCGTAACCCATTTTAATCCAATTTCAGTACGGACAAACCTTTTCGGGGCTCCTGGATCCGACCCATTGTCAAAAGTTAATCAAATCAATGTTTGCCGCCCTGCCAGCCAGGCGCTTAGCTTAGTTACGTGTCTATTTGTTATTTGTCAATCACTAAGCTACTTCATGTGTGTCAATATGGGAGGTTGGGCCTTGGTCCTTGGGCCTTGGGACTGGGCGGGATGCTGACTGATGGCCCTCGAATTTCGAGCCCTTCCCGTGAGCACTAGACCAGGTGCCAGAATCATTATGGCCCCCTGTAAGCTCGGCCTGGGATATGCCCTCGAGTACTTTGTTCTTACACTTGACTGACTGCCATGTCCTTCTCCGTTGTTCTTTGTATGCGTCTGTGTGTGTGTGTGCTCTTGCGCCTACGGCGGCTTTCTGTCTCACTTGGCCATGTGTCTGACCCTCCTGCCCCCGCCTTTGGCCAATGTCTATGCTCCATCTAGTTCGCATAACACCATTTCCAATTTGAGCACCGAATCAAACTGGGACAGGATACAAAATCGAGAGCAAGAGCTGCGACTGTGGCAACATTGGCGAGCAACTCTGTGATGCTTTTGTTTCGAATTTAACAATCTATTGGCATGAGGACAGCTTTGGGAAAAACCTGGAGAAAATGTAGAAAATAAGTTTGGAGAAAGTAAAAGGATTCAATGAGACTACAAATTCTTTGAAGTCTTATAAATTTATTACAATCCAATGATAAATTTGTTACAATCCCATGATATCTATCATGTTTATCAATCATTTTAAGTATTATTTAAAAACATTTTTATTATGTTAGATTAGGTAACTTTCGCGTTTTCGCATTTCGTTCCCAAACAAACAACGTTGATGTCCGAAATTTCGTTTCTGTACAACTTAATTGAATTTGCCCAAGGGCACGCTTTCTCTTTCTCCCTTTTGAACTTTCTACCAAAATCTCTCTCCTGTGGTTATCCCCTGGCTCACCTGTCTTAGCCACCCAAAAAACTCCAACAATCGTCTTCAACACCCACACACACACCCACGCACATCCACACACTGATGGCACACTGATGCACTTTGTTTGCCGTTTTCCATCGCACGTGGCTTACAATAAATTTTCAGTTACGATTTGCTGCTTTTGTGACTGCTCCGTTTGTCTGTGTGCGATATTTTTCCTGGCAGAGATACTCACATGAATTGTCTCATGAGACAGATATGGAATGATATAAGGAATAGCAGGTTGCTCATCGATTTCAAAAATATTAAAGTAATGATTAGTAGTAGTGATGTTGCTAGCTTTTTTCTCAGTGCAGCTACACTGTTGCGGGGCAGAGTTCATCCAAATTGGCTGCTTCGTAAGCAGTAAAACCGTTTTCGATGACAAATGCAAAAACAGCATACGCTCACTCACTCACACACACACACACACACACACGTCCGGAAAATGCACACACTCAGACGGATAACAGATTTTACGGAAAAATTCTTAAAATTCTCAAGAGATGGAACCAAGAGTTTCGTGCAAAATCTTCCTTCTCTGCAGGGGGATTCTTCAAACGAGTTGGATTCTGTGTATGCCTTCTGTTCGTTTGCTTGTGTGGGATTTAGGAAATCCAGGAAAAGTTGCTCGTTGATTTTAAATTGCATAGCTATATAAAAAGTTTTTAGATATTTATCTACCTGGGGTGCAATAAATATTTCCAAATCAACGGGAAAACGATTGCTCCACGAAAAATTCTATATAAACTTTATATCTTTTTGACCACAACAACAGATGTTGTTATATCAAAAAAAGGAGGTGATAGTCTTTATAACTGATAAGATGGTAAAAAGGGTTATGAATTAAACACTATTGATAAAGTGAGGCACTGACCGTATGATTAGAGTCTTTGTGCCGACAAAAACGTTTTCAGTACCGTAAAAAGTGAGAATGAAATTGCAGCCTTCATCAGAGTACGGGAAAAACTTGGAAAACAGCACGCACTCGCAATTTGGGGCATTTTATTAGCCACTCAGCCGTTTGGAGGCAGCACATTGTGGTGCAATGCCAAAGCCACAAAATGTGGGGCAACTAGCAGCCTTTGCCAGCGCTTTCCCTGCTTTCCCTGCTTTTCCAGCTGCTGCGAGCAGTCATGACAAAAGTGCAGCCAAAAAAATACGAGGAATTGAAAGCAAAAAAATGTGGTGAAGGAAAAGTGAGAAACTTTCGGGACACGAGAAAAGGGGGCGGCAACAGCCTGCCACATCCACAGCTACAATCACAAACACACGCACACTTGCTGCACAACTGGCAATGAAGCTAATTTTTCACGCAGTTTTGAGTACACATGCCACAAAAGATGCCTTCAAGCGCAGCTCCTGCTCCTCCGCCCCCACATCCTCCTCCTCCGCCGCCTTCTTGGCTCCACCACCCAAAAAAAGAAAAGAGAATACAAAGGGGGCTCGACTCACAGGGCAGCACCTAGCAGCATCTAGAGTCGCGTCGAGGTCAAGCGAATGCAATTTGCCAGGCGGCACTCCCCCAAAAACCTCGCCGCCTGGCCACACTGCTTTGTTTCAAGCGCACTTTTGCCGGGACTGTACTTTGCCCCCATTGTAGTTTTCCCGTTTGCACAGCTCGCTGGGAGGTAGATTCACTAACCCAGCTAACTTACGCAGCTTTAACAAGTATTTGCATATGCATAAAGTAAATTGACCTGGAAAGGAACTTGCTAATTTGGAAATTTATTCTGTTTACTTAGTTACTAAGCTGTAACATTCTAATACTAACCCAAGTGCTTGCGATTTGGTATGAATATCTAATTACGATTTTAAAGAGTAACCCTCTGTCTTCTTCCAAAGAGTGAAAAGCACTTTGGCGTGACTGTACCGCGATTGCATTTCCCTAGCGGAACAATTACCTTTCGCCGGCCAACCGCCGTGCACTTTGACCCCAGGCCGTAGTATCGCATATTTTTCGACGTATTCAGCGGCCCAAATTGAATCGCTGCCACGCGGAGTGGCATGAGCCACCATTTGGGGCCCATAGCTCGACACCTGGACCTGGCTAATTAAGTGAGGCGACGCAAACGGCGGCGACAGCGGTGTCGATGGCTAGTTCATTGGACTGAGCTGAGTTGGCTAATTAAAAGGCGGTCGCGTCTACGTGGATGCAATGCCAAAAACGTAACCGCAAACAGAAATTAGAAGCTTGGCCCCCCAATCCCTTTGGCATGCAAAACACGTGCGTCCTGCAAAACAATTAAATGGAACGCCAAGGCCCCGCACATCCGGCTCCTTGATGTTGATGTAGTAGCTGTTGCCCCCCCCCTGATGTTGTTCGTGTCCTGGTCAATCCTCAATGTCGTCCCCAATTGGCAGTTTGATGGCGACAAAGGGGTTTGGCAGGGGGCGGAGCCAGTCAATGCGTAACCTTGATTGCCGGAGGTTGGGGATTTGGCATGGGTGGTGGTGCAATTAATGTCGTTACCTTCCCTTCGCAATGGACAACAGTTTGCCAGCCAAAGTGGCCCATGAAATTTTAAACTTTAACTCAATTTCGCTTTCCTTTGGGCTAACTGCGTACGGGAAACTGGTCATAAAATGATGACTATCACCTTTTTGCTCGCTAGCTGTAGATGTCAACACATTTTATTCGTTAATTGAACCCAATTAATAATAGTGCACACGTTGCAAAGGAATGTAAACGTTTATCCTTTTAGTTATGAATTTCACGGCTCTTTGGCCAAACTGACGCAGTAACTTTCTGTCATCTCAACGCATTTAAGCCAGATTTAAATTTAATGATGCCCTGGAAGGATTTGTGCTATTCAACTGTAAAATGAGATGCATTCCACTTGCCATAGTAGTGGAGACACATTAAAGCTGCCAATAAAGTGTCAGCATGGGATCGAAATACACCGTTCCACCGGCTTTAGCTGGAATTCCACCGTGTAAGATACATTGATGCCCCCCATTCCACTTTCATAACCTTCCATTTCACTTAGCATAACACCCACGTGAAATGCATCTGCGATATGGATAGGTTCTTCGTTCGCATCGGCTGCTTCACAGGGCTTTGTCATCGTCGTCATCATGAGAGCTGCATTTCCATCGAGGGTATCTAGGGGTATTATAAGCTATGAGGAAGACATAATAAAGGTTCATGCCCATTTTAAAGGGTTCTTTAATCATTACATGCTAAGTTAACTATGATGGATTCTCTCTTACTGCTTTCATTGGCCTTAAAGTGAAATTTGGTAATAGTTTAGACTTTAGGTATTTCGCAGTTCGTCGACTGCTTTTGCTAGTCAGTCCATTACTCCCCGCTCTTAATGCCAACTCTCGCACCTGGCACCTGTGGCTCAGTGCGAGCCCCGTAAGGTATGCGGCGTTTTTTAAGTGTCCTCGCCACATTTGAATATGCCAAAAGCAGCTGCAAGGCGTCAAACTGACGAGCAGGTGGTGGCTGCAGGATGTGGCAGGATGGCGAGAAGGGGCCAACCATAACCTGGGCGTGGCACCCCCGGCCAGCGGTTGGAATCCGAATCCGGATTCCCACGGCTCCAGCTGCGAATGCTCCGAATCGTTTTGCGTTCGAAGCTCGTTCTCCCAGCGCTGACACAGATTTCAGGGCGATTTATGCTCCCTTTCGGTTTCGCATCCTTTGGCTGCTGCTTCTTCGTCGCATCCTGATTTTGGCATATGTGCTCAATGGGTTTGTGTGTAGTGTGTGCGAGTGTGTCTGTGTGGGTTTGTTTGCAGAGGAAGCGCCGGATTGCCAGCTTTCTTTTGTGTCCTTCGATA